>NC_087512.1:27404930-27714097 GCF_036417665.1 Passer domesticus
GAGATGAGTTTCTATAAATGATACAATGATTTTTTGAGTTCAAAGTACTTACCTGAATAAAGAGATTTAAGTTTTCTTCTTTTATATTTCCAGGAACTTCAAATGTTACTGTAATTATAGCCTGCAAATGGCAAGATGCATTTATTATTACCACACTGAATAAACATCCCATAACAGTAATTTCAAAAAGTGTGCTTTATAACTTGGGCTCATAAAAAGGCAAGTACATGACAAGATCAAATTAAAAAAAAACCCTCTATTTCTGTTCTGCTCCAATTCGCTAAATTAAGCTCTACTTTTTGTTTCTGATTGTGTGTGCACTAACAGGCCATACAGGATACCTTGAACAGTTTAATGCCATTAGCTGCTACCATATAATTCTTTGCTGTAGAGACTATTATGACCAAGCTTTCAAATATGCTTAACAATGCTATTTTTTGGCTTACTGTTTTGCAGACAATTCTATCAGACAAAAAATAAGCAATACAGTTTTCATAAAAGGCAATCTGTACTTGCCTTGTAAAAAAAGCTGTTTATAAACAGACTATAGATTCAGAAAATCAAGATGTCTGAAGTTAAGTTTTGTGCCAGCTAACTGTTCAGGATCAATTATCAAAAGAAAATATGAAAATAAAACATGTAGTTTAAAATTAATGATTTTGTTGATGAAGTAATGATAAAGACAAAATGTCTTATTTTTGTCACTGTAACTGCTCAATGGTATGAAAGAACAGAGAGAGAATTACTTCCTGAAATGCTTTCAAACTACCTTCTGATGACTAGTCTAACTTAAGGAAAAAAAAATAAAACAACAAGTAGCAAATGTTTGTCTAATGACCAAGTAAACTTATCTAACAACGAAGAGCTAACACTGAGCAGCTTCAAAACACGTCAGACCGTAGTTCACTGTGCTCCCAGCACAGTGCAGTTTGTTTCTGTTGACCTTCAACATGAAGATAATAAGCACACTTTGTCTTACAACAAGGACTTGCAGCCTACTGCGAGAACTCTTCTGCCCTCATTATGCCTCAAATGTCTCAACAATCATCTTAAATATGTGGGTGTTAAACTAAACACAGATAGTAACAATGAATTCTGTCGAATGGCTCCACACTACAAAACTACAATAATCTCCTTAATAATACAAGGATACTATAACTCATAACATTCAGGAAGGATTCTACTTAACATTTCCATCTACTTTAGGGATCAATTAAGATTCTACAACTAAGCATATTTAAGAATTTTGATTAAACAAAACTATCAACATTGGCATTGTAATTATAATTAAGCATGAACTGATTTTGCATTTAATCTTTAGTTCCAAAATTAAATTATAATTGCATTTTCCTGTTTTCAAGACTAGCGACTTCACAGTTAAAATATGCAGTTTAAAAAGAAAAACACAGGTATTGTATGCACTATAATTTAACCTGAAAATTAAATTTAATCATAGAAACCTTCTGCAGAAAGCTCACTTTTCTCAGACATCTTAAAAAATTGAAGTTTTTACTTTTTTGCAGCCACTGAGGGGACTCGAGGCCTATGGGTGAACCCCACCCACCTAGTTACACCCCAAGGAGGACTGTGACCCACAGTTCAACCAGAGAGATTTTGTTTTGGATAGAAAACCCACAGGACAGACTAGCTAGAAATTTAGGACTTGTTTCTGCAAACACCTAAAAAAAAAAAGTAATTCTATTTGGTTCACTAATACTCTCCATGTGAATCAACAAATGACATGACTGACTGGAGCACTGGAAGCTTACAAGCCATTTTTAAAAGTGAGACTTAATATAGCCACTTAGAATCTATCTACAACAAGGCACATTCCTTTTGTGTAATCTAGGTCATCTTCCAAATACCCTAGAACACATTACTCCCTAACTGAAACCTTCTGAAACAGTAACAAAATTAGCATGCAATATTGAACAGCCCTGTTGTTGCAAAAACATCAAAGCAGTATTTTTGGTAATTACCTTATCGAGATGTGCATGTGTTGTCTTTACATGCTCAAGCTTTTTCTGCAAACTGAAAATAAGTGAACTTAAATGTCGCATTTGAGTAGGGTTGGCAAAATGTCATTATTTCAAAATTTTTAAAATTCCAGTATTGCAGAGCAAAGGTGAAATATCAAAGATAGACTATATATTCAGAATAAGCTTCAACAGTAAATTAATTTTTAATCTCAAAATAGAAATGTTTAATTTTATTTGTTTTATATAGTTCATTGTTTGTTAGAAAATTAGGCTTTTTATAACATAAAGAGAATTATTGTCCTAATTTGCAATATCTTCAGCATTAAAAACACTTCCACTTCAACGAACACAACACCCTTGATACTCCTTTCAGCAAAGGCAAGCTACGTCATTACAACAAGCAAGAAAAAATAAACCAGTAGAATTTATCAATAGATATTCGTTTTAAAAAACTTTACAATTATTTGAAAATAAAGAAGAATGTACAAAGCTGTTGCTTGAGAGAATGAAATCTGTAAAAAGATTTGAAATACTGTATACCAGCTTCCACTTCTCAGCTGTACAGCCCACTTCTACTGTGCAGTGTGCCTGCTAACTTAAAACAGATAACTCTCTACTCAACAAGTCCCTAAGTTCAAGCTCTACTTGGGAACCTCTTTTGTAAACTAATATTTAGGGTCGTACTGCATTTTTTTGTGTGACAACACAAAACTGTACTGCAGCTTTAGATTTCAGATCCACATCTGTCTCAATTAAGATAGCACAAGATTTCTTCAAATACCGTCTTCTGTACTGTTTTGTTTTCTCTCTATATTGTGAATAACACGCAGAGAAGAAATACTGTAGCACAAGTTACTATAATGCCCTCTGCCACTTCAGAGAAGATTGCCCATAAAAATCCCTCCTCCTAATTTGACAACCGTAAAATTTTAAGAAGCCTTTATGGTGGTGAAAAAAGGCACTGTCTGCTACAGAAATAGTATTTCACATTCCTACTTCTCTTATTTCCTTTGCTTTACTGTCTTATTGTCATACTACCCTTCCGAGAATCCAGAATTTGTGATGTGTTTCCTGTGACTTCAGGATATATACAGACTACAAGGTTCTATCACACAGGCACACCAGCAGATGTTGTATCTGTCTGCTGACCGAAATCCTTCCTGCAGTATGTCATTAAAAGAAAAAAAATATTAATGTACTGGTGTGTATTGTTTTTGAGTGCTGCTGGATGCAAAGAGTTTTTCTACTCAGGTGATGGCACTGAAACAACCACAGATATTTCATGTAAGAATTTCAGTGTCTAGGAACTAAAAACAGGGTAAGCAATTTTGCTGTGCTGAGTTCAAACATAAACCAAATAAACCAAACTTTGTTTAAGTAGTCTACAATCTTCTTGATAATTTAGAATTTGTCCTTAAATGCTGACATTTTAGAGTGTTTCCTCTATTATAATACCAAATATTGAGAAGCTCTAAGTAACTGAGTGAGATAAGAGAAAAGACTAGACTGAGGAAAGCAATAAAGATTTTTTTTTGTCAGTTCCCTAAGAACTTTCTCAGATCTGTGGAGTGCAGCAAACTAGTAAACTTCGCAGAACATCACCTAATACTACAAGTAATCAGATCTAACTGTGAACTGCTGTTAACAGGAACAATCTTTTTCTGGTTCACATCTTTTTACTGCATTATCTCTGCTGTGTGGCTGCAGCATGAGTCAATTCAGTTAGTTGATCCATTATAAGAACTTGGAGCATGGCTTTATAAATTAACAGTTGTCTATTGCCTCTAAAGGATATATCAGTCTCCCTCCTCCCTTAACTTTGTTTTGGATGACTAGTTTTGTATTTTGTTGATGCTGCCATTGGTAAAAATCTTGAAACAAACACTACAGTATTTCACTGATTAGGCAAAAGCCAGTGCCAGAAAAAAATGACAAAACCTGTAATTTTGATAGTACTGTACCAGTTCAGAGGGAAATCTCACAAGCACATATTATCTAATAGAGGCTACTAATTTGCATGTCCTGCAATTTCTCCCTAAAGTGAATAAGGAATTTGCTCTGTTCCATTATCTGAAGTGAAAAGTCTGTATCCAGGAAGAAGAATGAAGCTGATACGACCCTCCTTTTCCCTCCTTTACTTTATGATTTCTCCAGTACCCCTCACTCTCTTCGCTGCGCTTCAGCACATACAATGAACCTTTCCCCCTTCCTTCCCATTTTACTTCTGCACCCATCCAGGATGCTGAATCATGCATTCAGCATTTAAAAATCCCAGGAATGACAAACACAGTTATCAGAATTGTGAGCCTTTGTTTGCTGTGGAACCTCACTCTCTCATTCTTCTGTGTGAAACCTACAGAGGCCTCCACTTCATCATGATACAAAGGAGAAAAAAATTTGAAACACTTTAAAAGAACCAGAGAAGGGTACAAATCTACTATGACACTAAACCATTTGCATTTTGGGGAAAAATCCCAACCAACCACACAAACTCTGGCTCATTTAACTTTATAAGGTCAAAAAGGTTTTTGCAGGCATTTGAAGAAGAAAGGAATTCCATCTGATATTACCACTTATAAAGCAATAATTTTTAAAATGTGACTGTCCTGGTCTAGACAGGACAGACTAAACTAGAAATTCAAATAGAAACTCAGATGCAAATTTGAGCCAGGATTTCAGAGTGTCTGCTTCATACACAGGTTTGTTTTTTTTTCTTATAGAAGACACAAAATTATCACCATACCTTACTCCAGATAAACTGTCAAAAGCATGTAGGTCCAAGACATTAGAGAGATCAACTCTAAAGAGAGGGGGGAAAAAGAAAGCTTTGTATTTTTCATGTATTTAAATGTCAGGTCTTAAAGGTGTTCACTGAAGCATATGTTTCTTTTCTTGTCTATAAGACTAATGCCAGTAATACTTAGCCTTATTTTTGGATATTAGTGTTTGGTACTGTCTTCTACAAGAAATGCTATGTTTAGTTACACAATAACATATAAGCACAGAAACAATTTTTTTAAATTTTACTGTTTTATGGTAAAATACAAGGTAATTCCAAAAGTATGATAAAATCCCTTATACTGAATGCCTGAATAATAAATTATTTTCCCTGAAGGGGAAAAGCAAACCTGAGCCTCTCAAGACAGACACAAACCCCTGGAATACATGTAGAATACTGACACACTGTTAGCAAACAAAACTGAAACAACTTTATGGGGGAAGCACTACTACTAGGAATTTCAACTCTACAATTTGAAACAGACAAAAAATGTAATACAGAATAGGCAGTACCTATCATATCTGCTTACAAGAATGGCTACCTATAAACTTGCATAGGAAACCTTTCTTCACAAAGCAATACAGATTACAGATTTGACTGCTAATAGCAATTGACAGTTTTTCAGATCCTGTTAATGACATGGGGCTAAATAAAAAGAACATGACAGGTAAGAAAAACCCCACCTCTAGAATACAACCGGAATCATTAAACTTTTACATTCAACAGTAGTTGTACCAAGCAGTTTCTAAGATGAAAGACTTATAATGGAATACACAAACTATTCCTGTGTAAAATTCATGACCAGCTCAGTGTCAGTTGTTCTCAGCAGTGTTCTAAAAAATCACATAGTAACCCTCCCTTTTAAATGTGGGTTTTTGAGGGACAAACCCCTCTTAGAAAGCATATGTCCTCAAATAACATGTCAATAAATTAATTTTGTGCTTATTTCACATTTGGAAAACATAATAATGAAAGAGACCATATGTGTCATTTACAAAAGAATATTTACAAATAACAAAGGCTTGTCATTGAGGACTGAATCTGAGGTCCACTTTATCTCATATCCAAAACAGAGTGCTAACTGGCATCACACACCATACAACATGCTAAGAGATCACATGTTGGATCTTCCCCTAATGGACATTTAAAACACAAACAATGTAGTTCAGTATGTTCTTCAAAATTGGTCATATCTGATCACCCAACAAATGCAAGTATTTTTCTCTACAATTTCCAACTACATTTGACAATAACTTTAAAAAGCCAAGTATACTTTATTAAGGTTATGACTATTACCTTCTCTTTAAGTTTGCTTAAATCAAAAACCTATATTTTACAAACACTGACCACAATTTTCCAATAATTGATGTTAAAGTGCACAAATCAGTCCTAGCAGTCTGGAAGCTATACTTCTTTCCTAATGCTCCTGGGAATACAGTACCCATTTAAGTCCTTATTAAAGAAGAAAACTGAGTCAGAATTTCAATTAAAAAAATAGCAAAAAACAGTGTAATTATTTATTTTTTTGTTCTTCTTCTTCTTTTGTAACTTCCTTCCACTGCTTTCAAAGACATTTTGTAGTAACAACTTATTTTCAGCAGCAATTCATAAAATAAATATTAAATTGGGTTAAATATTTCTAATTCAATAATATTTCTTTAATAAAGCTGATTTAATAGAACACTTTAAACTATCACAAAAGAAGCAGGATCTAGTACCTAGTAATAGTGGCCATTTAATACCTTGATCTTTGTGTCTCTAGAATTTTAACAAGTCCATTTATTGACCTAAAATAAAACAGAAAAACCATTAGTTAGAGGAAAATATAACCGTGACATATTGTTTGAATATGTTAATCATGGACAGCATCATGTGAAATAGCATCCCAACTTTGTTATCAGCTAGTTAAATAACTATCAGACATGGGTTGAGATATTTGGTTTCCACTAAGAGCTAGGGAACTTCACAAGTTCTGAGAAGAAGATACCACCAGTGAGAAGAGCATTTTCCTATCCATAGCTATTCATGATACACTCTGCTCAGTCTGAGCATTTTTATTTTCATATTTCAAAAAACTAATACAGTTGTAAAGCATTTTAAAATGTTAATGTTTAATTTGGCTTATCATCATATTGATGGAAAAGAATAATGTCTTTGATCATTTATTTGTTTCAGACCACTGGTTCTTCTGCTCCTATGACAATTGTTTGGGACTTCCTCCATATATCTTTGCATTTGCTAGTGAACAGCAAATGCAATATTTACCAGCAGATTTTTTACCACTTCTGCTAATTCTCAAAAAATGGCAACAGCTGCTCAGAAACACAAAAACAAAAACACTTAAGACAAAGGCCTGTCCTTAGTAAATAACATCAAATCTTACCTAGCTGGACAAAATGCTAAGATTGTGTAAGTACACAGAAGTACTGAAATATCTTTCACAAGATACAGTCTCTTTTATAAGCTTATCAATTTTTGTCAATCCAATTTTGAAATCTAATTTCTATTCTAACAGTAGTAAAGAAGTAACTACATTTAAATTCATTTTTGAGGAAGCAGTGTTACAGTTATGCCAAAAGTTTCATACCTCACAGATGTTCTGACTTTATTCAATTCTTCCTCTGAAACCAAGTCTGTTTTATTGATGATTATAAGATCAGCCAATGCAACCTGCCTAAGTATTAAGAAAAAAAAGAGAGAAAAAGACATCACTAACAAATACTTTATCTGTAACGCAGAAACATCATCTCTCCTACGGCCCCAAAAGACAATATGAACATTGTTAGTACAGAAGGGCAAGCATTAAGAATATCATGAAGAATGATTAAAGTACTACTGACTTCTCCTCAATATGTTCTTCTGTGCCCTAACAGATCAAATCAAGGCTTGCTAGATTCTTTTATTTCAGGGTTCTTCTGTTTGTTGGTGTTTGTTTGATGTACAAATCCCTACTTGCCTTGCACGTGGTCCTAGTAATCCACTACTTGAAGTCTCTTTGCTTTATGAAGACTTCAAGTGTTACAACAACCCTTAATTATTGTGGTTCCACATTTATTAAAAAGTATTCCTCTATCTTTAGTTCTGCTTCAAGCATGGTAGAACCTAACACAGAACTTTTAATTCCCCCAACACAGGTGCTTCTCATTCACCTAAATAAAATCCCATCACTATTAAAATGGAAGAGCCCATTCTTGGCAGAAAGATCAAATGAACCATGAAGTTACTTTTCCACATTTTATGTCATTACACCAATCTACCTCAGTTTAAGCAAAGCAGGAGAAAAAAGCCCTATAAAAGAACCCATTTCAAATGAACTTTTATACAGTGCAATTCCCAACTTGATATATAAAATTAATTTCTATGTCCATACCGAGATGCTTCATTAATAAGGCCTTCTGGTTTCTCCTCTGTCAAATGCTAAACAAAAATTAAAAGAATTGGATTAATCATATTCAAATTAAATTTAAATTGATTTGAAATTAAAGAAAGCCAAATCCAATTCAGTTGAGGTTTGTTTTTTGACAAGGTATTGAGGAAAATAGCATCTAGAATCTTTCTGTTAAATGATATTGAAAAAGTAAATTTATACATTCACCATTACAGAGATTTACAATTAGCTTAAAGCAAACTCTTCTAACTGATTTTATTATTAGAATGCTAAAGATTTGGAAAACTTTATAATCTTTAATTACTTTTCAGCTTTACAAGTAAAAAAGTTACCATGAATACAGTAACAATGAAAAAATGTATCTGGAAGAAAATGAAGGCTCAGTTACTTTACAAATGAATGTGAACTCAACTCAAAAACACAGGCTAGGCCTGCAAAACAGCATTTCATATATGCAACCTCACACTCTTTTTCTCTGGAAGACTGTACAAGACAAACTGTACTTTTATAGTTAAAACTGCTAACTTTCTCCAGGTTTGTATGAATAAACCACTGCTCTTTGACAAGTCTGTCCAAAATTAGAAGCTACAGGAGTTTCAGTATCATCGCCACTTGTCTGCCCAAGCCAGTGTCTGCACAGAAGAATAAGTGAAAGGGAAGAAATACCTGCATCTCAAGCAGCAGTGTAATATTTAGCAAGACAAAGGCTTACTTAACTTAGGCACAGCAACAGACTACACAGAAGCAGCGAAGGTCTAACTACAAGTTATTTTCTGTTCGCTCTACCATGGGGATAGCAATCTCTAGGAGAAAAAAATGTCACAGACACTGGAGGGAGAAAAACTTCAAACTGATGCTGTAATACTAGTAAGAACTTGCCACTTATGCTTACATCTCCAGGAAAGTCAGAGTCCTGTGCACTCCTTCATCAGCTCTAAATATACCAGGAATATTACTTTAAAATCTCAGTTTCAAGTTACAGAAATACCAAATTAAAAGTGGAATCAATTGTCATGGGAAATACAGTTTTTAAAAACCTGGAAATTTTTTTTTCTTTATTGGAATTATTAGGCATCTAACAGCATTTTACTTGTAGAAAGTAAAAAACTGGATATTGCATACTGTGAGTCTATCATGTCGAAAGAAACAAAACTACTTCCTAATTTTGCACAACCTGTGCAGAGAGTAACAACAGGATGACTCTTAGGAACCTCTCCTCTAACCTTTTCTTTGTAATCCTCTGTCTATTTATTCTATTCAATTAATGTTTAGGTTTGTTGCCCTGAAAAGAGCAAATGTCAGTAGTCCAGGTGTCAGGTCCTGGAAGTTGAGGACTGGAACTTCAAGATGTCCAACTGTTTGCTCTCAATTAAAGAAATTAAAGAATTCAGATTGCTGTGCGACAAACCTGTTAGATTGATAACCCATGGTAGCACAGGGATGGTGGTATGGCTGGTCACAGGAGATGTTTGTCAGCTTTTCTTGAGATGGGTTGGTTCTTTGAAGCATGACATACATAAATTGCTGCCCCTTATCTCAATGTCATTACCTGTACGGCTTTCAAAGTTCTTTGAATAATAAGCAACTGTTGAGACCAGGCTTTGCAATCAGAGGAACTAAACAAGTTAGTAAGTCCTTCCATAGCAAAGTTTACTTAGTACACAACTGAGAAAGTCTGAAGTTCCTACTATTCTGAGTAGATGTCAGTGTTTTACAGAGTAGACAATGTATGTTTTCATTGAGGTGCCAAAGGTAACAGTAGATAGAAAATTTGAATGCTTCAAAACATTTTTGTGTTGCTTGTGTTATATTACTTAAAAGTCTAGCATTTAAAAAACTAACTTTCAGTAGTAATTTAGTGCTGCTGTGTGCAACACAATTATATTTCATCTAAGACAGTAATTCAGCACTGCATGAAGAAAAAGATATACAGAACAACATTTTTGCAAGCAATAAAACATATCTGAGTTAGTATGAGGGAACCCAGCTGAAAAGGGGCTGACCTAAAACATGATGCAATTTCTTGTGATAGTTGAGCTGATTTAAAAGACAGTGACTGCTGTCTTTTGTGGAGAAATTCATAAAAGAGTGATGGGAAGGGGGTGATTTGCTCTTGGAAGGAAAATCACCCCCTTCCCCTCACTCTTCTACCAACTTCTCCACAGTTGTTCTTGCAGAACACAATGAACTTAACTTGCCAAACTGCTATGAGGCTGTATTTTTTCTGTTCCAGTCCAACACAAATTAATGACAGCACAGGACTGCTGGCCTGATTTACCCTTTCGGTAAGGTAGATAAGCACAAATGTAAGGAGAAATCCAAGTAATCCAAACAAAAAAAAAAATCTTACACAGGAAGAATTACTCTATTATTTTTAAACCACTATTCTTCAGTTCTCTGAGCCATTTGCAACCATTGTAAATGCAGAAATATTAAAAACACTTCCACAGCATGGAATTTTTATATGATTGCTAGATGCAGTGGCTGGCTAATATGTGGTAATGTAGTGGCTGGCTCCTGCAATGAAAGGATGAATATTATGTGTATGTTAAGTTCTATTATTGTATAGTTATGTTATTGTGATTTGTTGTTTGGACATCCTCTGTTCTCCCCACAGTCCTCCTTTCCCCCTTGTAGGTTGCCAAGAGACAGCCTTGGCAGTCGGGACACATGGAAGGCATGTACCTGTGACCCTTGCATGGGGCATCTGGGAGGAGGGCAGGCTTGCTACTAGGAGGCGTGGCACGACAACGCCTGACCTCCAATCAAGTTGCAAGGAAGTAGTCTCCACCAATGGATGGAGAAGGAGTTGACTGACAGACTTTGGAAGGGGCCAGCGGTGGCTGATGCAACAGCAAGAGTATAAAAGGTGGAGCATCCGTTTTGTCAGTGAGCACATGCTGGTTTAGTTCCATACTCCCAGTGCTGCTCTTTCTCCTTATTCAGTCCTCTTGTTGTATTTTGTTAAGGTTTAATAAAACTCTCAAATTTTAAAAATGAGCGTTGTTTCTCACATATGGGGTTCAGTGTGGGATATAAAACCTCATCTCTGTGGCCCCAGGGGATTTCAGACAAGATGCATGCATGTCTCTGCCGAGTTTGGCAGAGTTGCTAAGTTTGACCTCTCCTGGGATGTGACCATTGGTGATAGCAGGTCGACACCCTGGAGACAAAAAATGACTGAGTAACGAAAAAAAAGAGGGTGAAGAGAAAGTCCTCTGTAAAAAACTGCAGACAAAAGTACATATACCATGTGTGTGAGGCGGAGTCTGGGAGTGTGCTTGGGGTGCATGTGAGACTTAGGAGAGAACTGCAAGCAGAAGAGGGACCTCAAGAGCACCTGGGGAGGCCAGGCTATGAATTACCATACTTAAGGGGTGTTAGATCAGCGGGAACCGCTGATCAGTGGAGGCTGCAAACATTGGAAAGTTCCAGGCACATGAGGACACTGGTGGTGGGAGTCATCAGCTGTGGAACCCGCCGATAGGTGGGGCTGTGCAAGCAGACTGGAAGGGAAGGCTCTGGGTGCACGGGGCCACCAGCAGCGGGAACAGCTGAGTGGTGCGGTCTGCCCAACTGAGGGTGTGGGACCACGGGGGCACCACATGGGACAGCGGCGTGCAGTGGCACTTGGTGCAACAAGCGTCTGGTGTGTGCTCGGCCTGAGAAGCTCCCAGTGCTGCCAGCACTGAGGGGGGCGGTGGCAGGTTGGGGCACGCCAGGTGTGGTTGCGCACAGCGCTGCCGAACTTCCAGATGTGCTGAGCCAGCGGGTTCTGCTGAACACAGTTTGCACATGGCGCTGCTGAGAACAGGGGGCTAGCTCAGTTGTGTGGGGCCGCGCAGCTGCGGGAGCCCACAGGAGCGGCTCACAGTGCTTGCCCACACTGGTGCACTGCAGGGCACTGGGCCACAGCAGCTCCCCTGCCATCTGGCGGCATAAGGCGGAGCGACTCCGGGAGCCCACAAGGGTGGCTTTCAGCAGCTGCCCTGCACTGGAAGCTACCGGATCACTGGACCATGCCGGCTTCCCTACGGTACCTGCCAGCATAAAGCTGCAGTACCAGGGGAGCCACCTGGGTGGCTCTTCACAGTTGCCCTGTGCTACACCAGAGGGCACCAGGGTGCAAGACTGCTGTGGTACCGACCCGGTTATACAGAACTACAAGTGGGTAGTTTGTTTGCTTCTGCTTTCCAGGAAGAAGGCAAGGATTTTTTTTTAATTTCTCTCTCTTACTTTCTTTCCTTCCTTCCGCCCCTTCCTTCTTCCAGTTGCTCAGAAAGCAGGCTAGAACCTGTAATTGGCTGATTAGGAAGGTGGGCCTTTGTTGGGAGGCCCTGTGGTTGGCCAACTGGGAAAGCAGGCTCTATGGGGAGGATTTATGGTTGGCTGATTGGGAAGGCTAGCCTTGTTGAGAGGGCCTATAGTCAGCTGCTTGGGAAGGAGAGCCTTGTTGGGAGGGCCTGCAGTTGGCTGATTGGGAAGGCAGGCCATATTAGGAGGGCCTGTGATTGGTTGTTGGGATAGGACTAGGAGCAAGCAGAGAATCCCCAAGGGAAGAAGTGAAGAGATATTAACAAATAGCCCACTGGGAAGAAAACTAGCCCAGTCGAAATATGACCCCAACACCAGAGATAAGGATAAGACTAAGATGATAGAGTACTATATGTCAGAGTGGACTATGGGGGAAATTACGCCCAATCATGTACTTTGGCTGAGGTATGGGTTGGACAAAGAGTGGATATGTCAGGATTTAAACATCTATGTAAGGGCTATGAAACCATTTAATCAAGAAGAAAGTGACTACGCTGCTTGTTGTGAAGAGGAAATCTTGCCTTCAATGGTGGGCGTGTTTAAAATAACAAAGAGTAAAGAATGGGACCCATTAGACTACTTGTCCCCTACACTTCCACTGGCACCAACCACACTTCCCTTGTCCTTTCATGGGCCTAGTCTAAACACTAGAAACAGAATGGGGCAGCAAGAGGAAGACAGTCCAAGGGATGAGAACCGGCAGATTATATCCTCTGAGGGAAGTACCACTGGGTGGGGCGTAGATTTCTAGCTATACTACTCAATTCCTCTAATGTGAGTATGCTCAAGAAAGAGTTAAAAGGATTATTAGAAGACCCCATTGGATTAACAGAACAGTTAGATTAATTTTTAAGGCCAGCATTTATACATGGGATGAAATGCAATCAATAATGACCATGTTATTTACACCCCAGGAAAGACAGATGATCTGGGTGGCTGGGATGCAGATACAGGAAAGGCACATGCACATGCAAGGACCTCCTGGGGATCTGAAGATGCCCACTGTACACCCCATTTGGGACCACAACAACCTCAGGGGAAGGCAAAACATGGAGGAAGGATTATAGAACTTTAATTGTAAGGGGTATTAAAGAGGCAGCCCCACAAAGCCAGGATGCTTGTAAGGCATTTGATGAATAACAAGAGAGGGAAGAAATCCCAACAGAGTGGCTAGAAACGTTGAGGAAAAATATGAGTATTCAGGTATCAACCCTGATACAGCAGCCAGACAGACCTTGCTAAAGATGTATTTCATCACCCATGCATGGCCAGATATACAGAGAAAATTACAGAAGTTGGACAGCTGGCAAGAGGATCTCTTAAGAGAGGCATGGAAAAGGTACGTCAGGATGGATGAAGAGAAAGCAAAGGAAAAGGCCAGAGTAATGTTAACTGCCATTAGAGAAGAACATGTTTGTTTTTATTGTAAGAAAAATGGATATATCTCATAAACCTTCAGGTCCCTTTCCCTTCAGACATGCCAAAAGGAAAGGGACCTGAAGGTTTATGAGAACGGGCAGAGGGGATACAGGTGTCAGGGGCACTACCGACTGGGAACAGAGTAGCATGAGAAGCCCTTGGTAACCTTAAAGTAAGTCTCCAAGAGGAAGAATTTGAATTTTTGGTAGACATAAGAGCTGAAGAAACTTGTGTTTGTAAAATTCAAAAGGGATGCGAGAAGAGTTAAAATACCATGCAAGTAGTGGGCGCAGAAGGGGAAAGGTTTTAAAGCATTAAAACTGCTAACCATTGAATCAGCTGTGCAAACTGCAGAGCGGGAATGGATTCATGTCAACAGAATTAAAGGCCTGGTGAAAGAACCCAAAGAATGGACTATAACATCCAGACCAAGCAAGACAAGATTCATTCTTAAGCAGAGACAACTAGAGAAGCACCAGATGTCCAAAAAGTAGAGTCACGCTTCCACTAGCCAGCTTCAGGACTGCTTCAAGTAACACTTCGGATGGGGAATTTCAATTGCATCAGTTATTGAAGTAATTGTCCTATTTTAATGGGTGGGGATTGGGAGTGTTTGTTGAGGGGAAGTACATGGGGAACAGTGAGAGGTGGTTCACTTGAGGGCAAGACCGAGCTGTCCCCTGTGCTTGCCACCAAGATTAAATAGCCCTGCTGCGGGTAGCAACCCTGTAAGCTCAGTAAGGTGAGGGCAGAAGCTACAGCAGACCTCAGTTGTCTTTTCCCTACAGAATCCAATACAGGTACAACTGACAGAGTACAACAGAGGCTAGACAGCTAACTCAAGCTGGCCTCTATACTGGCCCCCACAATACACCTGCTATGGGTAGCAACCCCATGGACATGGTAGATGGGGGTAAAAAGCCATGCCAGACCTCTGTGATTCCCTTTTGTCTGCTCCAACCAATGCATGTCACCAACTCCACCAATCATTTTGCTTAGGCAAAACCTGAGGTTTTTTTCCCTGATCGCACTGTCCTCACTCACATCAACAGATACTATTATGACTCATCCAAAATTAAATTTGACTCAAGAGAAGTAAGAGTAGTTCATCAGAATTAACTGCTTGAGCCAAATGACTTACAGAAAAGAAAAAAGGGGGTTTGGTATAGATGGCTAATGTAATGGCTGGCTCTTGCAATTAAGAGATGAACATTATACGTACGTTAAGAGAAGTTCTATTAATGTATAGTTACGTTATTGTGATTTGCTATTTGGACATCCCATGTTTTCCCCATAGTCCCCTTCTCCCTCTTGTATGGTCTTTCTCCTTATTCAGTCCTTTTGTTGTATTTTGTTAAGGTTTAACAAACCTGTCAAATTTTAAAAGTGAACAGCATTTCTCACAATGAAGGCATTTTCTCAAATGGTCACTTTTTTTCTGAATCCTGCAAAATCAATACCCAATCAAAGCAGTAACCTGCTATGTTATTAAGTTGCAAATAGTTATATTTACACCCACCTATTACCAAAAATTTTAAAAAAAGGAAAAAAAAAAGCTGAATTATTTGAATTAATGACAATTTTTACTGACCCAAGCTCACTGTTCTGTCTGTTCTTACATTATACTTTATATATAGATTACTCTAATACCTGCTCTTTTCATCTGCTTCCATATAACATTTTAATATGAAGCAGTAGCAAGACACCTGTGCTCTCATTTTTCCCTGCCACAGCCACCATTACATAGCCCTCAGTTGTTACCACATTGGTAAAAGATGTGTTTAGTCCTCTCCTTTCAAGTAACACAGACCAGTGACCAATTTCTCCATTGTTTTTACAGCAACCCAAATGCCTATTTGGATTAAAAGCAACATTCCTGAGTGAAGAGATCGAACTAGAAGAAACCAAGTACTTAGCAACCTGGCAACTCTTGTCACACCTGTTTCTGTGTCTGTAAGAATCTGAATTGCTGCGAATATCAGTACTTCCTTGAGCCCATTCAAAAGATAGCAATAATGAAATACATCCTCATTCAATCTAAGAATTACAGCTATTGTTAAAATTAATTAATCCACATGTACATTACTGCCATAGCTGTTCTAATGCTGCAGTTTTAAATCATGTAACAAATCTAGTAACTTACCTGCAATCCATGCTTTGCATCAACAACAGACACTATACCTAAAAGAAAATATTAAAATGGAACAGAAATGTGCTGAAAGCGGCTGACAGTTTAACAACTTGCAAACCTCCTGCACAAAGGTAACAATATTTTACAACTAGTTATAATAAACTGGAAGCACTGAAAGTCTGTGAACATTAAACTTGTTACCTAAATATTTTTTTATTCATTGTCATATCTGTGGTAGTAAAATGTCTACAGAACCACGTGAGAAATTCTCACAAAGTAGATGCCTCATCTTCCACAAAAGGAAATTGGCTGAGGGATTCTTTAACAGAATAATGAAACAAATTAAGGGACTGACTGATTCTGATGGCAAATGACCAGAAATTTGCAAGTCTCTGGCAGAAACTTAGGAAGCTCTTTCTTATTGAACTCAATGTTTCCTTCCTTGGTTAGATGGGTATTTCACAGACTGACCAAAATGTTAGTAGGGCATTTTTTAAAGTAAAAAAAGTAATTTTTTCCTACATTAAAAAAAATTGCTCTTTAGCTACATATTATGATGACTTATCTTTCAGTAATCTCAGGTTTTCATTAGAACACAGCAAATATTAGAGCAAACGAGTACAATAGGTAAAGCAAGCAGAAAACAAAAGGCAGAAACATCCAGGTGTTGACAAGTTATGAATTCAGAAAAATAGGAAACCCTTTAGGAAACACTGTATTTCAGCAGAGATGGGGGAGAAAAAAGAGAAAAAAAGCATGCTGTAATATTACTCCTAAATGAGGTTTTATAACATCTGGCTAATGAGATTTTCCCCTTACATCACTATCAAGAGCTGTCCATATCTGATCCCTTAGAAAAGCATTACACAACTTTTGCTGGATTTAGCAAGACTGGGCACCTCACCAAGTAAATAAACAAGCGTCAGAATAAGCAGGGATACCTATGTGATCAAATCTGGCAGTGTGAAAACCAGGTTCATACATTTCAAACATTTTCTGAAACCTTGCCTTAAAACACCAAGAATACATTACTCTAAATCCAGATATCAAGTGTCAATACACAGGAAAATAAGTTTGCACTTCTTACCATCAAGATAGATGTCACTTCCCAGCTCAGAATCAACCCAAAACATGGAGGCCACAGCTCCTAAGAAGTGTAGTATATATACAGTTGCAAAATTGGTATTTTTTCAGTAAACTACCAACACTGAGGTACTTGACAGAAAAACTGTGTTTGCAGTGGTAACAATAAGATCAGTGAATAAAGTAATTCCAAACCTAAAACTGTCCACCTGAAGTGATACAATGCAATCCTTCAAACACCACTCTGTATCAGACCCAAATACCTGTCAGTTGTTCTAATGCTTACTCAGGCAAGATATAGCAGGGACCACAACATGAAATCATTTTCTGGTATCTATTGATTTTTTTTCCAAAAAGCTTAATAGTTTTCCAATTTGACTCAAACAGAATTTGTGTGTAACAGAGGCCAAATCAATGTCCTGTCCTTTGAAGAAAATTACTTTATAATGACAACTATTTAGCTTTGAGCTGGAAAGCACCAGTCTCCTGAAGGGGAAACAATTGAATTTCTAGTAAGAATTTCCTTCCCTCTCCATCTATAACAGATTTTTAATGTGGATGGTTTAAAGAAAACTGTTTTGGATAGCTATTCCTAACATGAGCTCAAGTTTAAACACCCTTTTTATAATAAATACTACTAAAGAACACAGAAGGATTTTGTAAAATCTATTATTGCTCTTTAAGAAGAATGTACTAGTCTGTTTCACAGTATATTTTACAACTTCACAAAATACAAGGCTTATCACAAGTGTAACAATACAACAGATGCTAACTATTTAGACTTTGAAAGGAGGAATGTAGAACATCAAAACTGTACTGAAAACTACTAGTTTCAGAGTATGCTTTTCTTTGTTAAGACCAGTATCTTCTCTAAATGGAAATATATTTTAGCTGGATTTCTACTAAGCTTTAGATTCAATTTAGAGCAAGTTCAGCAAAGAGAACCCAACTCATATCTGCACCTTGAATCAATTTCATTGGAGTCTGTACCACCACCAAAGCATAGGCACCTGACAACCCACCACTTTTTATTACAACTGTCAAAGTGAACTAACTGGTGAGCAAATAAGCACTTCATAAAACCAGAATAATTATCATGGTTATGAAAATTGTAATGTGAACTACCTGGATCTGCCAAACCAGTTGTTTCTAACAATATATAGTCAAATTTTCCTCTCCTTTGCATCAGGTTCTCAATTGCTTTCACACCATTGTCCCTGTAAGAAGAAACAATTAAATCTGAGAACAGAGAAAATAAGGTAAAGCATGTATTTAAATGTATCTTCTAATGCAGAACACAGTGTCAGTATGATCAAAGCAGAAGTTCTGAATCAGGACATTTGCAGACTTACAGTCTGCAATGAAAATTTAGTTACCTGCTGGCATATTATTAGGCAAATTTTAGTTTTCAACTTCATTTTAATCTGAAAATAGCATTTGCCTAATCCCATCAGGTGACCTAAAGATTTGTTTTCAAATACTGAACAACCTGTAAAGGACAGTAGGGCTGTGTAGATATGTAACTATTTGTTTTGGCAGCTGATATTACAGAAATAAGGGGTGAGGTAGAAGTGAAACATGCTGCCCTGCCTTTCTACCTCACCTACACCAAGATTAATAGGCCATTTACTTAAATTAGAGCTGATGAAGTCAGCCTGAAGCAGAAATGTATAGCATTTATATAAGAAACCAATGTATATAAAACATAGCAGCATGTAAAACAGCATATAAAAACAATAAAAAACCCAAGTATATACAACTTCTATGCATCTCTTAAGACAGCATTCCTTCCTTACACCCCAGAACAACAGAGTCCAATAAGATCCCCACTTTTTCACTTACTACCTATTACTATTTAAGGCATTAGACCAGTTCCCCCAAATTTTCAGGACAAACAGGCCATGACTCTTACTTACAAACTTGGCACCAACAATTCAGCATTGAAATAAACAGGGTAAAAAAAAAAAAAAAACATGCCAAAGGAACAAATACACTCTTGCTTTTTACCATGACCCTCAGCTTACCAATTTGGATCCTGTTTCATTAGGTCACAAAAGGTTTTCCATTCATCCTTTTATATAATGAACACAATACTGAAGTAGTAACCGATGTGCAAAGAAAGAAGCAGACTAAGTGTTTAGTGAGGAAATTGGGAAATCCGAGTCCTAGTTCCAGCCCACCTGAATCTTCACCTCTCCACAAGGAAGCATATTATACTAACAACAGAGGAGTAGATTCCTACTCTATAATATCCCCGTGGTGTAGAAGTTGGTACTTAGATTACTTTTCTGAAAGAGATCAAGTCCAAGTCCAAATCCAGTAAGGCAGTGACAGGAAATAAATTTCTACCTCCCAAATTCCAATTGTTTCATCTGACAAAAGAAGTCTCAATCAATTCTACCATTAGTTTCAGGAATCAAACCTGGATGTCTTCTCCCTTACTCAATCCCCCACAATCTCCACTGGAAGAACTTGTACAATAGTCCTAACTTACTTTACTGAACAGCACAAGCAGCCATTTCTGAGCTCCAGCCACTCTTCATAGAGTTCTCCCCCTTGACTGATTGCCAGAGATTTCTCCAAGGCACTTCCTGAAAACACAAGTAGTGGTACATTTTTAATCTACTGTCTTGCATGACAATGCCTGTAACATAGAGATATGTGGATTGCATTCTTTTCTCCTGAGACCACGTTTCTGATATGCTATTAAGAAATTTGTATTTTCGATTTTATGAGAAATTTAAAAGCCAAGACAAAGCTCATTCCACATAGATCAAGTCCCACTGGATGATGGTACATCGCAAGTGCCACAAACTTTGCTAAAAGAAAGGGACGCCAGGCTATCAAATAAAGGTTCTGTCTGTACATTTTATTTTAGGCTCTGTGACCAGAAAAGCTACACACATCTTTATTGATGAAAACAAACAAACAAAAAGTCCCCCACCAACACAGTATAAACTGTAAAAAATGTAAGCTTCTGACTATGGTACAGATATGAAATTACAGCTAGAGCAATTAAAAATCCTGAAAGCAAAGAGTTCAAAGAACCATAGCCATCAAGTACATATCTCCCCATTTTCTTGGTCCAGGATAATTTGTGATTTGCAAATGGCTGAGGGGAAAAGAAATAAAAGAAAATATTATCTACCAACATATTATTTTAATTTCCATTTGCTTGAAACTGAGTGGGACAAATGGAGGTATAGCACTTCCAAGAGGGTGATGTATTTATTTATTTTACTCTGAGGGCCTACATTTATGTGCAAAACAGACTAATGCATGTCACTACTTTATGAAAACCAGCAAAAAGACTTTCTGCCCTTCTGAAGACTGTGAGGTATGTTAACAATTTCAGTAATGGATTTAACATTACAACAGTCTTGGTTTCCAGCAGTTTTATGTACTTGTCATTTTGTGGCAAAAAGAAAGATTTCTGCACGTTTACATACCTTCTCCAAATTCATTCAGGATAACTGCTATTCTTTTATTATGCTGTTCTGTCAGTATGTAATTTAGAAGAGTTGTTTTTCCAGCTCCTAGAACACAGACCATATTTCTATTAAAACGTAAAAAAACCCACAGTAAATTTCAAATAAAAAACCAAATACTGTTATGCATGTGCATGCACACTTCAAGCAATTCTCCTCTAAACAGAAGTTTTCATTCTAATATCCTACATTCTATTCTAAAGATGTAGAAATTCATTTGTAGTTATATTTCAACCCACAGAACTATCAGGGCAATAAATCTCAGTCTTAAATGACTCACAGTTTTTCCATTCATTAAGTGTCAATACTTGATAAACTTACAAGTTCCCTACTAGCTGGGGAGGTTTTTTTTTCCTACAAAACTAACTTTTGTGCTTCTTTTAACAAAAGGCACACATAATCTTCTCCCTCTTACTGCCTTTTCTGACCAGTTCTGCCATCAGTAACCACGGACGTGCCATTAACTACCTTTAAACGGGGCACTGTTAAAAAACGTGTTCACACCCCCTGCGACACTGCTTAGGAGCAATTTTATGCCATGCACAAGATCACAGAATTGTCACGGCTGGAAGGGATCTCTGGAGATCATCTAGGCCAGAGCAGGTGACCACAACAACTAGGGAACCTTCCTTACTTGTCCTTAAGAGGTTTTTCTCTGCAACACTGTGATGCAGTACGAAGTTACAACTTTTACAACAGTGACGGCGATCCTAAATTTAACCAGATCCTTACAGTCCACAACTGCTTGTAGCACACAGTAACTCTGCTGGTCGCGGGGTACGGGAAAAACGCCGAACCTCGTTTCTCAGACTGCAACGCAGGCTGCATTTCACTGAGCCGAACTGTTGCCCTGTTCTGAGGCCAAGTGATCGAGAGCCATTTGCCAATCGTCACCTGAACGAAGCGGCCCCTGAAAGCAGGGTGCACCGGGAGCTTTCACCGCTGCTCAGAGCGGCCCTGCGAACCCGCTGGAGCAGCCGCAGGGCCCCGCGCCGCTCACCCGGCCCGCGGCGTGGGGGCCGCGCCCGGGCCTGCCCTGCCCGCGCCGCGCCCGCTCCTCACCTAAGTACCCCGTGATGATCGTCACGGGGATCTTGCTGCCGGGGCCGGCAGCGCTCTGCTCCGCGCCGTCGGCGCCTATCGGGATCAGGGCAGGGCAGTCCTCGTCCTCCATAAGCGCCGCGGGCCCGGCCCGGCCCGGCCCGGCCACCCCCGCGCCCCTGCCGCCACACTCCTGACGTCACCGGCTGACGTCATCCCAGTGACGTCACCGGGTGGCGTCAAGCACGGCCGCGCCTCGGCCCCAAGGGCACCTCCCCGTGCGGGGTTCTGCGCAGGCGCGGGGCGGGGCGGGGCGCTCCCGGCAGGGGAGTTTGGGGGGCGGTGCCGGCCCGGCTGGGCAGCGGCGCGTGCCCGCGTGCCCGGGCTGCTGCGCGCGTGCCCGGCTGGTGCCCGCGTGCCCGCGCTGCTGCCTCCCGCCGGGCACGGGCACGGGCACGGGCACGGGCACGGGCACGATAGGGTGCCCGGCGGCTCTAGAGTGTCTCCCGTGTGGGAGACTCCGCGCCCTCTCGGCGCAGTCTGTTCCCGTGCTCAGTCACCTGCGCAGTAAAAGTTCTTCCTCGCTGTTCAGGTGGAACTTGATCCGTTTCTGCCTGTTGCCGCTTGTCCCTCTGCCTGGCGCTCCTGAGAGGAGCCTGGCTCCACCCTTCTCTTTCAGACGCTGGTGGGCACCGATGGGCTCCTCTCTTCTCGAGGTGGTGTTTCTTCCCGAGTCGGCACAGGCCCAGCTCCCTCGGCCTTTCCTTGTCAGAGGAACACTGCCCCTTACTCGCCTCTCTTGCTCTCTGTTGAACCCGCTCCAGGAGCTCCATGTCTCTGTTGTCCTGAGGAGCCCAGAACTGGACTCAGCACGGCAGGTGTGTCCTCACCAGGGCTGAGTACAGGGGCAGGATCACCTTCCATGACCTGCTGGCAGTGTTCTTCCCAATGCCCCCCAGGATACCATTGGCATTCTTGGTCACGAGGACGCACTGCTGGCTCATGGACAGCTTGTTGTCCCCAGGACCCCCAGGCCCTTCTCTGCAGAGCTGCTCCCCAGCAGGTCAGCCCCAGGCCTGGATCAGACACACAGGAGCACTGAAGGCGCCCAGCGTGAATAACAAACACAGTGTTTGTTATTCCTCCATCTATAGTCAATCAGCAAAATGAATGTTGGCCTTCTCTGGTCTCCATTAGGAACTGTGAGGGGGCACATACCATGTGTAAGACACAACTACAGTTATTTTAACAGTGCTGTGTGCTCCCCAGCTTTGTTGTGGACCAGAGGTTTAGCAAATAGGTAACACATTTCTCCGTGACAGAAGGTGTACATGTAGCAGCATTGGGGAGGCACAGAGAAGGGATTGGCCCGATGCAGGCTGATACGTGTGCAAGCCCAAAACCCAGGTGGGGTTCTCAGCTCTCAAAATAAGGTTCGGTAGCTGTAGTTGGAGTACTGTTATGGTAAAATATGCTGGGCTTCATCTTGTTCATACATCTTCTATGGCTTGTATGGTAATGGTTATAAATGGACTTGGTATTTATTCTTGACTCTTCCTATACTTGTGTCGATTAAAATATTTAATACTGAAAATATTTGATGATATTCCACACTAAATAGTTCACATCTTCTTTAGTCATCAGTTTTAACAAGCATGTGAAAGCCTGGTTAAGAAAATATAAAATAATTCATTTAATCCATTGATTCAGCTTGTCCTTGGAGATATAACCATATTTATTCCAACAATAAATTCCAACCATAAATTCCAAGAGCTGTTGATTTCAAGAATTTTAGAACCAATGCATTAGAAAATGCATCTTTTTGCATTCTTGTTTCAGTGACTCAGGTTACCTGGTATAATGCATCCTATTTTAGAGGAAAAATCTGATCAGTTTTTCAAAGCTGTGCCTGCTAGAGCCCTGCCTGGTGGTAGATGTTTTTGCTGTCCTGGGACTGCACAGCTTTATAAAATTTTTTTATTAAGGCATTGATTTTAAAAAATTACAAGATTTTGTAAAAGAGGAGAAGGTCAGAAAGGCATTGGGAATGAGCAGTTTTGCATTGCAGCGCATACTAAAAAATGGGTGTAAGTACAAAATGAGACTATTTGTAATACTGAAATTTCAGTTACATCTCAGCGAGATATTTGGTATTAAACCTTGTGTCATGGGTCCTTAAGTGGTTCTGCTTTTCATCAGCTCACATGACACTGCTTATTATTTTTTCTTTTGAACAAAATTACCTACAACAAATAGTATGGTTTCTGGGTTTTCATTTGGTTTCTTTAAAGTTTATATTCAAGTACTAGAATTTTGCTGTAAGTGTTAGCTGTCCTTTCTTTTCTGCTGAACCATGTAAAAAAGTCTACTTTGTAAAGGCAGATGTAAAACCTGTGCATGTTAGTGTGGTGGCAGCCAAATGAGCGTTGCAAACTTAAATCTGGGTGGCACAGTTGAAGCATTTTATTCTAAGATATTTGTAGACAAAACATACAACATCAGAAAGCAGTAACGTGTTGCTGGGTACCAGGAAGTTGTGTTTAATTATTACTTTAGTTGGCTGCAATTGAAATAACTTACTCCCTTTCCTAATAGTGAAGATCTCAGTGCAAGCCAAGCCATTTTAATGATGGACCGAAGACTGATTTTAATGAGGGAATAAAGTGTTTAAGGCTTTAGCAGAGAATTAGGGAGGAAGGCTATAACAGGAAAATAAGGAAGAGCATTGCAACTTGCTAATTCCTGGTACAGTAGCAAGGGGCGCATGATCTGAGCAAAACAGCAGGAGAAGAAAATCACTGGTATTTCAGTATTATGTTGAATATGAGTCTTAAAGGACAATAGCCCTGTGAGGTTTCTGCATGGGACTGCTAGTTAGTGTAGTACAATATAGTTAAGCAGCTCAGAGAAAGGAATTGCAAATTTGTACAGTGATACCAGTCCCAATACCAATGATACCAGTCAATGTGCAAAACAATAAGGAGATGCATATTAAGTTCTGTTTTGTGATCTCAAAATATAAGCTAGTAGGCAGATGCATAACTTCAGTCAGTATGATTTGCATATTCTCCAGGGTACATTTACTTCTTCCTTGTCTGTTACCTGTTAAACTATTCCTATATTAAGTTATTTTTATTTTCTTATCTGTACTTGCATTGACAATTTCTCCTGACAGCAAGACTTTATTTTTCTTTGAAGAATGCAGATTATTCACATGTCATTTAAGAGAAAGAAGATCTTACTTCAATCAGTGCACCTGCTTTTTAACACTGCTACTTTTTATGGCTTATGTTCTCAATATGCTGTTATAATCTGAAACTTAGTGAAACTAGGGACATTAGAAAAAAGATACGGTTTACAATCAGAATTTAAATGTTAGACCTCATCTAGCAAGTTGCCTTGTTGTACGTAAGAAAATTATATCAGAAAGGGAAAATTTTGTGAGTGTTGTTTCTGCTAGAGTTTTGTTCACTGTGAAGGTGAGTAAACATTTCTGTTTGAGAAACTCAGATGTGAATTTGGCCAGTAGAATTTGTATTTCTCCAGAAGAATTTGCACAGACAAGTGGAAAAAGAGGATATGGTTTCACATAGACTGGTTTTCTTCTTTTAGACTCAAGTGTTATATAAAAAAAGAACAAAAGGCTGCAAAGTGATCTAAGTTCCCTTTCTTCTGCTTCACCAACACAAAACTGAAACTTAAACCTAGGAGTAACTTTAAATTTATTTTTTAAGGGAGTTCAGTATTTCATTGTCAATCTCTTTAAAATATTTATAGAAATAATGGAGAATTACACTCATTTTTCTGAGGTTTAGTCTACAAAATTTCATCAATTTCACATAACATTTTTTGTTTAAAGCACTTTTGACTAAATTACTTAGATTTTACTGGATACTGCTGAGGTCTGTGACAGAAAAACCACTGACCTTGATGGTGTGTCAGCTTCCTTTAAGGAAGGAGTGTCTAGCAGCACTGGCTACATTGCATTCTTCTGATGCAGTAGGAAGGTGGAATATGAGCAAATATTAAAAGGCATTATGTGTTTCTGGCAGGTTGTGAACTGAGATCATCACAGTTTTTCTCATGGTGTGAACCTCCAGATATTTGATGAGGTCATCAAATCACATTTATTCATTAACGAATTCACCATACCACTGGTGGTTTTTTTGCCAAGGATGCAGACTTAACGTTATAAAAGATTTGGAGAAAACTCCCATGGATCTAACTCAATTGCTGATCAATCAGCAATGGTACATCCTCTACAAATAAGCAGGTGATAAGCAGGGCTTTGTTGGGATACAGGCCATGCTTGTGGTAGGATATGAAGTTGTGTTTAGCAATATTCATGGTGCCTTGATACTCAATCATGCAATAGCAATCCTCACAGGGATACCACTGCCAGTAAAGAAGAAAAACGACTTTTGGAAATGTGTGCCTTACAACAAAAAAAAATTCCATGTAGACATGTCACCTACCTTTCTTTAATCCCAGCCTGCAAACTCCTTCAAAACAATTTGCAGCAGTATCCATTCTTCCCAGGCACCTATACAGAACCTGTGCTGACATTACCACCAGCTGTGCCTGCATGTCCTTAGCCTGCCCAATTACGGCATCCAACCAGCCATGGACCCAACACCTCCCAGTCAGGTGCAGGAGGAAGACCAAGTTACGGTGAGAGCATATGAAACCCAAGAAAAATTGCAGGAAAGAATAGGTTATGACTGATTCTAGGGCTGAGGTGGTGAAGCAATGATTAGGACTACCATTTAGGATGCATGTGTGTGTGACAGGAGGATGGGAATAAGGAAGGGGAATACAAGCATGGTTTCCACTGTGTCTAATACAACACCTAATAGCAGCTACTGACACCCAAGAAAGCTAGGTTTGGAAAATGACAATCTGTTCTGAATTGCACTGTTTTAATTAATTTTGATTTTTTGATATCTTCACTGGAACCTGTTTTGATGATGTTTTTTTAATCCTCTGACTGGAAAGATCTTGTTCTACTTCATGTTATAAAGGAGTGCTTAGACCTCATTATCTTGTATTGGTAGGTTGGTTTGTTGCAGGAATTCAAACAATAGTGTTTGTTTAGCACAAAACTGGAGCACTTACTCATACTGACAATATTGAATTGGATAACATAGCTTAAAAAAAGCACTTCAGCAGCTTCTCATCTGGTAGTGCTCCAATGAGTTAGAGCCCTGTAAACTTTCTTAATAAAAGTCCATACTTTTTTCTTCCTTTTTTTTCCCCTTCAAAAAAGGCAGTGTAACTGCTGACATAATAGATGCAATGAGTATTTGATGAGTTTTGCTGCTTCTGTGCCAAAGTAGGGTTCTGATAATTCAGTTCACCAAAAAGATGAGAACTTTAAATTATCTAGGTGTTTGTTCTATATCTGCTGAATAAATATGCTGGTTTTGGCTGGTTTAGCCGGGTTTTGGTAGAATAAATTTTCTTCATGATACTTGGTATGGGGCTGTGTTTTGGATTTGTGCTGGAAGAAGTGTTGATAACACAGAGACATTCTTGTTATTGCTGAGCTGCACTTGCATAGCATCAAGGCCTTTTCTGCCTCTCACCCCAAACCACTAGTGAGGAGGCTGCAGGGGCACATGGACTTGTGAGGGGACACAGCCAGGACAGCTGACTACAGGAATATCCCAGACCACATGGCATCATGTTCAGCATAGAAGGCTGGAGGGAAGAAGAAGGGCAGCCTTTCGGACTGATGAAATTTGCCTTCCCAAGTCACATTACCCATGCTGAAGCCCTGCTTTCCTGGAGATGGCTGAACAGCCACCTGCCCATGGGACACTGACTGAATTCCTTGTTTTGCTTTGCTTGTGTGCACAACCTTTGTTTTCCTTATTAAACCAGCTTTGTCTAGACCCACAAGTTTTCTCACTTTTATTCTTCTGATTCTCTCTTCCCTATCCCACTGGATCAGAGTGTGAGACGTAGTTGCCAGCCAGGTTTAAACCATGGCAGCACCCTCCCTCTCAATGTATATACATACTAGCCAAAACTTTAAAGTTTTGGAAACTTTGTGTGTCTCCTCAGGAATTTTTTTCCTGCGTGTGGCAAAATATTTTAGAGCAATCCCTTTGTCCAAGAATATATGAAGCTGCAAAATAAACAGTTGCATCACTAATGAATGGATGTATTTGTGCTCATTGGTACATTGCTCATTTGTGCTGTATTTCTGCTAGCTCTAGTTCTATAGCAAGATTTAACAATCAAGGAAGGTCCTTCATGCCACATGAACTATTAAAATGAAGCCTAGACTCTTTTTTGTAGCTTCAGTGAGGTAGTGTCTTGCCAGACTCACTATCTATGGCATTCAAAAGTTTTTCTTGTCACCAATACAGCTACATATCAGTGATTTGTAACTAAGTGATATTTAAGTTCAAGTTACATGTAGGTAAGTGACTTTAGCTTTATCTTGGTGAGGTAAAGACAGGATGGGTGTGGTGGGTAAGTTCCAAGCAATAAAGTGTCCAGTTTATTATTTCCAAAGCAAATATTTGTTAGGTAACAACATCCTATTAATAATAGATTTTAATATTTTCACTTATAAGTTTCTCTGAATTATTTCAGGTCTTGTTCTGCTCTAGATCCTTGTGGGGTTTTTTTCCAAAAACATACCCATATTTGTTTCAATTTTTGAATTTTTATTTATCTCTGTTTCCTTTTTCTTAAACCTCTTTGGCATTTCTACATTTTCCTAGGGGCCCTTAGCCAGAGGTTAACCTAGAAATTGACATTCATATTTGACACCATGCATACTTAGCAGTACTCTAAAGAATGGTGATTCCTACAGAGAAAAAGATAATTTTTAGTAGGACAATTTTAGGCCCTCACTGATTGACCTTCATCTGTTCCATGCCTCATATCCCACTGTTTTCCTCTAGACTCACTCCAGATTACTGGGAATGGAGAGATAAGCTATGACCGCCTTCAGTGGGTGAATCCTAATGTTGTCATCAAAGCACAGATTTAATAAAAACAAGACAATTTTAAACTGATCTGCCTCCACTACCTCAAAATTCATCTGTAGAAACCACGTTTGGCTTTTGTTTCCCCTTTCAAATGAAGGGAGAGTTCTCCTCATCTGCAGAAGCAGTGGAAACTACATCAAATAGAAAGAAAAATACCTGTCAGGAAACATAATTCTGTAACACAGCCATAAGATACTTAATAAAAACGGCCTTTTAAAATAGCTGAGCAGTAACTACTGGTGAATAGAATAGCAGGCCCAAGCTTTGTGCTGGTATGTGGTGTCGGTACCGTAAGGTTTTCTAACACACACTGTGTTGTGTGTTAGCAGCGCTTGACCCCCGGCAGGTGTGCTTATGTGTGTGGGGCGTGGTGGGGCGGAGATGGAGGTGTCTGACACTCGCACGCAGTTTCCAAAAGAAAAAAGGGTGGTGAGGGATGCGCATGGATTCCCGCAACTCTGCGTGCTCAGATAGATGTACACGGTGCCCTGCGCTTGCCTTCCCCGCTGCTTCCCTCCAAAATGCCCCCGGGGCTCGGGGTTAGCCTCTGTAAAAGAGGGAGGAGAATTCCTGCTCTCCCCCAGCGCCAGCCGAGGCGGACAGCTGATGGAAGCCGCCGGGAAGGCGCAGCACGCCCGGGACGCCGGGCTGGAGGCTGCTGGCGGTGGGGAACACGCGGCAGGGCGAGCAGTCTGCTGTGCACTAGGGCAGATCCCTCCCACTCCGGCCAATTTCAGTGAGGAAGGTAAAATGCGGAAGTTGCCACCCAGAACTGTCAGTGGATCGTCGGGTGTTTAGCCCGGAGCACGCAATTAAGAAAAACAAATAAATGAAATAAAGCCGCGCTCCGTGCGTACAGCCAGTCTGGGTCCTCGCCGGCAGCCGACGCTCACGGCTGCTCGCCCGTATGGCGACGTTGCCTGCCGCAGACAGGAGGGCGTTCGCCCTGAAAATCAACAGGTAAGCGGCTTTTCCCTCGTACCCGGCAGCTGCCCCTCGCCAGTCTCAGCCCGGCCGAGACGAGCGGGCGGGCGGCGAGAGCAGGGCGGGACGGCTCCTCCCCTGGAGACCCCCGGGGCGGAGAGCCACCGAGCGCTCCGGATTCCCGGGCTAGCAGCCTTCCACGGGCACCGCTCCGCGCCGCCCGCTGCTCCCGCGGGAGCTGCGGACCCGCGCTGCACTTGTGCTGCAAGGTTTGCGCTGATGAAGGGTACTCGGACAAAGCCGGCTGTGGGTCCGTGTCCTCTGGCAGGAAGGTGACGTCCAGCCTCACCCCAGGAGTTCGTTCCCCATCTGTTCTGTCCGAAGAAGTCCCGAGTTCTTTGGAGGGGCTGCTCGCTGCCGATGGGGGTTCCCCTTCACAAGAAGTGGCAAAATTACCTGGTCCCTCTAAATTTGCACTACTGACAAATGAGAACTTTATGTAGGGCATCAATACTGTGATGACATACATCCCTGGGATTTTTTTTTTCATCCTTTCATCTATGAAAAGTCCCCCGATGACTGAAAATATATCTACCTCCCACATTCCCTCCCTAAACCAAATAAATTAGAGTTCGGCTGTTGGAACACCATACTCTTGAGACTAAACTTGCTGTCTGATAGACTTTGGTGTCTTTTCCCAGGGAAGTGCTGACTCTCAGTTCGTCTGTGCTCTGTGGTGGCAGTAAGGAACCAAGACAATTATTTTCATATTGTTAGGTTAAAGGAAAAAAAGGCCTCCTTTTCAAGAGTCTTGTCATCTGAGACAAGAACTGTTTCTAGGGAACTGATGTAAATAACAGGTACCTGAATTTGCTGACACATAAAAGAACAAATAGCATAATGGTAATATAAACTGAGGATAAGTCTCTGTGCCAGAGAGAAAAGTATGCAGAGAAACTCCGCCTCCTCAGCAACTTGTTTTAAGACATGGGGTTTGCAGTCAGGGAGGATAAAATTAGCTCCTCTGTGATGTGCCTTTCTCATGGCAGAATATGCATCAGCATACCTTTCTGTGTCCTTTGGGAATTTATTTTAAATTTATGGTGGAATATTCACAAGAGTGAATATTCCATATTTAGAAGCCATCAGATGAGCAGCTCATGAGAGGATCAGGCCACAATTCCTGATCATTTGGAGACTTGCTTGAACAGAAATCATAACTAGCTGATGTTTACAGAGGTTATTTTTTTTTCTTCCTATTTTAGGGTCAGCTTTTTGGCAGCTTTCCCTAGCTTTGGTGATAGTCACTGTTCATCTCTATGACTAAAGCCTTACAAAGTAGCGGAGTCATAACAAGGTTCACAAAAGTTTTGCTAGTAAGGACTGTTGTGAAATTAAATTCCTATTAGTTTTTATTTAATTTACTTTTTTCTTTTGAATCAATAGTGAAATAGTCAGTATTTCATAGCAAGTTAAATGTTGAAATATATTATAAAAATGTTCTGAATATGATTTCAGTTTAAGAGTGTGCCCTTTTTTTTGTAAGCATGGATATTCTCTTTTGCACTTACACTTTATTCTCTTTTATCAGTATAGTAGATGGTTTTTAGTAGGATATTTTGTTTCCCTTTCTTCAAAAGCAGCAGGACATTTTTACATGCCTCCAATGCAGTTTGTAGTGCTGACAGAAGAGTGATAGATCTTTGCAAGAAGCATTTTTAATGTGGTTGTTTGGATTTTTTTTAAGTACTTTTAAAAATCAGAGGAATAATAGGTTAGAGTGTTAGGTTTCTTGACTGTACACAAAAGGCTAATTTACAGCTGTAAAATTTTGTTTCTTTCTTTTCAGAGTTCGTGACTTCTTCAAAATGCAACTTGTATTGAAAGTTGAACATTACTGACAAGGCAACATTTTCAGGAGTTAGTACATTGCCTCTATAATTACTTTGCATTCACTACAAATTTGCATGCAAAACTCTGCCCTTTTTTGTTCACTCTTCCTCTTGCCAGTGATTTATGTAAGCTATATAGTACTTCTATGAGGACCAGGAGAATTTTAGGCTCTGTTCTGTCTAAACTTCGGCCACCTCGCTGCGACTAACGCAAGGTGTGTTTGGTGAGCCATGACAGATATCTGACCAACCTATGAACTCTGTTCTGTATAAAATCAGCAATAACATGATACAAAATGTCTTAGTGGTGTCATTATGATTTAAATGTAAAGGGAGTTCATGAGCGCTGGAGTTGCAGACGTTTGAGGAGCAGCTATTACATTACAAGCAACACATTTGTTTAAAGCTAGGTCAGACTTTAAAAGCAGGCCTTCAAATGCCTTCAAACTCTTGTATGCAACCTGCCCACGTAACCATGTTTCCTATCACTTTATTCTTCCTTCCACCCATCTGGTGTCTGCTGCCCCAACCTGTTGCTTCCTGCCTTTTTTAATCCTGCAAAGACTTGCACATATGTTTTTAATGCATGTATGTAAGTAGTTCCTGCTGCTTTAATAGGATAGGTTTTATGAATAATGATGTTCATTTCCTATGTAGAAGTGAAGGAACAAACTTTTAGTGTCCCTGAAGTCAGGCAGCTAGAAATCAGCATGGGACACAAAAAGCCACATCATCCTTGCTGAGTATAATTCAAGATAGTAATTAGCAGATATCTGGATTGTGCAATGTGTGTCTACTTTCCACAGTATTTATACCCAGGAATCAAGGAAGTTAAAAAATAATTTTGTAAACCACTGAGGAGAAAACAACTCACCATTGCTAGAGATGTGGGCTCTAATATGTACCAGCTGAGCAATGTAGGTTTGAAAGACCAGAAAAACTGAATTTTAATAATTTTGTCACAGCAGTGTATTAGGATAAACACAACATTAACAGAAGAGATACTCTATTTTTATTATTTTTGTTTAGCTAGTGTAATTTACTGTCTTATTTTTCACATAGGTCTTGCAGTAGTAATTGTGTGTTTAGACTTCAAGTGAAGAAAATTGTGCTTCAAGCACCTAGCTGGTGCGCTGGTCACCAATACTCTACATTCAAAACATTTCAACACCCAAATTACAAAACAGAAAGTTATCAAGAACAGTAATACAGGTCCCTAACATATCACTTAACTTTCAGTAATGTGTCTCCTGCAATTAAAACCCTCCCAATAAGAATACTCCTCAACTGCCTCTACAGACAGCTGTTGTCTGAATTTCACAAGTATTACATAAGAAATTTTCAACACTCATTTCTGTAATTTCATTTCCTTGTCCCTGAAATTGCCCAGTTGTGCAACAAACTTAGCTTTTCCTGTTCTAGTTTTTAAGACATGTACTTAAGGATGAGGTTACATACACAGACTTATATTAAAGAATAACAGACTCACACTACCAATACTAAAGGAAACTTTTGATACCAATATTAAAGGAAACAGCTAAAGATTTCAATTTTTTTAAAGCTTACATTAAATTCATACTCATATTAAATTCTCCAATTGTACCAGGAATTCCATTTTACATTCATGATGAAAATATTTTTAATTTTTTTTACCTGAAATGAAAAGGTCAGCTTAAATCATATATTGTACAGAGTGTCAGTTCTGAAGATTCACAAGAATTTACCCTAAGTGACAAAGGCAGTTGTGGAAGAGTCAAGTACAGTGCAAAAATTGTCTTCATTTCCTATATACTCTGATAGGAGATTTCTGTTCACTGCAACCCCTTCATGGGGCTGAGGCTATAATCTTTGGATTGAATTTCAATAAAACCCTTGTTATATGGATATAATAAGATGTTAATTATTTAAAAGCATTGACCAGACTCCATTGCATACACTAAGCTATTTATTTTCATTTTTTTCTTTTCAAACTCTAAATATATAAAAGAAGCTCCAGAGAGCTTCTTTTGTACGTACAATAGGTTTATATAGGAAATATAAAAATCTGTCTATACATGCATACATGTGTGAAATGGTAGTGGTTTTGTATTTGGTACACAGAATATTACATTTAACAGATCAAAGAGAAAAAAGTAAGATGAATGTATTTCATATGTTAGGTATAGCAATGTAAGATAACAATTTATAGTAAATGGACATTTTCATAAGACTTCCACAAATATAAATGAGATTATTATTTTAAATGCATGGAGTTGATGTGCACAGGGTATACAGATAGGGTTTTCATCTTAGATCCCTAAAAAGGTTTGCATTGGAAGGGACCTACAATGATCGTGTAGTTCCAAACCCCCTGTTATTTGCAGAGACATCTTTCACCAAATCAGGCTCTTCAGAGCCCCAGCGAATCTGGCCTTGGACATTTCCAGTCATGGGGTATCCACAGTTTCTCCAGACAAACTGTTCTAATGTGTCACCACCTTCACAGTGAAAAATTTCTTCTTAATATGTAGCCTAACCTATCCTTTCACTTTAAAATTAGAGGATTCACTTTCTCCCTTGTCTTGTCTTGTCACTACGGGCTTTTTTAAAAAGTCCGCCCCCATAGTTCCTGCAGGTCCCCTTTAGGTACTAGAAGGCTGATATTCGGTCTTCCCAGTGCCTTTTCTTCTCCAGGCTGAAAAAATCCATCTTCTCCAGGCTGTCAGTCTTTTCAGGAGAGGTGCTTCAGCTCTCCTCTGGACTCAGTCCAAGGGGTCTATTTCTTTCCTGTCCTGGTACCCCAGAGCTGCTGCAGCCCTGCAGGTGGGGTCTCAGCAGACCAGAGCAGAGTGGCAGAATCCTCTCCCTCACCCTGCTGGCCACGCTGCTTTGCATGCAGCCCAGGACACATTTGGCTTTCTGGGCCTTAAGCACACATTGCTGGGTCATGTCCAGCTTCTCATTCATCAGTACCCTCAATTCCTTCTCTGGACAACTGTTCTCAATTCATTCATCTCTCAATCTGTATAGGTCTTGTTGGTTGCCCTCAACATGTTCAATGCCTTCCACTTGGCCTTTTTGAACTCCATCAGGTTCATATGAGCCCACTTCTCAAATCTGTCAGGGTCCCTTCCCTCTGGACAGATCCCTTCCATCAAGTGAATCAAATGAAGCACTCAGTCCCACCATGTATGTCATTAATGAAGGTATTAAATAGTATTGCTCCCTCCACTTACCCTTGAGGAACAGCTCTTATTACTTATTTCTGTTCTCTGGAGATTGTACATTCACTGGAGATCAAGCAAGAAAGCTAACAAGCTAGTTCCTTTTCCAGCTAAGAGTACATCCATTAAATACATGTCTCTCCAATTTAGAGTAAGAAAATTTTGGGACACCATAGAGAAATTCAGATGGGCAACACCAGCTGCTTTTCCCATGTCCACTGATGCAGTCACTCCATTGTAGAAGGCCTCTAGATGAGTACAGTATAGTCTGCCCTTGGTGAAGTCATGTTGGCTGTCTTTAATGACCTATCTGTTAGTCCATTGTAGCTTTCAGGAGAATCTGTTGCATGATCTTACCAAGCACTGAGGTAAGGCTGACTAGCACTGTTCCTGGATACTGGTTTTGTTTGCAAATAATTTAATCTGGCTATAGGAAATAAATACTGGAGTATACATGAATATCACTATACTTTTTTAATATTTCATTCCTTTTTTCTTCCATTTTTTCAGCTGACTACAACATGTGCTTCCTTGCAATTGTCCACAGCATTTATCTCCCATTTCTGGTTTACAGGGATAGATTATAAACTGACCAAAGTATCTGCTTAATTCTTTCACAGAATCACGCAGTAGTTGAGGTTGGAAGGACCTGAGGTTTTCTTGTTCAGCTCTTCTAGTCAAGCAGGACCATTTAGACCTAGCTGCCTATGATCGAGTCCAGTTGGATTTTGAAGGCCTCCGAGGAGGCAGACTCCAAAATTTCTCTGAGCAACCTGTGCCAGTGCCCAGTCACCCTTATGGGAAAAAGATGTTTCACATGGAACCTTCCAAGTTTCAAGGGCAGGCCCATTGCCTCTAGTGCTGTCACTGACAACCGCTGAGAAAAGCCTGGCTCTGTCTGCTTTACTCTGTCCCTTTATATATGTGTATAAATTATAAGATTGTCTCGAGCCTTCCCTTCTCTGAACAGTCCCAGTCTTTCCCCACTGGAGACACACTCTGATCCCTTCCTCACCTTAGTCACCCTTGACTAGTCTCTCTCCCATATATCCATGTCTCTCTTGTACTGAGGAGCCCTGACTTGGACAGAGAACTTAGGCATGCCTCTCCAGCATCGAGCAGAGGGCAAGGATCAGCTCCTTCAACCTGCTGGCAGTACTCTGCCCAGCGCACCCTGGTGTAACATCTGGCTCTTTTGCAAGCAGGGCATATTGCTGGCTCATGTTCAGCTTTGTGGAAGTCTCAGTCTCCTAGCACCAATGTAGTCATGGTCTTCTAGGACCTCTGATGCTTTCCTGCAAAGCTGGAGTGCCTTCCTGGAGCTAAGTGCCTTCCAGCATATATAGGTGCATGAAGATAATCCAGGTACAGGGCTTTGCACTTTTTGAACTTCACAAGGTTTCCATCAGGCCATTTCTCCAGCCCATTGAGTTCCCTCTGAATGTCAGCATGAGATGCATCAAGAAGGTTATGCTGCACTGTCCTTCCACTTCTGGGTCATCAGTAAACCTGCCGAGGGTACACGCTGCCCTGTCATCCATATAATTAATGGAGCTGTTAATCAGGATTGGATTGAGTATTGACCACTGAGTTTTGGGGGTTTATACCCTCCAGCTAGACTTCTTGCCACTGATCATCACAAACTGTTCAGGAAGTTTTCAGTCCTACTCACTGTCTGCTCATCCAACTTATACTTCACCAGCTTTAGACATTACTTCTTTAGACAGAGAAACCCTATCTCTTTCTCCAAGCTGTTTTTTCCTAGCTTGTGGCATCATTGTCTTGGTGTCTTCTGGATTTTTATTCAGCGTAAGGAATAGATTGCTCTAAAGCAGGTGAAGAGAGGAGAGAGAAGACAAGGTGCTCTGCAACTTCATATGCTACTCATAAAGACTAGTCCCCACTGCAGCCTCTGCACATAGATGCTTTGCCTTCCACCTTCATACTGTTTCAAATCAAGGCAGTTTGAGGGAGCAGAAAAGATAAAAAGGACTCGATACCATGGTTTCATCCCTGCTCTATCAGTTACAAGTGCTCACAGCACATGAACAACTAAATAGTTATTAAAAACCTCAGATGGCTCTTCCCTTAGGTATATTGACCTGTGTGTCATATTCTGGGACATTTTTACAAGTACTCCTCCACTAAAAGGGAGAGATATAAACTAGCAAAAGTGGATTGTAAATCAGTTACAGGAGTAAGATGAAAAAAAAAGCAACATCATATGTCTAGATTGTGCCATAGGGTAATAATCGATATTTTTGTTTAAAATTCCTGTAAGCATCTCCTCATTTTTTAAAGGTAAGATTATTCAGGATGATGTCTTTACTACATTTGGTAGCATAGTGTCCATCACAAAGACTAAAATCCCTTTCCTCTGGCATACTCTAAAAATTGCAACATTTCATGCCTAAAATATGTGTAACTTTTAGGAAGTAGAGAAGAAATAGCAAGAAAATGTCCTTATAACTACTTTTCAGAGGATACTGGTGCCTTTGGTTATTCATAGTGAGTTACTTTTGGTTTTTATTGATTACCCTTTCTGGAGTCATCTGTCTGCTATACAATGAGGGTGATAGTAAATGCTTAAGTAGGAGGCTGATGACAAACACAGGCCCACCCAGCCATATCTCTGTGAAAAATTACAAGTACAGGAAAGATAGGCTCCACAATACAAGTGTACACTTTATCAGCTGGTAAGCAGCTGTAGAAACTGTGTCTTTAGAAAACAGTTGGTCATGCAAGCAGAATACTGTTGTTACAGTTGAGACAGATGTTATTGACAGCTAGGAAGCTCTCTAACTGCAGACTTGATACTCAAATAGGGTTTAAAATATAGCCATCTATTTTCTCTTACAGTTGCTTAAGCATAGTATTATACAGCACTTACATATTTGTGCAATCACTGAACTCAGGTGTAATAATCCCTGTTACATGATTAGACTAATGGGATTTTTGCCTTTTCTCTGGGAGATGACTGCTGAGCTTGAAAGAGACTTTAAGCTCTGAGCAGAAAAGCTCAAGAAAGCATTTTAATATAATTTTTTTAAGATCTGATGTCCCTCAAGACTTCAGATGTATATATGCATGGTGAAGCCTAGCCTGAAATTTATGATGAGGTTGTTTTATACATATAGAGAGAGAGTCAAGGAAATCCTAAGCTTACCAAAGGAAAATCCAGATGCAAATAAGAAACATTTTTATGTCCACCAAGTCCTGTGTATGAATATTTCTTATTCATTGTTCCAAGCAGAAGTTTGGAACTCACAGAAGTGAGAACCAGCAAGAAGGAAATATTTAGCATTGTATTTTATACCTTCTACCATTTTCTGATTTTATGGTCATTAAAAATTACAGTTAATGAGCACAACTCTATATGGTTGTCCTTTTTTCCTATTCTGACTTAACTATATTTTAAATTTTATTTGAGGAGCCCCTACCAGACTTTACCATTGTCTGTAGCAGTAGGAAAAAGGGTAGTCTGTGAATGTGCTTGTGTGATAACACAATTACACTAAAAGTTTGCCATTGTAAATACACTTACAGAAAAATAGGCCCAGGCCTAATCAGCTCTTGGGCCAATTTCACAAGAAAAGTCTCTAATACCTTTCCTCATGAGTTTTGTAGAATTATATTTGCACATGATGAATCACAGTTTTCTAAGCCTTGTCATAATGGAGATATTTTATAAGGGAGTCAGCACATCTAGACTCAATATTATTATTTTTCCCTAAAGTTGAGCAAACTGAGTTAGATAAAAGCATATATTATTTCAGTTGTTACATGATCTGAGGCTTACAAAGATAATAGTATCAAGACTTCATGTTTAGAACATTGAGTAAAATGTAACATTTCTCCAGCTTGAAATTTTCCAGATATTTCAGTTTGTAATTTATGATATAAAATGTCTTGCATAATCCACATATGTTTGTAAGAGTGTGTAATAATGAAATTTGTACATGTAAAGACAACCAGCAAATGCAAAAATGTATTAATTTTAACAATAGCTTTTAATATGTGTCAGATTCTGTGAACACTCTTCTTTTTAAGAATGTGAGCAAAAGATCCAGCTTTCAAACATACTTAGATACTGCTTTGGTTCCTGCTGAAGCTGAATCAAAATTCCCTGTTCTAGAAATAGCAGTACCTCTTCATGTGCTTGAAACTGAGCCAATTTTTTTTTAGGCATTTTAGTAAATGATCCTAGCTCTAAAGAAAAAAAGTTGCTCTAAGAAGTGACTGGGAAAAAAACCCCCTTATGTTTTTTCCATATCAGAAAAGTCACACTGCAGCTCCACAAATCTGTGTTCTTAGGAAATGAGGGGGCCAAAATATTAACACAAATTATTTTCCAGTTCTGTCCAATTTGCTTTGTTTCCTACTCTGGCCTTTCCTGTACTCAGTATGAAAGGCCCTTCTATGAATATATTATGAATTTATTTGAAGTTGACAGTGACATTTTTTGCTGGTTGATAAAAATACAAACTTTGATCTTGATAAAGAAAATAAAAAACACCCTATAAGAGCAAAAAGAAAAATTTCCCTTGAATAAGATGTACATCATCTTTATTTTAATATTATTTATTATTGTTGTTAATGTCTGACTTTTTTCACTTAGTATCAATAATTGTTTCTTAGTAAAAAAGTGAAAACAAAGCACAAGAACTATTAAACTTGGTACAGGATTTACAAAATTATCAGTATTACAATAGCATTTTCTTAATGAAGCCTTTTGGATTCTCACATAATACACATTAGCTGGAATATAAGTCTTTGCACTTATTTCATAGTTACTTTGTTATGAATTGGTAGAACAGTGCAGACAAAACAAAAATCTAGAAGAGTAAACTAACAATATTCTATTACTCTCAAATCCCAGTATAAGGAGAGGGTGGCTCATGCAATCATTACTGGCCTTGAAATTGCCAGGATCATTCTTATTGTAAAGAATACAAGCTTTTAGAAGACTTCTAAACAGATTAGGGAAAAAAAAAAAAGAAAAAAGAAAAAGAAATAAAGCTATGCCCTGACTACAATTTTGCAATGTAATATAGATCTGTGTGTCTCCTTGAGGCTGTAGGGGCACATTTGTTAGAAAGTATTTCTTCAGACATCTCAGTCAACAGAAGATAATGAGGCACCAATGTGAGCTTTAGTGCTTTACAAGCAGAGAGTCTTCTGACCCAAACAGAGAAAATTGTCCTTAGATAAACTGAGGTTAATCCATTCAGAATGAAAGCTGTGTGTACATATTGTTGTGTGCTGGTGGATATTAAGGCAGTGGGGACAACAAAAGAATTCTGGTGTTTAGACACGTATTCATCTTCTGTTAGAATCATTAATTAGCATCAAGTGAGATATTAGTTACAAATTTTCTATTGCATATATAAACTGTCACAACCAGTCTAAGTCTATAATAGGATGGCAGACAACATTGATTTATACTTTCTGCTTCCCAGGAGGTACCACTAAACTATCATGTAAAACCTCACACCTAAAACCAGTTTCATTGCAAGAGCCAACCAGTCAACAATGTATACACATTGTCTTCTCAAATGTTATTTCATAACTATTCCTATTATCCATGCAGTAATTAAAAACTGCATACAAACATTGCTAATCAGGAGCAAAACAAAGTTTTTTGGTTTCTTTGCATGGCCAGGATTAGAAAATTATTTTTGTCAGTGCTCATGTCTCCTCCCGAGGGAGAAGCAGCAAAACAGAAAGGCAGAGAAAAATCTTCACTGAATAAATATCATACATGACCTGGGAAAGAAATAAAAATTGAGCTCTTGCCCATTTTACTTTGTAACAAGCTGACAGCATAATGAAGTCAACAGTTTCCTCTCCAGATGATTTTCATTCTTCCCACACCATCCCTCGTAAGAAGATTGTTGCTAAATTTCAAGCATCTTGAATAGGATTTTTATTGCTTTATATATAAAGATATAGAGTCTTTATATATAAAGATATAGAGTCTTAATGTGGTAGACCCCAAAGTGGGTGTGTGCCAGAGGGTGTACAGCCTACCTGAGCCAACAAGGAAGGAGCAGCAGTTCAGATCGACCACTGCTGTAAACAGTGACTAACAAAGTGGAGCTCTGGTGCCTCAAGGACTAATTAGAAACTTAGAAGAAAAACAGGCAGTGCCACTGGCAGTAGGAACAGGAGATCTAAGTGAGATTCCCATATTTGCTAGTTAAAGATCTGGATCATTGCCCAAAACTTTGTGTGTGTTTGCGTGTGGGAGTGAAAGACAGCGGTAGGTAATTGTTACATTTTTCTCTTCTAGAGCTTTTTAGTTGCTTGTTTTAGTTGTAACTAGAGAAGTTTCATCTTAGGGTCAGAAAAGAACAAAAGCTAGCTGTGAGTTTTCTTTGTCAATGTCAGATGAAAGGGATTATTCTTCAGGGTAACCAAGACTGAAGATTTTACCTGTTAAGTAGAAGTTTTCTCTATTTTTTAATGGTTCTGCCATATGTGTACATGTAAGTGTGAATGTGTCTGTCTTTGAGGACACTTCTTGTACTCTCTATTTATTTATTTATTTATTTTCATATTTTCTTGCTATCTAATTGCGTATGCAGCTCTTGCAGAAGACAACTTCAGTCTGCTGGAAGGAATTGTAAGGTTGTTAAGGATTAGCCTTTCTGTCTCCCCTCTAATATTAAGGAACGTTGGAGAACTTCATCCAATGGGCATGTGAAGCATACTTTTAAAATCAAGTTTTTTCTTAAAAAGTTTCTGATTTTCAGTTAATAGGTGATCTTTAAAGCTGTTCTCTTTTGCTTTTATTTTTAAATTGTTTTTCTCTGTTTAAATTTTCATATTATATACATACTAAAAAATACCATTATGCCTGCTTTTAAATTACATATTTCAAAGACATATATCATTGAGCAGAATTTACAGTGAAACTGCAAAACCTGCTTTATGCATTATAAGCATTAATATAATTTTAATTATAGAACCAGCAATGTTCGGCCATAGATCTCACATATGTTAGAGGAAGAAAATAAATGGCTGGTTTATTTTCCTTTCCTTCCTTTCCTGGGCCCTCATCTGGGCCCAACTAGTAACCCAAATCTCCAAGCTTACAATCTTCAAGGAGCTCTGTCCTGAGAAACATTCCAGAATTTGACCTCCAAGATTAATTTAAAGAACCTCCAGGTGTAGTCTGTTACTTTGGTTGCAATGTTAATATATTATGCAAACTGAATGCTTTGCATTGGAGAGTATTTGTGAAATACAGTCTATGTCTCAGCTGTTTGCTAGCAGTTGCTGGAGGTTTATATCTGTCTGTGGGATAGACACTGCTGAAATTGAGATTGAAAAGCACCAGTTTGGGGTTTGGGTTTTGTTTTGGTTGGTTGTTTTTATTTGACTACCCTGCAGTCCTCTCCGGGTGGATCAGGAAGTCTGGTGAGTTCCAGCTTTTTCAAGAATTGCGCCAGATTGTGTGATTGTGTGTCATCATCATTTAGGACCCAAGACATCACCGAGTGGAAAAATTAGTTCAAATTTATGTTATTTTGCTCTGATGCTGTGGTTTAGCCAAGGACCTAAAATCCAGAAAATCCTTAGTATGTTGTCATCTGCCATCTTTGTACAGGTTTACATTATCTTTCTACATGCATGTTGACAAACTGAATTCAGCAGTGACCTTTGTGGAAAAGCCTTCACCAAATCTACACCTCTTATTTTTTCAGCTAGTGAAAAGAAAGAGCTATCAATATAAGTGTTCAGTGGAGCTATTAACATTGCTGAGTCCCACTGGTCTTTGAAAGTTGCAGTTGCCTGGATGCTGTTTTCTGGGTAGTTCAGGGACATCACAAATGGGCTCTAGACACTAGACAATCACGAGGTGGCTGCTTAGAATCACTGAATGGTTTGGGCCAGAAAGTACCTTAAAGGTCATCTAGATCCAACTGTCCCCTTCATGGGCAGAGACACCTTTCAATAGGCAAGGTTGCTCAAAGCCCCATCCAATGCGTCCTTGAACACTTCTAAGGTCAGGGCATCCACAACTTCTCTGGGCAACCTGTTCCAGTACCTCACCATCCTCTGTGTAAAGAATGTCTTCCTAAAATCTCCTCTGTAAGTTAACAACCATTTCCCCTTTGCCGTATCACTATTTGCCTGTAGAAGTCACACTCCCTCTTTTTGACATGTTGCATTTAGGTAGCAAAAGGCTGTGATGAGGCCTCCCTGGAGACTTCTCCAGGCTGAGCAACTCCAGGTCTCTCAGCCTTTGCAGGAGAGATTCTGCAGCCCTCTGCCCCTCGTGACCTGCTACAGGTCTGTGTTTATTGTGTCCTGAGGACCCCAGACCTGGACTCAGTACCCCAGGCAGGTTGCAGAAGAGCAGAGTAGAGAGGCCAAATCCCCTTCCCTCAGCCTACTGGTCACAGTTCTTTGGATGCAGTCCAGGATGCAGTTGACTTTTTATGCTGTGAGCACATACTGCTGCGTCATGTCCAGCTTTTTTTTTCCCAGGAGAATCCCCAGGCCCCTGTCAACAGAGCTCTGAATGAGCTCTTCTCCCAGTTTGTGCTCATATCTGGGACTGCCCTGGCCCAGGGGCAGCACTTTACAGTGGGACTTGTTGAACCACATGAGGTTCCCATGGGCCCTCTGCTTAAGTTTGTCCAGGTCCCTCTGGATGGCATCCCTTCCTTCTGTTGTGTTACCTGTACTGCTCATCTTTGTGTCATTTGCAAGCCTGATGAGCGTGCACTCAGTGTCACTGCTGATATCACTGGTGAAGATCAGAAGACCATGAGTCTCCAGACAGAGCTCTGAGGAACACCATTCCTCACCAGGGTTCACAAGAGCCATTGACAGCAACTCTCTGGCTATGTCCATCCAGCAAATTCCTTATTCACTAAATAGTACATCCATCACAGCCATGCCTCTCCAATTTGGCAATAAGCTGTAACATGGGATAATGTTACAGAAACCTAGGTACATAACACGAGTAAGTCTTTTGTTGTTGACCTTTGCAGACACTCCATCATACAGGGCCACCAGGCTGGTCAGGCTCAATTTGTCCTTAGTAAAACTGTGCTGGCTGCCTTGGGTCACCTCCTTGTCTTGCATGTGCCTTAACACTGCTTCCATGAGCATCTGCTCCATAATCTTCCCAGGAACAGAGGTGAAGCTCACCAGCCTCTAGTTGCCTCTGTGTTCCTTCTTTCTCTCCTTTTTAAAAATTAGAGCAATGTTTTCCTTTTTTCAGTCAACCAGGATTTTACTTGTCCAGCAGGACTTTTCAAATATAATGACGAATGGCTTGGCCAGAACCCCAGCGTGATTCCTCAGGCCACTTTTAGTGTCATGCTGCTGTTGCAGTGGGAACTTTCTTCCGAATACTTTACTAGAGCTTTTTTGTTTCAATTTAACATTACTTGTTCTTCTTCCCTCTAGGGACATGAACTGTCCGCCATTTTCTTTACTTATTGCTATGTTTTACATTGTCAAGGGCAACTGTTGTCTCATGTCAGTCTCCGTTTTTGTGACACAACCAGTTTTTTCAGTCTTTCCTCCTGGGTCATCCTTGTCAAAAATTTTAGCCTTCTGACTGCTCTCTTTTGAAGCCTTCTTAAAATTGATTGCATCTTACTCTGTGTTGTTATAAGTGTGTACATCAGCCCAAGTATGTCTCATTGACTTCTATTAAAAGAAATAGGATCAGTTTCTCTTCGCTGTGGTAGTTTGATTGGTAAGTGTCCCAGTATACTCTCTCTGTGTCTCTTCTGTGACATGGCTATTTTTTTGACAGTTAATTTAACTTTTTTTATTTCTGCAGTAGGTTTTTTTCTTCCTGAGTTTAGAGATTTATATTATTTTTTATTGAATCTAGCTGTGCTGATTTCAGACTGTTTCTAAAATACTCAGTATTCCTCCTGGGTTGATGCGATCTCCAGATTTTAGTCCTATGTTTCCTATATCATCATTCATATTGTAAAATGAAATATGGACTGGAATTAGATTGAGGAAAAATTAAATTTCTTCTCATAGTAAAATTTCCTTGCAATGATCTTTTGAACCAATGATGACTATGCCTTGAATATGTTTTATTAACCAGCTGTGAGCTCTTTTGGAACCAGCTGTGATGATTCCATCCAGCCACTCTCTCTCCTTATAGGGATGTCATGAGGGACAGTATCAAGAGCCTCACTGAACCAGGTAACCTCACTGATCAGAGAAGAGCACTAGATTGGTTTTATGTGACTGCCCTTAGATAAATCCTTATTGTCTCTTCATCATCTCCTAAAAACTGCCCATAATATACCAATAATTGTGAAACTTCTTGGACCAGAATTTACTGCAGTCCATATTTTCTTGTTGCCCACCATACACTTCATCATCAAGACTATTAATAAACAGGCATATCTAAGGTGATGTACATTTTAAAGTTAAGCCTAATTTCATGATCCCCTTGTGCCAACTGAATGGAAACCACAGAACTTTTTCTCAGATTTTTCAGTGACTGCTTTGCATTTATCCTTAACTTGACTTCTTTCCTTCTTTTTTAACACACAGATAGACCATTGTTGCTGTCAAGCATGACAGAATCAGACAGACCTGCTGTACAGACAAGGAGGGTGAAAGTATAGCCAGGCATAGATGGACTGCAGCCTCCGTGAAAGTTAAGACATGACATTTACTAAGTGGCTGTGAACTACCATTTTCCTGAGGGTACACCAATAGTGCCCAAGGCAGCTCTTTGGTTAGGAAACAGGCATGTCACAGACAACAGCCATTCTGGCATTATCAAAGAGCCACCTAGTAGGACCTCTGTTTCCACCTTAGTTCTCAAGTTTTCAAAAGTTTCCATGCAGATCCCTGACTGTTACACCCACCTTTCCTCCATGTTGCTGTGATTAACTTAGCCTTTTGGTTCTTTTAGCAATTGGGACTTTCCCTTATCTAAACCTAGCAAATCTAGGCAATAATTTCTGAGTTGGTTCAAACAAATTTTGCTGTCTTATTCTTACTGTACTTTCTTCCTTTAGTCATTGCAAAACTGTGAAGTCAGTCAAATGAACTATTATCTGAAAGTCACCATTACCGATTACAAGGTTTGTCATCCATTTGACTGATGTAATTTGCAAGTACTTTCTATTGGTGAGACACTGGAACTAATTGATGGCAGTGCTCTTGAGAACTGTATTTGCTCTCAATTAGCTACATTTGCCCAGGCTGTTACCAGACAGCAAATTTGGCCCTTCATATATACGTGTGCTTCCTCTTGTATGAAAATTAATATAATTTCCACTTTGAAGCATATGATAACCCCATATTGGATGTAATTTAAAGTTGTCTCATATCATTGTTTACAGCAGCAACTTCTGCTATAGACTGCAACAGTCTACCTCTGCTGCTACCTCTGTTTCCATCAGTAACAGATAGTTTGGCATAGGGTAGAAACTGTCTCAGTTTGCAGTAAAATAATAATTTTGAGTAATTTAAGTTTTGTACATGCATTCATTATCAGAGATTATTTGTAATGGGAAATTGAGTAACAATAACCCTGATACACAATAAACTTTTCTTTTTAAAATAGGTCCAAGATAATTTACGGAATGCACAGACTTTTGTCATTTTCCCTACATGGCTTCTTGCCTATGTAATCATTGAATAACCTTTAAAAGGTCTTGGTTTTGAGTTTTGGAATACAACTGATGAGTAAGAACTCCTCTTCTAAATGGATCTCTTTACTTTCTCTATAATTCTGTCTTTGTTCTGTCTGTGATTGCTGTTGACTTCAGATTGGAGCAGCATTACACTCACACATCATGGCCTTTTGACCTAAAAACAATTACTGTCATTTATGCAACTTTTATTTTCCAAATTAGGCCTAATACCTATAATTTGTAATTTGAATGCCTTCTGTCAGGTGCCTGTTGCCTCACATGAACAGCAATGTATTAAGTGAAATTCAGGATTTCATCATGCTCAAAAAAGCTGTACTAAGTGTCACAGAATAGGTGCAGCAGTCATAGGAATCAAGAGGTCACAAAGTGCAGGCAAAACTGTCCTGTGACATCTGGTAACTCTAAGATGCCTATTAATGCTTGCTGAAGTTGAAAGAGTCTCATGAGGAAGGGAGTGTCTTCTTACCTCTGTGTTTTCCTTTTTCCCATTTGACTGCCCTGGTGGGCTGCAAGCTATTATTTTTACTTGGAATCTGCTTAACTGCATCTTGTTTTAAAAGTCTTGTCCTGAACCCTTATGGTGAAATATAGTTTAGGTGTTTTGTTACCATTTCATGGCTGGTTATTCTTAAACTGATTATTCTAAATCATATTAAATATTAATTAATTAGTTTCCATGAAAAATCAGCATGCTACTCTGCTGTATTTTTAGACTGTGTGCATTATCATCCTGGGATTTCTGAAGAATTCAGTTCTGGAGTCTCTCTACGTCCATAGAAGTCAGTTACTTAGCACTTAAGTTTTTTCCTCACATGTTTATCTGATACAGTAGGCAGATTTTTTAAATTTCTTCTTTGGCTTGCCTTGGGCTTTTTACAGCAAATTGCATTAGTAGTGTAAGTCTGGGCTTACGCTGTTTAGTGAGTGGTCTTGTTTTTATCCCTTGATCAATAAAAATATTTGTTTATGTGATGGCCACTTTTTCTTCCTCTGCTTTATTAATGTATTTTTGCTTTGCAGAAGTGTATCTGCAAGTATTGCTATGAAGGTTGCAGTCACACTTTACTTAAGGCCAAGGTTATTCTTTCTTGCATAGCATTTCCCAGTTGTGAGGGCTGCAAAATAATGATAAAAATCTGTTGGAAGAGTGATAGAATCTTAGTTATATAGGACTGCAAGAGTTTTAGGAGATTTGCATCAACTACAAACCAAGAGGAGTCTAGACCATTATAAAAATATATTTCTAAACACTGAGACCAGAGACTAAATCAGCTGAATGCTGGCATTTGGAATTTGTAAAGGGTTAATTGTAATTATAAGGATTTTTCTCTGCTTAATTAAAGGCACTCGTCTGCAGAAATAAGAAAGCAATTTACTCTCCAACCGGGCTTTGCACAGTACTGTCAACGAAGCTTAAGTACCCCTGGCTTTTCTACATTTCAGCTGGTAAGTTATAAGTTTATTCTCTTTACACAGGTTTGGCATGTACATTGCTTAATTGTTTTAGGGTAAGTTAAATGATCTTCTATGTTGTCTTGTGTTCCACTGGCTTCTACCTGAAACTGTAGAAAGTTAAATACTGTCTGGTGAGCTGAAATGATGCCGTTGAGAAACATGAGAATGCTCCGTGGAGCCTGGAATAGACAGTCCCTCTACATATTACTATGAATCAAAGTTAATTAGTTGGAGTATATTACATTCTTTCCCTGATGGAAACATTCAACAACTTCTTGAAGTAAATGCTTTGAGTGGTAGTCCTTCTTCTTCCCGCAGTTTTACATACTGAGCGTGATTCCATTTGGTCTGAACTAACCTGTGGTCAGCTGGGGTCACCTCTTCTGGCTGTGTCTTCTCCCAGCTTCTTGTGCATCCTGTCTCCTTGCTGGTGGGGTGGTATGAGGAGCAGAAAAGGCCTTGATTCCTGGTAAGCACTACTCAGCAATAATGAAAACAAATTTTATTATCAACACTGTTTCCAGCACAAATCCAAACATAGCTCCATAATATTTACTGTGAAGAAAAATCAGCTGTATCCAGGCCAAAACCAGCACAGATCAATGAATAACTGCAGGGAAAAAAAACCCCCAAACAAACAAACAAACAAACAAAACCCCCCCCCCCAAAAAAAAAAAAAAAAAAACAAAAAAAACCAAAAAACAGAAAGGTGTAGGCTCAAAAAGCTCAACTTAATACAGCAGCAGGGACAACGTACTGACTGATTTCAGTGCTGTAGAATGTGCACGTTAAGTGAGAAATGCTGAAGCATGTCCCAAATGACATAGACATACTTGAGTCAACTGTTATGTGTCTCCAAATCATCTTCAGTCTTCCACATGTAATCACCCTCTAAAGAAGTCAGATCATATGACAGTGCCCTTATGACAAAGGGAAAACATGCCAGATCGTTTTATTGCCTTTCAGGAAGATGAGTATTCTGTAAACATACTATGCCATAAAAGAAACTGATTATGATTTTGGTCCCTATCCTTTTAATTTCTGATTCTTTTTGTGAGGCTTGATAAGTAGAAGCAGGAAGAGTCTTTGTGCACCAGTGACTGTGAAAATCTAGATGCAAGTGGTTGCTTCCTGTGTCAGGGCCTCCCGCCACTGCTCACTTCCTTAATCTGAGGCGCTGTGATCTTTAACTTGTTCCTTGTGGTTACTCAGCCTGACGAGGCCAGGTCCCTTCTTCTGCACACAGACAACCGTTTGTGCTACCAAAAAACTTGGTAGCATTTCATTTACCAAGTATTACGCCGTAGCTGCCATTTTGTATGTGCTGTCGCAATCTACATGACTCTAATTCATCATCCTTAAAAAGGTATGTTTGCAGTAATGCTTTCTGGCATTTTCTGTTGAAAATTGTTTTGCTCATTTTTATGATATGTGAAAAGGAGTGCTAGCTTCTTATTTAAGCCATTTTCTGTGTTTCCTTTGAAAAGTTGCACCAGTTGATAGGGAGATCATTTCCCTCCACCTGCATTTAATTTTTACACTACCTTTTTTATATTTGTGTCTAATTTACAGTAGTCAAAAGCACATATTTCTAGTAATTAAAGGTTGTTGTTAACACTTGAACTAGAGAAGAGGATACAATGAAATGCAATGGATTTGACCTGACAGAATGGAAAAGTGTGACTTCTGAAAGGAAGTGCAATGGTTAATCAAAAATTAGATTGTATTAAGCAAAACTATTTTACATGCAAAACATTGTATCTTCAGCAACAGAAAAGATGTAGTCCACCTTTGTATACTTTAAGCTGTGTTTTACTTCAGTCTTCTATGGTTTTTTATTAGATAGAAATATATGTTATATATATTGATTATATATTATTTATTTATTAAATATTTTTATATATTTCAATCTAAAAATCTCTATACAGACCTATTTGCATATCTATATATTAACATGCTGTGCTTTACCCACTGACACTACAGTAAATGACTTTCAACCATATTATGCTGATAATTAATAAAAAAACAATAGCAAATAAGGTTTACTATTTACTCATAACTATTGATCCGGCACGTTCAGCACTACACTGGGTGCAAACAAGAGATAGTGCTTAAACTAAAAACAAGCTGAGTATTTTTCTTCGGCCGACTGCCTCATAATTTGATGGACTTACTGGTAATGTTAAGTTTTCCTTTTGTCTAAAAAGAGCAAAGATTTTTCCCAGAGACATTTTTGATAATTCAGTCGATGCCTTAAATGTACAGGCAGAGAAGTGAGCTCAGAGACTGTGTTTATGCAGAAACCAATATCGCTTCCCTTTAAAAGGGGAACCTGAGGTGGGGGGTGGTACTTGGTTGGGTTCAAAGGTCTCTACTAAAATATTTGCAGGAGTATTTACCACATCTGGGGGTTTTTTTCAGAAGTTTAAATTGGTTTGCTTCTCCTAGATGTTACCAGCACACTTCCTCTAAATATGCTTAACTTTCTGTAAGATATTTCTGGATTTTTTTAATCTGAAAAACTTCCTCAACTATATGTCCAGAATGCTAAAATCATTCCAAAGGTTGCATTTATTATTAACTGTTTTTCACACATTTTCTTTTTTACTGGAGCTGATGTGGCATATTAAGTTCAGAGCCATTTTAGTTCAGTTACTGGAGCTTTGCCATTGTTGAGTCTCTATGCATGTTTCATAAATTGAGAAATTTCTCATTGTCCCATTGAGCTAAAATTCCTGATGTTGTAGATATAACATTGTGTCACTGGTGTCATTTCATGCTCTGGTGAAATTCCTGTCAACTTCCATGAAAGTCTTGCATGAGCAGGCCTCAGTATTAATGAGGGGAGACTTGCTGATTTTGACACACCGATTTTTACACTGGAGTATAAGGAGGATAGCTTAGGAACACATTGAATAGGCAATAGGCAGATTAACATGGAATATAAAGGCATGTTTGCTAGGGACATCAGAAGCCTTCTTTTCCCCACAACACATCAACAGCACCACAGATGTATTTTTTTGCTGGCAGCTTCAGACGACAGCCTTGTGAAAGATATCTGGGCTAATCAGTGCAATGCAATCCTCGCCCTTTACAGAAAGGAGGATTTATTAGCTGGTTTTTTGCTAGAATTCTTCCTGACAGTAAATAAATTATTCCAGTGCTATTATTCTAATGCTGCAACTAATTTTCTTCACTTTTACAGTGATGAGGTGTCATCAGCCTTTCTGGAACACACAGAAAATAAAATATAGATTTTTCTAAAGCTGTAGTTTTAGATCTATTTTTTACTTGTCAAGAAAATCAATAATAAGAGATTGTAGTCTCGGTACTCAACTGGACAAATATTGTATTTCCTAAAGATATACAGGGTATTTTTATTTGCTACATAGCAAGTAAAATAATTTTCAGTTTTGTCTATACATACACTTCTGATACATGAAGTCACATTTATTTGTATGTAGAACATCTCTTGGTTCCAAATCAAACAGGAGTTTCTGCCTCTGTTTTTGACACTAAACAGATAAAAAGCAGACAGTTTAATGGCATGCATGAGTACAGCTTGTAGTTTTTTAACTTTGTTCTAGATGGACATTCTGTTTAAGAATGGTTAATTAAATGTAAAGAGACACAACTGCTGTCTATCAAGGTGCAATGCAGTGCGCTGTAGAAATGGGGAATATCTAAGATTTACAGTTTCATGTAATCTTTTGCAAAAGCACTGTACAAACCCTTGAAAAATACAATAGATTAAGAGCTCCAATAATACAAAACTCAGTAACGTTCAGAGATGAAAAATGTAATTTTTTCTGATTTTGAGTATATATTGTCCTCAATTTTGTTTGTAGTTGAAAGCACAGAGTATTTCTATTAGTGTTTTTCAGGCACAGCACCTCAAATGAGTGCATCTTCATGATGGCAGCGGCTACAGTGCTTACAGCCGGTCCTCAGCTCTGAGTAATTTCTAAGACCTGGCCTTGTTATTCCTAGTGTGTTTTGTCTGCTATCTCCTGGCCATTGGCCTTTCCTGTCACTGCTGTTTTGGTCATCTCCATTATATCCTTTTTTGTTTCTAGGTTGGAAGTTTGGATGTTTGTTTCTGTGGTGTGATAAAGAATGGGACAATTACAGTAGTTAAATAAATAAGCCTCTATTACACTATCAGGAAGATCCTTCTGTTGCTAAAATAAATGCTTCTTTATTTCCCATTAGCCTTCCTTTTATGATGCAGTAGACCCAGTAGATTTTGAAGGCCTCCTGATGACGCAGCTGAACAACTTGGACTTAGATCTAGCACAAGAACTTGGGGACTTTCCTGAAGATGATCTGGATGTTGTCTTTACACCCAAAGAGTGCAGGACTTTGCAACCCTCTATGCCAGAAGATGGGTAAGGAAAGTTTCTCTCCCTCCAAAACGCTGCAAAAATAATTAAAATTACTTTTGAATAGTTAAAACCAGTTTTGAAGATGTTGATCCAACATCACTCTGCAACCCGTCCATCCATTACACTGGCTCTGTTAGGCTTGTTTACACACTTAAAATTATGCAAGTGTTTACACAACTTCTTTGGTAGCAGCACAACTGAGGTAGGCATCGACAGAAAAAAGTGTAAAGAAGGACAGGAGGATGGTATGAAAAATAATTTTTTCAGCTGTGATGCCAGAGATAAAAGTTTATTCTGATCATGTAACAAACACAGTATTGAGTTTTTGGGTTTTTTACCAGCTGTGTGTTACATGGCATTGATCAGATGACTAAGAATCTCTTTCTCAGTACCTGTCTTGCTTAAAGGGGAGGAAATGGTTCATACTTTACAAGGTTTGGGAAGGGGAGTGAGTATTAATTTCTAGTGTAGAAGCCACATGTGGTTTTAGGTTGACATTGATTAAATTATTCCTCTGTTTTAAACAGCTTATATAAGTAGCTTGTGGTGACACTGGTGCTCAGTGGTCCTGCAAATATTTCAGCTGGTTTGAAAAACAAGCATGCTATGAGCAAAAGAATTTTTCAGAATGAGAAAATTCATTGGGGAGTTTTCTGATGTGGTATTAGAAAGTCTATGCATTGTATGTAAAATACTCTTCAGGGACTGTTTCACTGTAAATGGTACCTTTAAGTAGAACTCCAAAGGCCTGTTGAATTTTGCAAGCAGTAACGGTGAGATAAATGTGAAGTCAGCACCATTTAGCCCCAAACAGCTACATCAGCAGAGATGGCTAACTGTACAGTATGTTCGGGATGGGGGCTGGCTTCTTACAGTGTATCCAGGAAATTAACAGGGCAGGCTATATTCAGTGCTGTGCCGAACCCCACACTGAGGGACAAACAGGCTTAGTTTAGATTGTCTTGGCTCACAGGGTAGACCTGCATCCCCCTCTGTTCCTGCAAAAGTTGCTACATGCTGCTCTAATTTTTACCAGCCAGATGTTCAAACTAGAACCCTATATAATAGCAGTATTTTTTCAGTGTTTTCTGCCCAACACACCAAATCCAATTAGGCTAAGCAGGAAACACAGTTTGTGTGATTTTTCCCAGCTGTAGACTAGTTGAGAATCCTCTTTCTAAGCAAGGTTTCAGTCTGCAAGTTTCTTGTTGGCCCAGTGCTTCTCTCAAGAAGTTCAGGAGAACAAAGACAGATGTAGAGATGAGATGCCATGCTAGGTTACCTGAGAACTCTTTGAATCACACAGCTTCTAGTATTTGCACACCATGTGATTTTCACTTGAAGTTACTCATAGAAAAGTCCCAATCTTTACAAGGTATTCCTGTTTTTTTCTGTGGATTTGAGTGAGAATGGATGTAGGAGACAATGAATGGGATTTTTTGCTTGATATAACCTTTTAGTTAAACACTGGACAAAAATATTGAAATTATTCTTCAACTTCTGAAATTGTATCTAAAATAAGGCCATTTCTTACCTCTTTCCAAGGTTACTTCCTGCCACACCTGATGTTTAAAACAGCAGTTACCTATTTGTTTTTCCAGTAGAAGACCATGCAGGCTCATGCTGTGCAATCAGTTTTAAGCCTGATTTGCACCACAAAATTATTAAGTGTTCTATAAGGAGTCTGTGACAAAGCTCAAGTAGTCGATACCAACAAATGTGCTTTCAGCAGATTTTTTTACACAGCAGCTTGCCACTTAGTCATTCACATTGACGAAACTGATATTACTGTTTTTATAGAAAGTCCTGATCAAGGGTGCCAGGATGTGTTAGGGAGGATGAGAACACAGGAGGGACATGCACCAAGGATGGGCCTGCAGGCAGTGCAGTCTTTGATGTCTCTCTGTGGAGAGCAGGAAACAGCTACCACCGACCAAACTGGGTTGATGTGCTGCCTGCCAGCAAACACACCTCCCACCTGACCCAGAGGCAGGAGCCACCAGAGGCAGGGGCCTCAGCAGCCTGGCATCAGCCAAGGCCCTGTCCCACCGTGCGCACACAGACCCAAACAAGCTGTTAGCCAGCCTCGGTAACCAGCTGCAAATCTCTTAGGAGCTCTATGTGGAAAAATTCTCATACCTTTCATCTATCCCTGTACTCTTTTTCTCACTGGGATTGGAGAATGCTGCAAATTATTTTGGAACAGGTCACTAAAAATCTTAAGAATGGGCATAGGGGAATTATGCCACAGTGTCATGATGTAAAGTTCAAAGACAATAGGACATTGTCTTTGGCTGAAAGACCTGTAGTTTCAAATAGTAACCAGGCTATCAGGGAGCGCTGACAACCCCCTTCATTAAAGAAGACTTATTTGAAAAAGAGAAAGTGAAATTATAACATATTCTACTTACAACTTAAAGTTTTATTGTGCTATCTGATTCAAAGCTTAGCATACCTTTTTAAGATTAAGATTTTTGAGAAGATAAAATTGCATATGCATAAAAACTAGATATTTGCAAGATCTAGGAGCTGAGGCCTCTGAAAAAATATTTCTATATCTTGAGACTTGTTATCTCAAGTTTTGAAAATCACAAGGTTGGTTATGTTGTATAATTTATTTAATTTTACTATATTTTATAGCAATGTCAGTCTTATATTTATAGATAGATAGTGTGACAAGTGGTTACCTCTGTTAAATGTATGTTTGTATGTTTATCAGCACTGTACCAAAAACCTGCATAAGGGAATTCATGCAGTACAGAGCATTTTTTTAAAATCTCAAACAATAGTTTAGCAGTAAAATAAATACACAGGAGAGGACTAACAGAGAGGCCTTTATCTGACTAGCATGTTTAGATAAATTTGTTTGTCCTGGGAGTATGATTTAGGAGCTGAAATATGTTGCTTTTTCCACAGGGTTGAGCTGGACTCACACGTCAAAGACTGTGTTCAGACTTACGTCCGTGAGTGGCTGATTGTGAATCGAAAGTAAGCAACATGAAACTAAATAAAATGAAAAATACATTGCATCTTACTTATGTTATACTTACTTATAACAGAGAGGGCATGTTATAAGTAATCCTAAATTATAATTATTTTAGTCAGTGATTGAAGATAAGAACTGACTTTTCAGTAGCATCAATAACCATATTGTTTTGTTTGAAGTTATGTGCATTGGGAAATATTGTGGCATCTAATTCTGAATTGTCAGGCACTCTGGGAATGGATAAGAAGTTGATGGGAAGAAATTCACATCAACCCTCTGTAGTGAAGATTTATCTTAATCAGGAAAACTAGTATTGTTTGATCCCACTAAAAGGAAAGATAACAGGGATAAAGATTATATTTGCATGCTTTTCTCCTATTCATGCCCTGAAAATTCAACATGATTTGATTTCCAAATGTGTCTGAAAACTGGAGGATTATGGGCTTTCCCAGCAGTGATTGAGGGTGTTCATGTGTTTATCCCAAATTTACTATTTTATATCAGTAAATTATTTCTGCACTCAGATTTCTGAGCTCAGTGTAATTCAATACACAGAGTTGGGCCTGTAGTCATTATAAGTGCTTCATTTCCTATTTTATTTTATTTTATTTTATTTTATTTTATTTTATTTTATTTTATTTTATTTTATTTTAGTCCTATTCTGTTTCATATGTAAAATGTGAAGGAGACTATCAATGCTCCCTTTTGCAGGGATGTCTGTTCCCAGACTCTTACGGGAGTCTGTGGGATGTCTTGCCTCCTTCCCCATCACCTCATCCTGTTCTTCAGAAAGAGGTTTTTGGAGCTCTGTTTTGTCTGTAGCACTTCCTCTTCATCCACTCCTGCACTCATGCCCAGCTCTTGAAAAGCAGAAGGAGCAGCAGGTGGTTGAGTGCTGACACATTTGCTGCCATTTTGTGCCTCTTCCCTCGCCCTTGTTACTGTGTTTTTCTGATGTACATCAGCAGCCAGTGCCTTATGGCTTTACAGTGGTGATTGCAGAGGAATTTGCACTGTTAAACTGTGCAGCTTGTGCTCCTCAGTGGAGCAGCTGCTGGGGGTTATTAAGAGACTTCCTCCAGGGGTGCTGATGAAATTTATTGAATTCTCAGAACTGCTCTGCCGTGAGTCACTAAAAGTAGGCTAGTGGGTTTTGTTGGCTCTCCTCCCTCACCACGCAGCAGAGGCACTAGCTCTTTCACGCAGTGCTGTTCTGTGTGCTGTAAAGAGCCAGTCTGCATCTTTGTTTGTGCACAAGAGAAGGGAGTAAGCAGTAAAGTAGGTGAAGTGAAAAATAGAACATAGCTATTTTTGCATTTATGTGTGTTGGTAGAAGTGTGAATGGAGCCATAGAAACACACATATGTGGAAAGTATTGCTGAGTGTTTTACTATTTCATTAATTCGGGTGAGGTAAATTTGCATTCAAAATCTTTATTGAGCAGTTGAGTCTGTGGTAAACATGATGGTGGATTCTGCCAGAGAGCTGAGCTTTGGCACCTGTGGCTAGCAATGCAAGCAAGTTATTAAAAATTACAAATAACAAAACACTACCAAATCTGCTGTAGTGTCACATAATCCAATGATAGATTGATACTGAGAATCTCATGTCATGATTGGAAAGCTTTTTTTTTTGCCCCCGGAACTATTATGAGCAGAAGAAAAGATATCAAGAGAGAAATGAGAAAAGAGTAATTGTAGAAGGCTTTACATTTTGGGGAAGGCTGTAAAAACTGTAGCTGCCTACTTGGCAGATGTTATAGAACAGGTTGCTGAATATATTGTCTGGTGAGCTATGGGTGAGTGGAGTGTGTGAGTGACTTTGATCCACTCATGAGCATGAAGGTTCAGAACAGGAGATTGAGGAGTCTGCAGTGGGGCCATGAGCAGAGTTCATCCTTGGGCCCCAGGGTAGAGAGGTATGTGGCAGAAAAGCTGGGCACAGCTGGAGTCCAGGTGGCCTTGCAGGAGCCTGAATGGGTAGCTTGTTCCTGTGCCTGTTTCTCCTTTCGCTTGTCCTTTGGGTTTTTTCTTCATCTCATTTTCTTAATTCAGTGTGTGCCCATTAAATTGACATGTGTATTAAAACCATGTTTTGCCACTTGGTGAGTTTTAATTGCTATAATGCTTTTCAAAATAAATAAACAATATAAATAATTTTTCTAGGAGTAGTTTAGGGGAAAGGCATCTTTAGTGTAGTTTTCACACCAAAGAGAAAATGTGAACTCAGGTACATAAATTTCTCCATTAATCATTTGTTTGCCACCAGAGGCAGTGAAAAAAAATCTATACAACCTCTTTTGGATTCTTAGATGTCTTAAAGTCATGCAGAATTTCTGCCTTCCATTCTGGATAATTACAGTAGTTCCAAAACAAGGTCACATCCAAGGAGAGCTGGGATTGTCTTTTTATGACCAGTTTTCATTGCAGTGAACTGGCAAACGATTAAAATGCAAACAATTAAAATTAAAACACATCAGAGCATATAATTCAGTTACTCCCAAAATGTAATAAAAAGGTGTCTCCCTGATCAATAATTGCTTATTGTGTCTTCTTTATGAAAGTACTCAGATGCTCAGTCATTTCTTTGGGAGTATCACAGAAAGGAAAATGAATGAAGCAGGATGTTGTAAATAAGAAGATTGATAGCAAAAAGACCATCACAGGATTTAGCAAATTGCATACTAAAGTGAAAGAAACAGAGCTCTGGATGCATCTGACACCTTTTTTTTTTCAGGGTACCTGCTGGTTTTTTTTCATCTGCCTCAAAAAAAGTAACTTTAAATTTCAGAAGAATTTTTCAACGCTGCCAAGCCTGGAGGGTTGCATTGGGGCATAGAAATAGCCCTCTTCAAAACCAGGCATTTTTCTGAAAGTTTTAGATTGTTGCATGTGTTTAACTTGGGATACTAGCTAGGTCCAGGATAAGAGCAGTAAGAGAGTTGATGTATATAATTGAAGAGGCCAGCCAAGAGATTAGTCATCCTGATCCATGTTCTTAAGGTCACTGAAATAATCACCATGTCTGATGAGGAGATCAGAGCAGATTTTGTACCTAGGTCAGTTTTTCCTGCTGTCTCAGACTTATACTCTGTACAAAAATTATCTGAATTATCTTTCTTTCCTTTTAAACTGTTCTTAATATGCATTATATAGAGTTGCAATGGTGTATTAAAACGTTAAATTTGTGACATGTCACATTTTTACATAAAAGCTGTGCTACACTTCTTTTTACAGAAAAATCTTTTCAGTTTTTAAATAATTTTTAACGTGTCTTTTCTGTTTTATTTTCCCTTAACACCTCATGTTATCCTGACCTTCTTGGGCTTCTCCATAAAAGAAATCAAGGGAATTCAGATACTTGTATCCTGAAAAACAAGGGATCCCGAAAAGATTTTCACAAAACGCTACAAAAACAAACATTTGAATCAGAAACATTGGATTCTGGAGACGCAACTTTTCAGGTACGTTTTCTTCACTTTGGGAAAAGTGATCAAATACAGCAGCTTCCCTCAAAAGAAGCATCTGGTGTGACCTCCCCCTCGGTGTTGTGTGCTGTTTTGGTCACTGCAATATAAGAGAGATATAAAGCTATTGGAGAGCATCCAAAGGACGGACACAAGATGGTGAAGGGCCTTATGGTGAAGGCATATGAGAAGTGTCTGAGGTCGCCTGGTCTGTTCAGCCTGAAGAAGAGGACACTGAGGGGAGACCTCATTGCAGTTCACATTTTCCTTGTGAGGTGAAGAGGATAGGCAGGCACTGATCTCTTCTCTGTGGTGAAGAGTGACAGGACCCAAGGCAATGGCCTGAAGTTGTGTCAGGGGAGGTTTAGGCTGGATATTAGGAAAAGGTTCTTCACCCAGAATGTGGCTGAGCACTGGTAAAGGCTCCCCAGGGAAGTGGTCACAGCACTGAGCCTGACAGAATTCAAGAAGCATTTGGACAATGCTCTCAGGCACATGGTGTGATTCTTGTGATGTCCTGTGCAGGGCCAGGAGTTGGACTCTGTGATCCTAGTGGGTCCCTTCCAGCTTGGCTTATTCTGTGGTTCCGTGCTGTGTGTGATGGCATCAATCAGAGCACCACGCTGGCTATTCGGCTTCATGGCAGAGGGGGGGCAGATCCCCTCTGCCAACTCACCAACAGCCATTCTGTGACACCCTGGCGCCCAAGCCACACCTTGCCCTTTTCCTGTTTTCCAACAGGGGGGACCCCAACATGCACCTGCTGTCCCGGAGGAGGCCTCGAGGACGAGCGTGGCCTGCTCGGACCCGGAGCTGCGCAGCCTGCAGCCGGACCCGCGGCTGGAGCACCTGCTGCGGCACGTCAGCGCGGAGGAGTTCGAGAGGCTGAACGAGGAGGCACGCCGCACCAACAGGCACCCCGAGCTCCTCGCCCTCTACCCCTCCCTGGATGAGGTGAGCCAGCTCCCTGGATGAGGAGGCCGCCTCTCCCGCTCCTCTTTCCCAGCTGGCTGTCCCGGCGCGCCCGAGTTTAAAGCCGCACCAGAGCAGATAAACACTGCACAGCTCTCAGCGTGGGCCAAGCCACATGCTGGTGGTGTGGCTATATCAGGGTGTCACCTTTCATAGTAGTTTGTACTTGGGGTCCACAACTGTAAATATTTGGTGTAAATGCCAGTTAGGGGTCAGGAATGTAAATATTCAGAAATAGTAAATATATTTTCTTTTATCTCTGGAGGCATTAACTGGCCACTGAGGGGGGGAAGATGCTAGTCTGTAGCAGTGTCATGTAAATGTTTTATGCAAATGTGTAAATTTACAGTTGTTTTAATTGAGTATGACTGTTTAATGATAGGAAGATGCAGTGGAGATACGGCCAGTGCCAGATCGCCCAAAGGAACATCTGGGCAACAGGATTTTGGTGAAGCTGCACACTCTGAAGTAAGTAATCCTTCACAAGCATTGCTTACCATTTCTGAGCTCACAACGGTGTGCAGCTGCACACCTTGGTGCACCACTGCAGCTGTCCCCTACAACAGCATTCACTGCTCAAGTGTTCTTTCTTTGTGTGGCAGAGAATTTTTTCTATCTATCTCTACAGAAGTCTTTAACATGCCAGGTTGATAAGGAGTTGGGAGTGAACCCAGATTATATATTAAAAAAAAAAAAAAAAAGAAGGTGATTGGTGTCCTATGTTGGACTTTCATTGTGGTTTAACCCTAACCAGCATCCAAGCCCCACACAGCCATTTGCCCACTCCTCCACCACAGAATAAGGGAGAGAATCAGGAGACTAAATCAGAAGACTAAGTCATGGGTTGAGACACAGGCATTTTAATAGGGAAAGCAAGTGGCACACAGACAAGCAAAGGAAAACAAGGCAGTAACTCACAGGTTCCCAATGGCAGGCAGGTGTTCATCCATCTCCAGGAGAGCAAGTCCACACATAATGTGACTTGGGAAGACAAACATCATCAGCCCAGATTCCGCCCCCTTGATCCTTTTACCCCCCATTTGAATTCCGAGCATGGTGCCACATGATCTGGAATATCCCTTTGGTTATTTGGGGTCACCTGTCCTATCTGTGTCTCCTCCCAGTCTCCCAGACACCACAGTCTCCTCATCAGCTGGAGGAGTGCCAAAAGCAGAAAAGACCTTAGTTTTGAGCAAGTCCTGCTCAGCAACAGCAGAAACATCTTTATGTTATCAACTCTGTGTTCAGCACCCTAGCCCCTAGGGTGCTGAATCCAAAACCCTAGGCCCACTCTGAAGAAAATTAATTCTTGCCTAGCCAAAGTCAGCACAACTTCATAAACAGGAAAAAAAAAAAAAAAGCAATGTACAATAATTTTGACAGATCTCTGAGACCATCTTCCTGTTAAATTTAGAAAATACATTGCATGCAATCTGCTACCCTTCTTTTCCTCTCAAAATCATCTAATATAATGTATTAATAAAAAAAGTCCTCAAGACTTTGAGAGAGCTGAGATCTGGAGCTAAGTATTTCTCTGCATTTAAATGAAAGTGCCAGTCAAAATATAACTCTTCCATTTTTTTTATTATGCACAGCCATACAGATGGCAGTATCAATCAGTGTCTTGTGTGTCTTTTCCTAACAGGTTTGAAATAGAGATAGAACCTTTGTTTGTATGCATAGCTCTCTATGACATAAAGGAAAGAAAAAAGGTAAGCGTATATACAATACTTTTGTTCACTTTGCCTGGGTTTTATCTTCAGAGCAGTAACTTCAGAAAACTTTCAAAAAACTTGCTACTTTTTTACACATGTACTCTGATCCAGTCAGTCACATGCTTGCAATTGTTTATTTTATAGTTGTAGTTACAACTTTCGACTTGTTTTAAAATAAAATTTCAAGCATTTTTGCTTTACAACATATTTTAACCCCTTTTTTCTTTTCAAGATCTCGGAAAATTTTCATTGTGACCTCAATTCTGATTCATTGAGAGGACTCTTGCGTTCTCATACACCCTCCATTGACTTGTCTACTCAGGCAAGAGCAGCAGTATTTTCTGTCACTTATCCCTCACCAGATATATACCTGGTAATAAAGGTATGTTACTGGACTACTTTGACACCATTCTGCCTGTTCCCAGCTATTGCTGTTGTCTGAGTTCACAGAACTGACAAACATGGCTTTTGTCTAGATAAGATGAACTATGATAGTTTTTAGTAGTAGTATGTGAGCAGGTGTCCAGTGGTATATCTCATTCTCAAGCTATGAAGTAATATTACTATCCCATGTACCAGTTCTACTAAGTATGTAGAATTTCCTATCTCTGCTTAAGGGAAATCAAAATATATAGTGAAATAAGGCACTTTCAAAAACTTTATTTACATTCTGTGGTTGTTTTTTGGCATTGGTTTAATGCACTTTGCATAATTTTGTTTGCTTAATACTGAGACTGAGTTAGCCTGAACCCACATTATTTGGAATGTGTTAATTTTCTGATTTCAGCGAAAATGCAGTAGTAAGTGATTGACTGTGTTGTCACATATATATTTTCTACTTTCTAACAGATGGAAAACTAGAAGGTTTAGTATCAGTTACTCCATAAAGACAGTTTTAAGAAGTTATATACAGTTATATATCTAGAAAAGCTCTTTCAAATTGCTAGAGAAACAACATGTTACTATTTGGATGACATTTTTTCTTTAATCATCTTATTGTATTGCTTTTTGTAGATAGAAAAAGTGCTTCAGCAAGGAGAAATCGGAGACTGTGCAGAACCCTATATGGTTCTTAAAGAAAGTGATGGTGGCAAGGTAAGTAAATAACTGTAAAGAATATTTAGATTAAAAAGTGCATGCTAAAACAAACAAACAAACAAAAACAACAGAGAAGGAACAGACCCTTTGAAATAGGATGAAATACCAAAAACACTGGAGGAAAAGATGGTTAGATCATCCATGGTGCAAGCAATTTGGTGTCTGTGGCTGACAGAAAGAAATCAGGAGAAGGCAAGGTGCATTTTTGTTACTGACCCCTTTGGAAATCAATACTGACACATAGTCATGAAGCAGACAGGGGCGAGCAAAGGAAATGACTTAAACGTAGAATTAGCAGAAATGCTTGTACCTCAGAGACATGCTATTGATTTGGATGGGCAGACAGCCTGTTGCAGTGTGCAGCAGCTGTCCTATTCAGTACTGCTGTCCACAGATAACGCAAGTTCTGTTCAAGGAATTCACGGTCGTTTACCTCCGTGGAACAGACTGATCATGTTTGCCGGGCTTCCACATGTCTCACCTTTAGCATATTGCTCTCAATAGAATTTGTTTTCTGTATCTGATGAAAGAACTAGAACCTGCTAATGTTTCATGGTGATTGTTCATTCTGGATTTGAATATTACTACAAAAAGACTGGCTTTCTACATTTCTATAATACAAATGAACTCATTGAAAAGAAATTGAAGTGAATGTACAAATCAAACCAGCTGCAGTTCTGTCTGTGATGTAGCAAGAAAATATGAGATATCAATGCAAATTATTTACTGAACTGTAAATATGTAACTTACATTTTTGTCTACGGTAGCATTACAATAACTGATTGCTTTTGAAACAGCTGATATTTTCTTTGTTTCAGACAAAAGAAAAGATTGAAAAACTGAAAGCACAAGCTGAATCCTTTTGTCAGAGGTTGGGGAAATACAGAATGCCATTTGCCTGGATTCCCATAAACCTAGCTAGTTTCTTCAACCTTTCAACCCTTGAACGAGAAATACAAGAAGCTGAAGGTTTAAATGGTACTTGTCTAACTTTTCTAAGGCAAAGTAACTCTTCAGTAGGACTGGGCATAGGAAACAATGTTATTCACTCTGGCATCAAATCACAGATCCAAACTCATGTCTTCTCAGCTTTCCTTTTCAGTCCTGCAGACACTTACAAATTAATTGTGCTCACTGTCTTGTCTTTGCATATTTATTTTTATGTCTGCTAAATATTCTTTCATGATTTAGACCCAATTTTCATTGAACATTAGCTTTGTGGAAATAAAATTTCCTTTCCCCATGCAATACAGAGCAATCAAGATACCAAACATATCAGTTTGGTAGGCAGGACCATTGTTCAATATGCTTTATAACCCTTGAACTAAAAAAATTAAATAAACTTCTGCTCTGCAGCAGAAATAATGTCACTTCAATAGGTGTGTTCTAGTATTCCACTATTTTACATAGTCTGAAATAAAAGAAGCAGAATGTGCTCTGTCCTCTGATGGTGGAGAGATTTTTCTGTGGTTTTCTAGTGTATTCTGAGAATCTTTGTACTGCAGCAAAAAGCAAAAAACAAGGTGATGATACATTTAATTTTCCTTTGAAGGGAAAGGTTCCAGTAGTGACAAGAAGGCAACACTGCTGCAGGCAAGAAGGCTTTCTGAGAGAACTTTCAACTCAGAGGATAACTGTCCAACATCAAACTTCAAAACAATGCCTCTGGCCATTAACACCTTCTTTAAACAGGTACTGGATTCTCTTTAGTTCTGATTTCATAACACATTATTTTATCTATGTAATATGAATTGTGTTGGGAAAAGCTACCACTTATATTTGTGTGGGGACAGAGGACAACTGCAGTCAAGTAAATAGTAACCCACTTGCTTTGAATGCCTCAAGGACATGGTTCACTCCTGAACCTTCTGTCCATGTTATGAAGTATTTTTACAAAGGTACTGATTTTTGTCTTTCTCTTGGTAGGAAGGAGACAGGCTCAGTGATGAAGATTTGTTTAAATTTTTAGCTGATTTCAAAAGATCATCTTCCTTGCAAAGACGAATTAAGACTTTACCAGGTACGTAACTCATTTTGAATGGAAATTATTATATGTATTTTTCTCCTCTAAACTGTTCTGTAAATTCCAAACCCAAACCTATTTTACTTGGGTTTAAAACCTATAATATGAGACATTGTGGAACTTAATGGCTTTCTGGTGTCTACCTGAACACAGAATTTGAATTTTTTGAGTATGGAGGTTTAGCTTCATATTTTTAATTACTGTTTTTCTCCCTGATTTACAGTGTACCCACTGGATATCTTTTGTTATTATTCAAACTGTTTGAAGACAGTTCTTTAAAGCAAATTTCTAGGATCCTTGCTACTTCCCTGCAATGCTTTGAAAAGGTTCATATTTTATAGAGGGGGATTAAAATGTGTACACATTTCATCTTAGCTTGATATTGGAGTCAGCATTAGTTCACAAAGTAGAGAAGTACAGGCAGTGTTTAGCTACTGTCAAACACCTGACCAGCTTAATTTTTCTTTTCAAGTAAATTACAGTTCAACCTCTTCTGCATTGTGGAGGAACGTCAAAAAATATGAACTGAGGGCAAAGCTGTTTTTTCTTTTTAGTTGATTGCCGGAAATGACAAGTCTGAGCTCCACAAACGGTTTTAACTTACCACAGTAGAGAATTTAAATTGAAAGTCTGTTTATAGTGGGGTAAATGCTATCAGTATTAACTGCTCACCACAGAAAGCCTAGCTTTCCTGGTGGGTGCTGCCTACTTTGTCAGAGATTAATCTGAGCAGAATCTGAGGCGAGGGGGAGTAAGAGAGAACTGTACTAGACAACACAGCTTTTCTTTGTTTCCCAGACAAATGTTATATTACTTGTGTGTGAAAGACACTAGAACATCAGCCACCATGTAATATTCCTTCTTTCTTTCTATTTTCTTTGAAAGAGAACAGGGTAGACTTAAGGAGCTAAGTGTTGCCCTGATTGTGGAGGGATGTGTGTAGGCTACTTTCTCTCTATCTTTCTGTACCTATGACTTCCTTCTCATGCAGCCCAAGAACCAGTTCCTTTTTCTGCACTGTTGCTATGTAACCTTACATATTGTTTTGATTTTTCCTTTATTATAGACTGATCATTTTTTATATTTTTGTTAAGATTTTGTGATTTTATTTTAAAGGAACACTTAAAGGGGAGATTTCCCCAGCTCCAGAAAACATTGGTTATTGTTTGACACCAGAACTACTCCCAGTGAAGCCACTTTCAGAAAACCGTAATCGCCCTCACAAAGAGATTTTGGAATTCCCAATTAGAGAAGTGTATGTACCCCACACTATTTACAGGTAAGAAATAACATATATTTTTAACATTTATTTGAAAAATGTTATTCAGATTTCTTTTTTCAGAAATAGAAACGAAAAGTATTTTTTTAAAAGGCTAAAAACAATGTCTTGGGCTGATGATTCAATCTTCCTAGCCATTACAAGATAAAATACCTGCAAGATATAATGTGTTTTTACTAACCTAATTGTGTTATCTTCAGAAAAATTTTCTATAACATTTAAAAAAAACTTCTTAAACAATTGTCATTGATTTGGCATCTATCTATCTATTTATCTATTTATCTATCTAGCTAGCTACCTAGCTATCCATCCTCCTTTGTGTTTGTTTGGTTTTAGACTTTTTTTTCCAGTAGATTTTATTATAAATTTAACACTTCTGGTAAATTTTTATGATCAGTTGTTTCTATTGTTAATTTGAGTCGAGTATCTGAGGAAATAATGTGTCACCCTATGAACTTTTAAGCTATGAATGAGCACTCTACACTATGTAATTTAATTTCTTTAATTCTGTTCTGTTATGATTGTTTCAAGGTGATCACAGTATTCCGTAGCATGCAAGTGAGCAATTATAATAATTTATTTCTTAATAATCTGGAACATCTGAGTACCCTATAGGAAATTCACAGCAGAAGAATATGTTTAAAGATGTTTGTGTAGTATTCCATTGCTAGTGAGTGGTGTCATAGTAATAGCTAACAGTAATTCTGATGGGGCATATTGCAGTATTATAGATACAGAAATAACTTGAAATAATTACTTTCATCAGACCATTGCATTAGTCAATATTGTTATTCTAAAAATAATAATAGATGATGCTGTTCTAAGGGGGATTTCTGATCCCTAAAACAGTAGCTAGATACTGTATTGAATTAGTGGCAAAAATGTGACTACCAATAAGGAATCACAGAGTGAAGGCACAGAATAAAGTGATGTAAAAGCTTACCCATTTCTTGCAGTGGAAATTAGCAAAGAGCCAGCTCCCCCAGCTGCTCACCTGACCCAACCCAGAGGAGAGAAGGACAAGACTTGTGGTTCTGCACAACTCAGAACTGCACCATGGCAAGCTAATTTATTCCAGGGAGATGATCCAAACTTTCACAATAAACTAGAGATCTGTTTGGCTGTTGGTGACACCTGGATTTGTGTCTCAGCTTTAAAGGAAAGCAAAAATAGGAACTGGCAAATCTTATCTTACAATAACAACTTGCAGTGTGGTGTCAGCAGGAAATAAGTAAGCCAGTTTGGCTATAGCCTCATTAGAAGTTTTGAAGGAGTTACTCCTGGGCTCTGTCACAATTCACTGGTATTCAATCTCCCAAGGGCAGCTCACAGCACCAGTACACCAAAATGCAGAGAGTTATGGTACTTCTGTCTTCTCTGTGTATCAAAGATAGAATTGGATTGTGGTAGAACTTTAATGCAGACATTTCTATAGGGAAAGTAGGTTTTGTAGAATTGAAAGTGGAAATGTAAATGAATGTAAGCAAAGATGCCTTTTTTTAGTTTAAAGAAAAAATAAGACAGAATTTTAACTTTCCTTCTTGATATCTGGCCCCAGTAAGTGTAAATTCCAATGTTCAGTCTCGCAGTGCCTAAAGGTCTGCTTTTGACAAAAACCATTATTAACTACTGTGTTTCTGAGCTGTAACAACAGTTGAGTCTGCACAGAATATTCTTCCTTTAGTTCTCATCAGGTTCTCACTTTGCAGCCAGACATAATGAATATCAAAGCCAACATGCTGAAAATTAATTTGTGCTTCTCCTAAAGCAAATTTTGGTGTCTCCACACTATCCTTCCGTTGCCAGGGTGTCTGTATTGAATACATAAATCCACATTAGAGGAAATGCTTGCTATCACTCAACAGTCACACTCTTTCAGCAAGAGTTCACACATTACATGCTTAACCTTTTCTTTTAAATCTCCATTTTGATTTCCACTCTAAGTAAAAGTCATGGCAACAAGACAAAGTAGGATTTGCTGAGCCTAACTTGTAATAATGAAGACAACATCTGTAAAGAATAGCTGCCTTCACTAATCTTTACATTAATTAGTGAATCAATAGTAATGACATGGCTGGTATGCATAGGTGATGTAGTCCAATGAACACCAAGTCCAACTGTAACCTGGCACTGCCAAGTCCACCACTAAACCATGTCCCTTAAGCAACACATCTACCTGTGACTTCACAACTTCCCTGCATAGCCTGCCAATGCTTTACAGCCCTTTTGGTGAAGAAATATATCTTAATATCCAATTTAAAGCCCCCAAGTCTCCTTTTCTCCAGGTTAGACCCTCCCAGCACTCTCAGCTGCTCGTCACAGGACTTGTGCTCCAGACCCTTCCCCAGCTCCACTGCCCTTCTCTGGACATGCTCCAGGATTTCCGTATTCTTCTTGGAGTCAGGGGCTCAGAAATGCACACAGGATTCAAGGTGCAGCCTCCCCAGTGCTGAGTACAGGGGACAATCCCTGCCCTGCTCCTGCTGGCCACACCATTGCTGGTCCAGGCCAGGATGCCATTGGCCTTCTTGGCCACCTGGGCCCACCCTGGCTCATGTTCAGCTGCTGTCAGCAGCACCCCCAGCTCCTTTTCCTGTGGCAGCTTTGCAGCCACTCTGCCCCAGCCTGTGCCACTGCCTGGGGTTGCTGTGACCCCAGGGCAGGAGCCAGCACTGGCCTTGTTGGACCTCACACCCCTGGCCTTGGCCATGGATCCAGCTCCTTCATGGAGCTCTATGACTCTTGCTTAATTTAACTGTCATGTAATTCTCGCTGCTTAGTTTTCCACATGGTGAATACCATTTTGAGTCTCAGATTAAACTAACCCATGAGAAGTAACTCTGAATTTGTAATAGAGCCAAATACAAAGTGTTTCATGTTATTTTATTTTCTTTCTTCTAATCTCAAAAGTAGAATCAACCTGTCTTACTTAAGCAATTTGACAGCATTTAGTCATAGATGTGAGTCATGGCTTGCGAAGGCCTTAAAGGTGATTTAATGTTTTCTAATTTTTAGATAAAAGTCTGCAAATAATTTTGTTTTCACCAGTGCTATACATGTAGACACTGGGGGGAGAGGTTGTCAAAGGTATTTCAGAGGAATGAATTGTTGGGTTTATTGTTTTGGTTTGGTTTTTTGGTTTTTGTTTGTTTGGAGTTTTTTTTTTTTTTGGAGTTTTTTTTTTGGGATTTTTTTTGTTTGTTTGTTTGTTTTTCAGGGGGTTTTGGGTTTTTTTTGTTTTGTTTGGTTTGGTTTTTCTTAAATAGATTTTTCCTTTGTGAAAGGAAAAGTGGAGCCTTCTGTTATAGTCTTTGAACTCAGGTCTTGTGAGCTCTTTTTTTTACTGATGTAATGCCATTATTTTAAATGATGCTATTTCTGATTTATGTCAGTGAGATCAGCCAGCCCACTTTCTTTGTGCACTGTGAAATTGAGCACTTCTTTTTGTTGTGTACTTACATTTCTTTAATAAAAATATTTCCCTGAAATTGTCAAAACATTCAAAGATTTATTTCTTTCATACCCCTCTATTTTTAATAGGAAAAATCATATAATTTAAAGTTTGTTTGTCATTTTATTTTCTCATTAAATATAAATGAAAATGATGCTGTTTACTGCCACTATGAAATGTTGGTGCTGAGGAAGAGGGATTTGTCACATCACTTCAGCAGTAACTCAGCTTAACCAGGCACAGGAAGTCCTGTCTGTGGTAGGGGTAGTACCTAACGCTTAGGGGATTTTTGAAGGAAGAGGAAAAAAACCCTTTTCTTTTTGGTTTCATTTCATTTAATTGCAAACCATTTAGCAATTTTCTCAGACTTGCTGTAGTCTGCAGTGTGGGCTGGAGGCCTGTGCTTTGGTGGTAATCATTCTACCCCATCCTTGACTAGTTTGGGGTGAGGAAAATTTATTGATGAATAACGGTGTCTCACTCCTGTTATTGCTCTCACAGTATTATTTACTCCTCTCTGCCTCTCTACCCGTGGAATCCAGAGAGAGCATGTCTGCTACATGTGAGTCTTCTAAGGGCCCTTTTACATCTGTCCACCAACTCTTCAGATGATTCAAAATTTTAGCAACATGGGAAAAATCATTCAAATTGTTTTCCAAATTACCCATCCTAAAATATGGAGTTCATGACCCATACACATCCTCACATTGAAGTGTGCTATTTTCCTAGTCAATGGCTGACTAGAATGGGTTTCCATGTTTGGTTAAGAACTTGTGAGGTGTTTTTTAATTTTTTAACCATTTTTTTCCTGAAGACTCCTCACCAAAATTGTGAAAGAAACAACAAATATTAAAAATTGTAACTAATAGGTGCATCAGCTTTTGTGTCCAGTACCACAGACACATGTCAATGTTAAATGTCAGTGTTTAAATGTCAATGTTAACTCATCCATCACTTCTCACCTACAGAACATTCCTGGTTTGTATCAGTAGGGACTGCTTGCACATATGTTAAGTTTTGCTCTGTATGGAATTTTCATCGTAGTCATCAGTAAAGATGCCTAATATTCATATGAAGTTTGAGATGCACTTGTTGGCACCTCACATGAGGTGTAATCTAGCAAAGAGAAGGATTCTTTTATGTGCACATATGCACAAGCAGTATGTACAAACACTAAATAAGAATGGTCACAGACTTGAAACTCTGAATAGATTTTATTTTGGCAGAGGACAGGTCTGTGTTGCTTTGCCCATGGCAAGTGATTAAATCACTGCTAAGCCCCATGAAAATGTAGGAAGGTCAGCAAATTTGTATGAGAATTGCCACATGGTGTCCTGTGCCAGACAAAGGGGACCCTTAGCTTTCCCAGCAGGTAACTGATTCCAAAATAGTCTCTTATCACTCTTCTGGGTCATTCTCTGACCCACAGAAGCTGTTGGCATCTGTGCCTCACCCAGGGCTCTGCTGGTCTTTGGGACTATATTCTCAGTGACACTAGGTGCTCTGCCATGGCTTTTGTAGACTCATGCTGTCCCTTGAATAGCTCTTCTGTTTTTTAAGCACATCTGACTGTCTCTGGAGGTAGAGTCCTGCACTTTCTGAAGGGAGAGTGAGGGGAGAAATTTGATCATACTGACCAGAAGTATTTGCTATGTGTTGGTATAATAGTTCTGCTCAATGCAGAACCTTGGGGAAGATGCACTGCCTTCTGGAGCCCAGCACATCCTTATGTGCATCCTATTTGTCCTATTATTTAAAAGACATTTGCTGCCCCAATGCCCCTGCTAACTACCATGTAAAAATGCTCCTTGTCTTTGCTTCCCCTCTGGCTTTTGTAGTGAGTGCAGTAGCACTAGGGCAGTGGTCAGCAGTGGGTTTACAATTCATACCTGTGTGAGGGAACATTTTTTCATCATTTTCTCACCTTCCTGCTTTAGACATCAGCCATCCCTTTCATTTCTGCAGGACATCCAGAGTCAGCATTTGCCTCTGTTCTTCCTCATTGCTGATAGGTTTAATACACATGTAAGCAAGATCCCTAAAACTGCTTCAGCATAAATAGCACAAGCTTTAGCTTTTCAATCCAGTACTTGCTGGAATAATACTTCCTCGGTTGTGTAGTCAGGAGAGAGCTCTCTGTGTTTTTACATATCTTTCATCTCAAGTCACTTCTAAAAGTAAAATCCAGTGCTCATGTACATTATATAGATTTGTGACATCTTGTCCCAGGCTGCAGATTAATGAAGCAATGGCTGTATTATTCAGCTTTCCCTACATGTATTTCTTCATTTCTGGCAGATGTAGTATTGACAATATACTTCATTTAATATGTCAGTCCACAAGTATAATTCAGTAGAGGTTACCAATATATTTCGCTCTTTCACTTGGCTTTCCTTACACCATCTGGAGAGAATTTGGCAAAGCAAAACTTGCACATAAGTTAGTAAGGAAGAGAGTACACTACTGTGACAGGCAGAAGTACCATTCTGAATGAAGGAAAAGGCAAGTTAAAAGCCTTTTTTTGCTAAGGCGTGCCATGTGCCATGTAGCACATGTTGGTTGAAAAGAGTAGCTTGGACTATGGAATTGAATGGTACTGTCATGTTGCAACGCACAGAAATCAGAAGAATAAACCACAGTTTTCCTGGGCTTGGGATACAGTAAATGGAAGATGGACTGTCTGACTTAATGACAATATTGTCCAAGGCTGCTTGACTTTTTCAGCTGACAGTGGTATTGAGGAGATATCTCTGATAAGGAGAGTGGATTTCTGTGCGCAGCTTCTGACTGCCACGGACAAAAAGAAATCATGAAAGTTCATGAGTACTCCTCATAATTTCTCACTGAAAGCCAGCATGCTTCCTCCAGCACTAGTCTTGTTCCTTATATTCAGAGGACAAGCAGTGAGAAACCTATTTCAGACCGGGAAACAAGACAGTAAATAGACATAATCATGATTCCGGAATATCCTGGTCTAATGTATAATCCAGGTCTACCTGAAATCTCAGATTTGCCATACTCTTCACCAGAGAAAAATCTTTCTATTAATATTTTTACTCTTTTATTAGAATTGTACATCAGAAGACCACCTATGCTGTCAAATTCCCCACAGAAATTAAAGGTGCTTTTTATGTTTAGTGATATGTTCATGTACAGAAGTTAGTAAACAGCAAAGTATGCTATATTTCAAAGCATTATTCATATTCATATTCATATTCATATTTACATTCATATTCATAAGAGGTAGCTTATAGAATTATTGTTTCAAATTTTATTATTTGTATATAATCAGGTTCATTGATACTGCTTTTTGATTTGTATAACCCAGAAACAGATGCCTTCTTTTTTGCTATAAGCTATGAATGTATGAACTTCAGTTGTTGATTTCCTTGTTATTATCATCTCTGAGTGATTCTTTCCCCCTTCCAATATCTGATTATTCATGTCTAAGAAAGGAGCTGCTTTCTAAGAGATTCCTGCTTTTCATTACATCAAGAAAAGATAATTGTTTGTTTGTAAGAAAACATAGCTTAGTGTAGGTGAAACTTAAACATGGGACATTCTGTGTGTCACACTAAGAAATTATCTTTTATTTATGGACTTTTGAAATTGAGTTCTGACAGATCTTTCACTATGTATGTGGAATTGAAGGACAGGGAGAGAAATGAGCAAGATGCTAATTTGTGTGCTTAATTTTCAAACAGGAATGCTTGCCATTTACCAATTCTTCCTTATCTTTCTTTCAGAAATCTCCTCTATGTTTATCCTCAGAGGCTGAATTTTGCTAACCGACTGGCTTCTGCAAGGAACATTACCATCAAGATCCAATTTATGTGTGGTGAAGACCCATCCTGTGCAATGCCGGTAATAAATGCTGAGATTTCTTAGCAGGCTTTTGTTCACATGTATTCCTGAGAAAACTCTGACAAGACAAGTCATTATTTATTTCCCATCACCACAGTTTCTAGTGGGGCCTTAGGAAGCCTAACACAGAGAGCTTGAGAAGCTTTCATTCTCATCCTAAAGCAGGACTATACTCCTTATCCACAACAAAAAAGACTTGTGACTCTAGTGGAACCAGAGGCATGTTGCTCTCTCTCACCTAAATCTTCCTACCCTGTTTTCAGAAGAATTACATAATATTACATCAGCATCATGCTGGAATTTCTAAGCATAAAATTCACAGAGCTTCAGAGACCTTTTAAGAATGATGTAGTCTATTTTGCAGGGTAACTCCTCTGTATGCACTATGTTTACACAAGTGCTTAGGTATTACGCTGAAATGTAAAAGTTGGGCTCTTCATTGCCTGAGCATGAATGGATGCACAATCATGCAGATAGGTAGAGCTTTTCATGTTTGAAACATGCTGTATATGAGGGCATACATGTACATTACTAGCAGAGCAGACAGTCCTATCTATGTTCAGATTCTTCAACATCTCTCACTGTAAGATCCTCTATTCAGCTTTACCAAGCTTCAGAGGTTCGGTTTGAAGTGTTCTAACCCAGATGTCTGCTTCAGCCCAAATTTTTTTTATATATTTTCAATAACTGTTGTTGGCTACTTGAGAATGACATTGAGACAAAAATCTTCTGTGATTTTATGTGTTGGAGAAGGAAAACAACAAGTGGAAATATTACGTTGAGGGTGCTTTGGTCCAGCAATCTGTTGGACCAAGGACTATCACCCAACCAGCCTTTATCAGTGTGCTGACATTGTTTAGTACGTACTTCACAGCCTTGCTCCACATAACCTGTGGACCTGAAATCAGAGCATCAGCAGTGTTTCCCAAGCTACATTTCTTCCAGAGCTAGAGCTGTGCCATGTGAACATAACATCTTCTTTTACACTATACTGCATTGTTGGTTTCCTTACACTCTACCTGTGTTATGATTAGGTTTTGACAAATGGTTAGGACAGACACAGTTCATCTTCTTCTCTCTCCACTGTAAGTGACCTTCCTCTCAATACATATATAAAGACTTGCATAGTGCAGAGATTCTTGTCTAAGCTCATCTCCCAGGGCTCCCTTTAAATTATTTGATTTCAAGGCCTTACCATAGACATGTGTCTTAGGAAAGCAAATCTAGCACTATAAATGCCTGTTTCTCTTTATTGATTTTAAAGGGACTTTGGACCTCCAAGGTCAGGTGAGATGTATCTCACCTTGAATGAGCACGTTACAACTGGAAAAAAAAACTCCTAAAACCACTTTTTATTTAACTTTTTAGCACTTTGATAAAGACAGTGTGACAACATGTAAGTGGCTTACCATAACTTTTTTCCTATGATTCCTGGGCTTTTAGTTCATTACTAAAGGATGTGATGTGAGGTAGTCAGTGACTTAGAAATATCACTGCTCCATTTTCCTGGTGTTTTACCCTGAACAGAGTATGGGGGAGGTGCTTGGTAACAAGACATTTATGCCTACAAGCTAAGATAAAATTGAGGAGTCATTTTAAATCTTTAGATACTGTCTTAAAATTTACACAAGATGATGACAAATAAATGCTGTAGTCCTGATTTTCTATTCTTCTTAATGTAGGTAATTTTTGGGAAATCTTCAGGTCCAGAATTTGTCCAAGAAATGTACACAGCTATCACATATCATAATAAGTAAGTGCTCTTACTGTCTATTCATACAACTTGAGAAGTAATAATAATGATCTCTCTACGTAATTGTTACTCTACATAGTTCATCAAGGAATGCCATTTTAAACATTTATGTTCTGTGCAATTTATCATATCTAATTTGGATTGCTACATTAATTTGCATAAGTGGCTGTTGTAGAAGCAACCTTTGCTTTTCTTGTTTGAAGCTTTTTAGTAGTTGAGAATATTCCTACTATGAAGATTAAGGGGCAGGAAGAGGAAGCAGCACAACTTTTAAGATCATTCACTTCAATGCATTCATAGATCCAAAAGAGCTGAAGAGACATTCTCATAAATGAGAACTTGGGATTTAGGATTTGCAGAATACTTAAGCAAAAATCCAAACCAGAGATTGAAACCTAGAGATAGAGTAAGCTGAATCTGTCCATCTGATACTGTCTGTTTTCTTCTGATTCAAAGCTGTAGATTGTTCATAAATATAGCTTCCAGATTCATAATGCATAAAAATATTTCAAGTTCATAAAAATGTGTGTGTATATATATGTATATTTTGTTTAATTCAGCTCTGTCTTCAGAATTTATCTGGTTTTATAAGCATAGCATCTAAAAGCCAACTGGCAAATTAGCCTCGTGCTCAGTCTTACACTTACGTTGGGAATGTGCTTGACTTTTTTTTTTAACAGATCCCCTGACTTTTACGAAGAAGTGAAAATTAAGCTGCCAGCAAAACTCACAGAGAAACACCATCTACTGTTCACATTCTATCACATCAGCTGCCAACCAAAGCAAGGAGCATCTGTTGAAACCCTCCTAGGGTATTCAGTAAGTCCCATGTGATACATAAGAGTGTGTGTGTGGGTGCATGTATGTGCATCTCTATGTGTATCCCATGCAGACTCTCTGCTTGTCAAGAATTTTGTCATATATTCCTTTTCTGGTTATGGCAATACATCAAAACCAGTGGAACATATTAGTGTGAATTCATAGAAATTATATGCCGCCTGAGATGTGTTACATCCTCATCCTAGAATTTTGCTGTGTCTTTGAACTTAATGAATTCACTTTAATTCACTTTAATATTTCACATAACTGAAATATGCACCTAAATATTTGAACAACAATGCCTTATGGCACATAGTCTCATTATGTTAGATCCTATTTTTTGCAAAAAAACCCCCAAACCTAAATCCTATATAATGACAATCATTACTGTTATGGTGTTCATACATGAGGTAACAGCTAGTATCATATCATATCATATCAATCATATCATATCATATCATATCATATATCATATTTTCATTTAGGTTTTATGTGACACTTCATTTCTGTTCTAAATTGTCTTTTATCCACATAAAAATTTAAAAAACAGAAACACTCTAAAAGGTAAAATGTAATTCTCTTGCCTTCTTTACCTTCATGTTGAGACTAGAATGTCTCATCTTAATCTAAGGATTAAGAAATACATGTAGCATAGTCTCTCTGACCTTTTCCTTTATCAAACAGTATTTTTTACTGGAGAGATTTTAATATAAAAGGAAAGAATTGAAGATGATGATGCTTCAGATTTGAAAACGTCCTACAACTTTGGTCAGCAATTGAGATGTACTTTCCATGTGCTCTTGCTATGAAGTTTGGGAGGCTGTTGTGTTTGTGTATTTTTGGTTGTTTGCTTGTTTGTTTCTTTGTTGGCTTTTGGCATTTTTGAACCACAATGCTGAGAATCCTTTCAAATGGGCATTCTTTTATGGACAGTTATGGTCCCACCAATGTCAGTGGGATTGTTAAGACATAAATTAGTTCAGGAGCAAGATTTGACATAGGTGAGGACTTAATTTTCAAGTTTCTGTTCACCTAAATACAAAATGTTTCTGCCCTGTGATATTCAAATTCCCAGCCTCTTTCAGACTTGAATAAAAAATTTAATGTGTCCAAATATCAATGCAGGGATATGACAAGTCAGTCAAGCATGATGATCACAAGGAAGATGTTCAATTTAATTCCAGCAAAACTTTAGCTGTTGATTTGCTTCAATGCCAAGAATCAGTGTATTCAAGATACATGAATTTTTAAATCAAAACATGGATTTCCCTAAATCCTTCTGATAGGATTTATTAGAAAAATGTGTGTCACACATGAGAAGCTCTGTGTTTGTTTTGTTCAAAAGAGATGGTTTGTAAAGCAGTCTTGTACATTTTTCTACAGTAGCTATCAGCTATCTTTTAATTTAAAATACAAAGAAATTACTGTTGAATGGGTTAGAGCAGAGAAGCTTGGGTCAATATCTCATTTGTTGTTTTGTTGACTGCATCTAACAATTAAATAAATAGGTCTAATCATATATCATCAGTAATACTGCTGTGTTTTCTCATCATTTGTTTCAGTGGCTGCCAATTCTATTAAATGATCGTCTTCAAACTGGACATTATAGTCTTCCTGTTGCATTGGATAAACTGCCTCTACACTATTCAATTCACTCTCCTGAGGTAACAAACAAAATTATTAAAAGATAGTATTTTCCTAATGTAGGAGAACAGCATAAGTGTTTTACAAGCTAACATTGCTGTCTGCTGGTAGGCAGTGCCTCCTTTTTGTTCTCTGGAAGGGGGAAGTCAAGATAAGTGTTGTTGTTGTTGTTATTGTCAATGGTGTTAATATTTTATTTCATTTTACTGTTTTCTTAGAAGTTAGCTACGCAAGAAAATTCTTGTGAATTGTCTAATCAGGGATACATTTGTTTCAAGAGTGTCAAGGCAATACTTCAATTTCATCCACAGGATAATTTGTTTTGTTTTTTTTTTTCTCTGTGACTTTGTGGGAAGGGGAGTAGAAATGGAATCAGGTGGTATTACTGGAGCAGAAAACTGCTCTCAGTAAACATGGCATGTAGGAAATTTGTCCAAGGGGTATAAACTGCACCATGTCACCACAGAATGCCTCTAGCAATGCTTTGTCCAGGAAATTTTAGCCTTAACAATATCCCATGTATATTTAAATGATCCGTGTTAGACATCCAGCTGAAATTGTCTGAATTTCCCTGTTCAGTGCAACAGATCCTGTCTATAAGAACAAGCTGTCATCGTCTGTGTGGCACTGAATTTGGATGTCTAAAATGAAGTGAATAGTGGGAATAACCTATGGACCTTCATGTAAACAGACTTTCTGTTTGAGCATTAAAAGGAAGATGATTCCCTTTTTCTTTTTCCCATCACAGAAAATTCCATCTCAGACACCCCCTATAAAGTGGGTTGAAGGACACAAGGGTGTTTTCATTGTTGAAGTTCAAGCTGTGTCATCTGTTCACACCCAGGTAATGCATCAGCACATAGAGCTGTAGTTTAATTTCAAAGAAAATTCAGATGTCCAGGCCAATTTAGCAGGTTTATGAAACAGAGGTGCTTAAGCCCACACAGTTTTTTAAAAAAATTAGGAGCTATGGAAATAACTTGATATCCTCTGTGAATGAAATCCTTTTGTTTCCTTAGATATTAAATCTATTGGTGGAAGTGAACAAATGGGCACTCCTGGCAGCAAGTCACATGGAGTAACAGGGAGCTGGGTGTCCTCTCACCTCAGCAGGGGTCTGTTTAGGCTATGATTGAAAGGTGCTGGCAGGGCACAGTGCCAGTTTCTGCAGTCTGCATCTTCTGTTCTTCAAGGCTGGTTCATAGAGTGTGTCCACACCTCCAAAGATATAGCACCTCCCCACCTCCACTGACATGTTATACACCACCAGTGTGTGTTGTGCAGCTCACATGTCAATGCCATGTGGGACACAAACTTAGTGCTGGGTGAGACCTCAATGATTCCTGTCATTTAAATGCCATAGGAAATTGGATCTTTGCCCATCTTACTGAGATGCTGGTTTGAATCAGATCAGGTTTGTTTTGTTTCTGCTGCTTTTCAGTGGCTCTTATCCCTTATTCCTTTCTAATTAATCCTGGTAAATATGTCCTAACAGCTGAAGGCTCTGTGTTTGAAGCAGGTCCATCACCCCTTTGCATCATGTTCTTTAAATACAAGTAGGGAGTAATCCTATGGCACATAACTTGTAGGTAGCTGGAACTCAGGTGTGAGTGGCAGAGGGACTGTGATATGACAGAGTTTTATCAAATAGAAGGAAAAGTATTTTCATTAAATGAAGTGATCAGTTTAGTGAGGGCAATAACTTTCCTGCCTTTAGGCTGATCTTACCACAGTCTGATTTTGAACCAGATGAATAGGAGCAAACAAAGCACTGTGACAGCTGCTTTATACTGAAAGCAGCCACTATTGAAAGCCAGAAGGGCAAAAATCTTTAATTTCATCCCATGAGGTGGTACAATCAGGCTTTTCTTAGCTAGTGCTAGCCTGAAATATATCAACTTTGTTAACTGCGAGTGCACTGTATTTGCAGGATAACCATCTGGAGAAGTTCTTCACCTTGTGCCATTCTCTGGAAAGCCAAGTGACATTCCCCTTTCGAGTGATGGATCAGAAGATTACAGAGGCTTCACTGGAGCATGAATTGAAGCTCAGCATTATCTGTTTGAATTCTTCACGCCTTGAACCTCTTGTCTTATTTTTGCATTTGGTACTAGATAAACTGTTCCAGCTGGCTGTACAGCCTATGGTCATAGCTGGCCAGACAGGTATTTACTGGTTCATGGTCTTCAAGAGGCTTTGCAAGCAACCTAGATGTGGGGGGGAAATGGTTGCTGAAATATTCAGGCTTGGATTTAGTATTTAGGGTAGCACACTTCAGAACGAGTTGTGCTGCTGAAGACAGAGTTTCACTGCACAATTTAATCAAGCTTAACAGAGTTGCTGCCTTTTCTCCTTTCCCTGGTACATTAAACTGTAGTAAATTACTTATCTGAAAATATACGTCAGAAAGTGGGTTGTGGTTCAACTTTGTTTGCAATTGAGTTGTTTTGCAAGTAAAACACCAGCAAAATCATTATCCTGCAACTGACACTGCTGTCTGCATCATATCCTCTGCCCAAAGATCTTTAGACAGAGTTGAGTGAGCACAAACCCAGAGAATATAATAGTGAACACTGATTTTTGTTTTACTGAGATGCCAGTTGCCCATAACATATGTTAAATCTGGAAGAATGGCATACTGGCATACAGTGGTGTAGGTAATTTCTTATCTCATTCAGATAATTAACATCTGTCATCCACTACAATATCTGTGCTAAAGCATGCTAGCTTGTATTTGTCTGTCAGCTGGAGAGAAATGAGTATTTGTCTGTCAGCTGGAGAGTAATGAGTCTTAGTATTGTGCAAGAAGATAGTTTATAGGAAATGTGTGAAAGCTGCTAGAAATGTAATTAACAGTTTTATGTAGCACAAAGTGACAGAATACCAGTGATTTAGCTGAAAGTTAGTGGGTCGCTAAAGAGTGTTTATTGGCCTATGTAGAGTTTGGGTCTGGTCAGGCATAGCAGTTGCTGTCTAAAACTCTGAATTTGTTAAGGACTGAATTGAACCTTACAAGATTAGTTGTTGATACAAAGAATGCCCTTGCTTAATTATGCTGTACCCTTCAGTGCTGGCTCTAATTCTTGCCTTTGCTTCACAGCCAACTTCTCACAGTTTGCCTTTGAGTCTGTGGTTGCAATAGTGAATAGTCTCCACAACAGCAAAGAGCTGAGCAAGGATCAGCATGGAAGGAACTGTCTCCTGGCATCTTATGTCTACTATGTATTTCGTCTGCCAGACCCGCAAAGAGAAGTGGTCAAATCAGGTATTGTTGGTGCAAGGGTTTTTTTCCTTAATATATGCTGTTCAACATATATCCTTCTTTTAAGAGAAGGACTTAAGGCACTAACCTTTATGATAGCAAACACAACTCCACAGACTCAGATTGCATATCATTTAAGTACTAAACTGTTCTGATATACCATTTTTCTCAGAGGTAGGTCAGGAATATCAGCACTGCAAAGAGCAATATGAATGTTCCCCTGATATCTCCATCCCTCAGTTATTAATTTAAGCTGTAGGGTTGAGGTGAGAGGTTTCCACAGCTACAAGCAAGCTTCATGAAGATGAATACAAGAGAAATTGCCTAAACTGAAACTTTTTCTAGAGGAACTTCTTCCATAAGTTAAAATGGTCTTAAGATGCCAATTTTTTGGCATGTACATAAATAAATTACTTTCCATGCAAAGTAACCTATTGCTAGACTGGTATAGGGCCAAGCTCACCCAAGATCTACTTTGCACTAAGGATATCATTGGAGGATAAAATACTATAAGACAGCAGGTTTAAACAGGTGATCTTTCTCCTCTTCTCAGCCCTGGTGAGGTTGTACCAGGAGTGCTGTGTCTGTCTCTGGACTCCCCAGGTACAAGAGAGACATGAACGTGTTGGACAGAGACGGGCCAAGGGCCACAAATATTACAAAGGGCCTGGAACGTCTCTTCAACAAAGAAAGGCTGAGACAGCTGGGCTCTTCAGCCTGGAGAAAAGAAACCTCAGGGAGGATCTTCAGTGTACAAAAAGAGCTGAAGGGAGATTGCTAAGACAGAGCCTGGCTGTGTCCAGTGGCACCCAGTGACAAGATCAGAGGCAATGGGCACAGACTGAAACAGAGAGAACATGAGGAAACACTTCCTCTGAGGGTGACTGAGCACTGCTACAAGTTGGCCTGAGAGGTTGCCCAAGCCTTTTACCTTGGAGAGAGCAGAAAGCCACCTGGTTTTACTCCCAGGCAGCTAACTCAAGGTGACATGCTTGAGCAGAGGGGTTGGACTAGATGGCCCTTCCAACCTCAACCATTCTGTTATTCTGTTACAATCATTATCCTAAGGCCTGTAGGATTTGTTTGATTAATTGGTATATATTCAATGATTTACCAGAAGCAGCTGTGCTGTGGGAGCTAAAGGTATGTAGGCCTTTTTCTCTTTTGAATATTAATTTAAATCCCCCTTGAGGCACATTTAGACTGATGTTGGGATATGTGAAAATCTGTGAGGTCACATACACTTGGGAATTCTTTGTTCTGGAGAAACAAGGTTTGTGGTGAAACTGGAAACTAGATATCATTTAGTGAAATTCTTGATGGCAGTGCTCCCTGCTTCATTGGATACTTCAAAGATGGTATTAAATCATGTGTTGAAGGTGGTGTTTTGTGTTTAGGCCTGTTAATATTGTCTTAATCTACAGCAAACTAAAAAGAGCTGATGAGAAGAAAGAACTATTGTAATAGTGCTGCTAATTAGGTAGCCCTATTAATTTTTTGGTACTGCTTGTGCAATCACCCTGTTAACTGCTGACTGTTGACTTTCAGTGCCAGTGTAGATTGCTAATGAAACAGCTGTAGTGTGTTTTTCAGGAGCTTTATTCTTTTCAAAATGCTGATGTTATAGCACCACTGAGCAAAACCGGCTTGAACCTGATGTTTGTCTCATATATATGTCCTTTAGTTTTAATTCAAACATCTTGCTGTGGCAGGTGGAGGCAGTGGTGCCGTTTCGACGGAATCTCGTTATTACACCTTTGGACGCACTTCTGCAGTGTCTGTTGGAAGTAAACTCCTGCAGAGCCGAGTGATAAGCTGCAGCAATCCTGACATCGCTGTTACACAAGCTGCTACTGATGAGGAGGTCAAAAACATCTTGTCATCCAGGGTAAGAGAACAAAGTCAAATATCTGAAGAATGGTATGGTGCAAAACCTAATAATCTTGATTTTGTCTTTGAGGGTTGGATTTGTGCCTTGTAAATGAACTGTATGTATCACCAGAAGCATTTTCTGTTTATCTGATTTGGCATAAATACATGTTAAATCCCATTGGTAAATTCTGATGTCTCTTACCAGTGGAGAGCAAGAGGTGAGAACTCTGTCTCTTGTTTGTGGCTTAAACATTTCACAGAAGCATTTGCTTTTTTTGACTTGCCTCACTCTCCTGTTATTCCAGATATTTAAGTTCTGTTCACAGCTGGTGACCTGGTCTGGTCCAAGTCACAGAGTCAATGCAGACCTCATTTTGTTTAGTGTTATATAGTTTCCTATTAAAAAAAAATAATAAGAGTAAGTGGAAACTCCATAGCTTTGTGTCAGCTACAGTGCAGATGCCATGTGCATAATTTGCACCTGGAGCTTTCCAAATACTTCATTCAACCACAGAGTGAAATACTACCTTCCTCTGCATTCTCATCCACTGCTACATATACCACCAATGGCTTGCAGGACAGAACGGTCAACAACATCCAAGAGAAAGGATTTTGTTTCCCTGATTGGCACTGGGTGCTCGCTGATCTACAGCATGCCAGCCCATCTCAGAGTTTTATGAGGATGGTTGTATGCAGCTTTCTGGGGAAACCAAGACCTAGAGTTTCCACTCAGCTGGAGCTGGGAAGCTGTGCCTCTGACAAAAGCAGGATTTTTAACCCTGTGCAACGAGCCTGTTGCTAGTTGCAGTCCTGGCAGAGCTCTACAGCAATACATCTGATGAGGTCTGAACTGTATCCCCCTCTCACTTTTCTTTGACTGTTATATAAGTAAAATATTGCTTCTCAAGTAGGTTATTTTCAGAAATATTTTGAAGTCTTTTCTCTATTGAATGAGCATCTGCCTCTCCATCTAAAATGCATAAGTACTGGTCTTCAGCTAGTTAAATGAGAACTAGTAAGATACACAGGCTTTGACTATTTTATTTGTTCATATGGGCATATATATCCATCCATAGCAATTTTTAATAATGTAGATTTGAATTTTATTACTTTTACTCTAATGTACTATGTCCTAGGGAAAAAAAAGCAAACCAGAGCTCAAGGCATTTTTCCAAATTAATACAAAATTAAAGTGTTTGATATTACAGCTTCATCACATTGATAAATGTAGAAATTTACAACTGGATACTGCTGTTTCACTGCATCGTAAATTGTCATAACTTTTAATGGAAAGAAAAACTTCAAAGGGTTAGCTATTTTCGCTGTAGAGCCAGGGATAAACACACACCTTTCAAGGTGAATCTTATCCTCAAAGATTGGAGGCAGCTGCAGTGCTGCCATTGGGCACGCGATGGCAGTGCATTTGCATCCTGCTGCTGCTGCTGCCGCCAGGTTGTTTTCGGCCTGAGTGGGAAGGGGGTTGGGAACAAGGAAAGAGAAGGACTGTTTGGATGAATGTCTGTGCATACCTTAAAAAAAAATCCCAAACAAACTCCCAGCTGCGAGTGACTTCTTTTCTGTTAATTAGATTAATTAGTTATGGATTTAGTATTTTGTATTTCTTCCATCTGTGTCCCCCAGCCTGTGGATCACAGCTCCAGTCGGATGTCTTACTACATTGAAGGAACAAATGACATGTCAGGCGTTTGTGCAAGCACAAGACCATCCAATAAAAAGGTAGGCTATGGCTATGCATGAGGGAACTCCTTGAAAAACCTGGATCATCCTGAGGTGGTGCTGGCAATTAGCCCTTCTAAATGTGGAGAGGGAAGCAACAGAACAAAATATCAACCAGTTTTATCAAACAAGAAATTAGTGATGAGATATTGAATCTGTGGGTAAACATTACTCCAACTTTTTTGCTTCTGCTCCAGAGTCTTTAGATTCTTTATCCAGGAGAGATTTAGACAAGTAGCAGCCTGCCTAAATCCTCCCTTTGCTCTCTTTCTCAAGGTCTTAGAGCCTCAGTCGTTTTCCACTGCTGTTTACTTTTGGATGCATGTCTTTACACGTTACAGTAAACTACATTCAGAAATATTTGCCTCCTCTTTCTTCTGTAAAGAATTATTTTGTCTCTTGAACCAAGCTTTTTGTATTCCAGATTTGAATTTCCTAAAAGTTTAGATAATTGGGGCTGTGTGTCTTGTGTTCAGATCTCTATGTAAAAAGTATTGTCTCCAACTACAAATGTCTGTACAACGTCTGCAGTGGTTATTGCTCTGTCCTTCTCTTCCAACACAGAGTCAATCTTACTTTTACCTTCTCTCAGAAAAACATGGACGGGCTAAACAAAAATGTTTAGCAGGTAGTGGGAAACATGACTGCTCTCTATTGTGCACACAGACAATGACCTGAGAATGGTCCAAAGGCATTTCCCTCTTCAGTTATTTGTAGTTCTGGATCCACAGAAAAATGGTCCCAAAGTCTGTTTGTTAACAGCATTCATTTGGTGAAATCTGCCTTCTGATCTTGCAAGGATGCCCATACATCCCCATCTGGCTGCTCACCCTCCAGTATGGACAAGTTTCCTGCAGGGAAGATGTTGAAAATGAAAGATTAGTTGATTGAAAAGCCATTTTCCAACAGTCTGTGTTTATCATGTAGCATTTCCATGAGGAACTGGCATTGCAGATGGTGGTCAGCACGGGCATGGTGAGAGAATCAGTCTTCAAGTATGCCTGGTTCTTCTTTGAGCTCCTGGTAAGTCTCGACGGTGGTATTTTACAATTAGTCAATGGTGGCATGTAGTAGATGCTCCAGGCACAGATTCAGTTGGGTGGTGACCTCTTCAGTTACTCTGCTCTGTGCAAAGGAGAGGTCTCAAATAATGAAAGTACAAACAGTACAAAATAAAGAGTTCTTTGTATTCACCCTCCTTCCTCAATATGGCAGTGATGGCAAGGTTCTGCATGAACTACATGAGCAGTAGTCCACAGCTTGTAAAAAACTGAGAGACATTCATCAACCAAGCCCTTCCTTTTTAGTAAATATCTGTTCCTATCTTTTCAATTTTGTTAACAACGTGGGAGCAGTGACAAAGCTCCACAAACTCTCAGCTCTCCAGAGCCCTGCGGTGATGTATGTCAGTGGAAAAAATATACTGATTTCCACTATCAGCATGTAAGTAATGCAACATTAGGTCAAGAAATAAGAATTGCACAAGTGTCACTCCTTGTCTGTCATCATAAAGGGAAAAAGTAGCAAGCAGCAGCATTTCAGAACTCCAGATGCAAGGGATTGGGGGAAGGTGTTTCTGATTTCAGGTACTGAGAGTAGCCAACTGTATGAATATGAATATGAATATGAATCAACGTCTGTCTGTATTTGAGCCTTAGACCCTCTGTTGTCATTGCCATGTAGGATTTATCACAGCAGCTCTGAGAAAATGAGTGATTAAATTCAGGGAAAAGGAAGTAGGAAATCTTACTCCTACAAACTTAAAGCAGTATTTTACCTCCAGTCTGGGCATTTTTTTAGTACTCTTTTTTCTGCTTTGCAGATAAAGAGTATGGCTCAGTATGTTCACAACACAGAGAAGCAAGATAACCCACGAAGAAGCCGGTTCTCTGATCGTTTCAAAGATGATATTACCACTATAGTTAGTGTGATTACTTCAGAGATTGCTGCACTTGTAGTCAAACCACCCAAGGTAAGTGGAAATAAGCACTATGGATCCTTGCTACTCGTCTTGTGTTACACTGAGCTACACTTAATCTCATTTCAAAATCAGAAGTGTTGCTAGAATTAGGCCAAGATTCTCACATGGACCTTAAAAAAGAGTTGAGGCACTGTAAAGGGCAGCCTTGTGCTCTCTTGGCAGACTGTTTTTGTTCAACTCAGTTCCTCAGCCTGCTTCTCAGTGTGGCTGCGGTGTGCAAGAAGGGAATTCCCTTTCCTCTTGACAGGAAAGGCTGGACATCCATTTTCATTTCTAGTAATTCTTTATGCCATGTTAGCCAGACTGCAGCCCCAGCAGGACTTCTTCTTTTTATCCCCCTTTGCAGTTACCCTCTAACCTACTGCATTGTATGTAATTTCTCATCTGAGTTCTCTGTAGCAGTGGAATATGCCATAGGAAGGCAGTGCTCCTCCTGAGTGTTGCCAAAGCCAGCCACAAGTGATCTCTTTAAAGAGACACTGGCCATTTGAAAATTGAAGACCACAAATAAGCCTTAAGTTCCATGAAATTATTTCTACTTTTAACAAATTGCACTGAACCAACGGATTATAAAGTTGAAAGGATCACAAACTGTAATTTATATTTTAACATTGCTTCTGCCAGCCTGTATTTTTGATACCTCTTTGAGCTGGCCAGTAGAAAAAGCTAAGGCCACAGATAGGCACTGAGTGACTGTTGTTCGTTCAGTTGTTGTAATCACCTTGTTTTCATGCCCCAGAGCTGCCAAATGCAGCTAGCCCAGCAGAGTGCTCTGCAGCAGGGCAAGGCAGAGCAGCCAGGAGAGCTGGCCTGCCAGGTCACCTGTCAACAAACTTGGTTTCATGATCCACTTCTTCCAAGTGCTGTGAGGATCAGAAACCAGAAAAGGGCAAGATCAGACAAATTGGGGCAGAGAGTAATAGAGGGGATTGTCACTGTTCTCTAAAAGCTTGTTCTGGAAGCTCAATCCACTGGTGTGCTTCTGTGATGGCCACATGCAGAGAAATAATTTCCACAGAAATGTTTACCTAAGACATCAGTGACTTTTTTTTTTTTTAAATACATTGTGAAATAAAAAATCGTTAAAATAAAAATGCTTTAACAGAATTGTAGGCTTTGCACCAGAATTAGCATTTATGGCTTGCTCACAAGAAATACATGGGTTTTTGTGGGCTGTTAATTTAATTCTCATTTTGATAGAATGAGTGTATAGAACCTGATTGTGTGTGAAAATCCCACTGTTGTGTTTTTGGAATTAGGGCCATTGGTTAGGTGTACAAAGTAGTAGGCAATATGTGTCTGATTTTTAAATCCAAGGAGTGATAATTGATGTTTCAATACATGGTTGAGCATGTCAGATTGCCTTGGATTTTTACAGTGCTATGTCTGGCATATGCTTGCCTGCCCTATAAGGTAGTGGAAAACCAGGTTTTTCTTCACCATAGAAAAATGTTTTCCTTTGCAAATTCCAGATGGTAGGGAATATATATATTCCTCAACAGCAACAAAAAGCTTGAAAAATGAAAAAGTGAATTGTAGCCACCCTGAGGTGCTGCACACCTGTTCTCAGAGGTGCCAGTACCGGCAGTATTTTTCTCAGTCATCTCCTTTGTCAATTTTGAGCATTAAATATGTGCAGATCCCTCAGGCATCTTCACTAATTCCTCTTGGTGAACTACATAGGCTGCTGAGAGTTTGTGATTTTAATTGGTCCGTTTGAAGTAGCTGTAGCCTCATTTTAGAGGGTACATGAAGTTCTTTGTAATTCTTACTTGAGGCTGTGTATCTCTGGTAATCAGGCTAATTTCCAGCATACAAGAACATAGCTGGTGAACTCTACAGATTTACCTTACCAGTATTTTGTTACTATCAGTTTTACACTTAAAAATTTCTAAACAAAATACTTGGCATTCCATCAGCAAAGCCAATGCAGGTTTTTCTTAATATTTTAAATGTTTTAAGTTCCTAAACCAGCATTCTATTATGTTCAATGGGAAAAAAAGTCATGTGCAGTACTGCAGCCAATGGGCAATATAGAACAGTTCTCAAATTCATTGTTGTCAGCCCAAAGGGGTGCAAAATGTCACAAAATGACATTTCTCTGTGAAACAGTTGAAATAATTTACAGAAGTGATTCTGTGCAATTTTAACAAGATCATGTGAACTGGAGAACTAAAACGATCTTGTCCTGTATTTTCCCTAAGATGGTTCTGGGACCTGACCTCTGCACTATTTGTCATGATTCTAAAATGTCTTCCACCTCTATGTAATTTTTATACATCATAACTGGAGTTTTTTCTTTTTTTTAAGGAAAGTGAACAAGCAGAAAAAATTAATATCAGCCTGGCATTTTTCTTGTATGATCTTCTTTCTTTAATGGATCGGGGATTTGTGTTTAATCTCATCAAACATTACTGTAATCAGGTAGGCACCATGCATGATTGGGATTGCATTTGGCTTATGTGTTTTGTTCTGTTTGATTAGTTTATCCATCAAGATCCTTTGAGTTGTGTTAAAGGTCTGGGTAAATTTCCTATTTCCTATTGTATATGCAATGATTTTAAAACCTCTTTTGATTTGTGACCTGCAGGAAAAAAATTGAGTGGAGGTATACTCTTTTGGAAATGTCATACTTTGCACTGGTGCAAAATATCCATGGAACCATTTTTCTTCCCTTATTTTTTTACTGTCCTTAGCAAAAGGATCTGCAGATAATACAGATCAACTTTCTGACTCCTCCTGCTGAATGCTGTGAGGACAGTATTTAGATTTCAGGGAGTCACTCACAATAATATATCTGTCTTCTTGCTTCACGAGTCTCTGAAAATGAAAAATAAATGGTGATGCAGGGTGTTGTTATGGAATTATTTGTTGTATTTGTTGGGGAGCATTTTCCTTGTTTTGTGACCTGTATTTGTACAGGTCCATCAGGTATCCCCACAAATTCCATTACTGATGTAATTGTTGATAAGAAGGGAAATGATGAGACCACTGATGTCCTGTGTTGCTTAGCAGGACATTTTATAAGTTTGCCATAGACTCAGAAAAGTTCCATTTGTTTTTTGTCTTATGCAAAAGATAAAAATATTGTATATTTTTGTTTTGGGAGAAAAGAAGAAAGAAACATTTATCTCTTGGGAATTTGATAAGTCATCTGGTGAGCAGGGAGAGAGACACCATCATTATCAAAAAAAGAACAGCTGATGTATGGAAATTAGGTAGAATGAGCATTCTAAGGCACGCAGGGCTACGTGTCTATGTCCTTTTCAGAGAGCAGCATATTTCACTGCATGGTAATTTAAATAATACTAGCTCATCCCTTGACACTTTTTTATTTGTTTTTCCTAGCTTTCAAGCAAGCTGAATTCACTCTCCACCCTGATTTCCATGAGACTTGAATTCCTGAGAATTCTCTGCAGCCATGAGCATTACCTCAATCTGAACCTCTTCTTCATGACATCTGCATCTGCTCCAGCATCTCCCTCTCCCTCCTTGTCCTCCCAGGTGTTTGTCCATTAGATAGGTATTGCATGAACATCACAGGAAGCACATGTAAAAAAATACTTGCATTGCTTTGTACTCAAATACTTAAGTTAGAATCAGCCACTGTTGGATCAGAGAGAAAATTTTTCCACTTGAGAAAAAGGAACAGAAGAAGAAAGGCTACTGGAGTGCTACTGCAAAACTGTGTCTACAGGAGTTAAAGTTAAACGTGACACAGAAACATGGAAACATGCACATTCACAGAAAATGGCTGTTGAGGCAGACACACAAGGTCTAAAAGGAGCACAGCTCCAAAAGCCAATTCACAGGCACACCCTTATCCCATCACACACAACCACAAATATGTATTTCAATATCTGTTTTGGAGTTATGGCATGCAGCAGTGCATGCTTTCAGTGTGTTTACCTTCTAATGGAACTTCTTACTTCCCAGGTGGAAATAGATGGTACCACTATCTAAGTTAGTGACTAACACACTGCAATTTTCAATATTCTGGAATAGTGAATTTTTGTTGATCCTTCATGTTGCATAAAGTAGGATTATCATGCTTTCTTTTTCCGGTGTTCTTTCTTCTGGGTTTCTCCCCCACAGTAGTACAGATCATGCTATATCTTTGTCCATGATTCTCTGTGTTTTTTTGAACAGTGTTTTTCTTTTTATTTGAACTTTATGATTTTCTGTATGGAAACACTCAGGTATCCTGAGTAGACTGAGCAATCTGCATCATATCTCATTTCTCCAGGAATTTTCCAGACTTGGTCTGATACTGAAACAGCTCTAGACTTTCTTAGTGTCAGGACCTCCCATGATCTTCCTGACCACAGAGTTCACAAAGACATTAAAAAAAGAAATTGTTGCTTGGCACGGGACACACTAGTTTGCCTGTCTAGCGCTCTTCTCCTCTACAGTCTGTGGACATGGTTTTCTACAATGGGGCAAACCCCTATCAAAGGTTGCTCACATGTCTGTTTTCCATCTCGGAGGTCTTGAAGAGGTCAGGACTGGGTTAAAACATTTCAGTGCAATGCTCCATAATTGCCACAGTGCTTGGAGACAAGGGGATGGAATTGAAACTAAAAATGATGGGAGGTACAAAAACAGTTGGAGTAATGGAGCAGTTCAAATTCATGGTTTCTTTTTCGCGTGTCATTGCCAAAGAATTGGTAGGATGCTAAGATGTGCTACATCTCATACCTTAATGAGAGTTGTTGAGAGGTTTGTAATAGTAAATAATATTTTCTTGATATTTTTCTTGGTCCTAAAAGCAAAACATCACAGTGCATTTGGTTAATACTAATCCTGGTTGCCACAGCTAGAAATATGACTCTTCTGCTTATGGGGGATAAAAAATATCAACATAGTCCTTGTAACTAGTTCTAGCAAGTCAGAGCTTGACCGACATCAGTTTAATTGATCTTTCCTTCAAGCAACATCATCAACTCTTTTCTCCTTTAGGAATAACCTACAATGTGCAACCTGTGCAAATCAATAAGGCTTTTGTGGCCCTTGCATGATTTAATGCACTAGCTGACCACCTTGCAGTAATTTTGATCTGTCTGCAGGAGTGCTGCCCACTTGAGTTAGACTTGCCATAGAAATATGGTCTTGTGAATAAATCTTTTGAAATTTTTTTAGAGAAGCCAAACTCACTTAACTGGGTGCTCTACACTTTGACATTATTTCACACAAACATAGTACAGCCAATGCCTGTTTGTTTGAGGTTGAATAGGAGTGGGCCTAAGTATATGGATCCAAAATATGGGGCTGCTAAGAGACATGGGGTTCATTTGACACAATGTACTGGAAGATAGCTACCACAGTGTAGTATACTGATACTTCAGGTATTTGGGCTCTGAGGCTATTCCCAGGTCACTGACAAAAATATTGGAAAGAATACTGAAGAATATAGATTAAAAGCAAAATTTGGACTCATAAAACCCAGTAGCTGCAGGGGGAGTAGAGTCTGAGACTTATGCTCACCTGAGCAAGGGACAAAAACATTCCAGATGACCTGTGGCACACACCTATGATTGGAGAAGCTAAGAAGTTCACAGCACATATATAGCAGCAACTTTCCATTCCTGGGATGGCTGTATATCAGTCACAGACGTAAGTTAGAGCAGTTTGAGGGTTGATCTAAATTATGCCAGCTGCCAGCAAGCTCAGCCAAGGAGTTCCAGGGCAAAAGGAAACATGGTTCACATCTTTCCTGACCTTACTTCCATACTAGACATCATGGATGCAGAAGAACACACACAGTTAACAGCTTCTGACACCTAAGTCCCTCTTAATGCAGAGGCACTTCCTTGCTCTGTGATAGTTAATGACTGCTCCGCAACAATAAGAACAAGAACGGAGAATATTCTGACTTTGTATCCTGTCTAAACTAATGAATACAGGGTAGGAATTTTATATCTCAAAAAGTGTAAAATGAGTTGTTCGCACAGAACAGAAAAGATGAGATTGCATCCTAGCAAGCTTTTAGTTTCACACACAGATGTCCTCCTCCAAAATGTCCAACCTACTTACAAAGTCGGTGATTTTCCTCTGGCAGAGATTTTCTGTTTGTTACACTGACTGTGACTGTGGTCTCTTTAAGAAACATTGGTTTCAGTGATCATTCTTTAATACTTCTAACGTATTTCCACAGAACTCCAGCTCCTGCTCTAGTTTCCAGGACCAGAAAATCACTGGTATGTTTGACCTCTCAGCTGAATATCGTCAGCAGCACTTCCTGACTGGCTTACTTTTCACTGAATTGGCAGCAGCACTGGACGCAGACAGTGAGGGGTGTGTATCCTAATTTGCAGATTTTAGAACGGGTCACACCATTACTCTTGGCAAGGCCATAGTTTGACTCCATGACAGTCCTGCTTTCCCCATGCTCTTCAGTGAGTCACTCTGTAACATAGCAATGACCCAGTCATGGTTTTATCTGCAGTATGTTCCTCTCAATTAATAAAAATATACTATTTGTGGTGGTAGTGTTGGCTGAATACAGAAATCGAGAACACAAAATTTCAGTTGCTCTTCCCTCTAAAACACTTCTTTGTCTGAACTTAAGCACTTAGCTAAACTTTGGCCAGAGTCTGATGTTTTTCCTTAAGCATCTTTCTTTACCATGATGAATTTTTATGGGAAATTTAAAAGACATGTATGCTCTGTGATTGTGGTAAAGTGTCTTGGAGATTTAAGATACCTATTGTTTACAGGGAACAGGAATCTCTGCTCAGAATGAAAGAGATTATCAAGTGCATACTGGTGTTTATTATTTGTTTCTTTCACCTTCTTTCTATTTATTAATAAGTGAAATCACTTATAAGTCAAATAAGTGCATGATCCATGAATGTAACTCTTGGATGATTTCTGTATGTAACTCTTGGATGATTTCTGTGTTAACAGGATTAGCAAGGTGCAAAGAAAAGCTGTCAGTGCTATCCTTAGCCTGCTGAGTTCCCATGACCTAGACCCACGTTGCTCCAAAAAGGAGGTGAAGATTAAAATTGCAGCTCTTTACCTCCCTTTGGTTGGTATCATTTTGGATTCACTACCGCAACTCCATGATTTTACAAGTAAGACCTTTTTGCCTTTGAATTTTTCAATTCCTAAAGGAGACTTTGCTAAATAATTTATCAAACATAAGAGATTTGTCTAGTAAGATAGAATATTTCTTTACTTAGAAGTAAACTGGATTTTTACAGACAGGAAAAACTTCAGTGTCCTTGCTTCATCAGGAAGTGATAGACCAGAGATACATCTCTAAGTGCTCCTGCATATCTCTTAGTGTAAGTTTTCTGACCTACCAAATAATGCCTGCAAGGTCTGCAAGAAATAGTTAGCTCTACATACACATAACAGTAGTGAAAATATTGATAGTGATACTGACATCATGTTACACCACAATTATAGAGATTAGATTGTATTCTCTTTTACTATTGCTTTTTTGCTGCTATTAACATGATACCAAAATTAATTAATTAAAGGTATGTATTTTGAAGAGTATATTTTTGTCACTGGTTGTGAAAATATTTCACATTTCAATGTCTTAACAAAAAACTTACTAGTATGGAAGTGTAATTTATCACTTTCAATTGGGTAAGATGAAAACATTTACTATACATTCATACATATAATGTATAAATATAAACAAATTAATAAATTAATAGGCTAATTAGATCTCACACTATTTTTTTATCTATTATTCTTATACCATAGATTAAAAAACTTACTGTGAAGAAGCTCAGGTGTACCAGTGTGCCTAGGTTTTAGAGTATCTTTCTTTGAGAATCTGTCACAAGGGGCTGTGGTCACATTCTGAACACATGGGATCCAGCTGATCACTCAGCTTCTCTGAAAAACAGAACTTGCAAAACACAAAATGGATGCTCAGAATCAGACAAGATTTTTACAAAACATTAGTATAGATAACTTCATTTGCTGAAAGTGATGTCAGGAACCAGCAGGGAATAGAAGCAGTTAGGTGCCTGAAAAAAAATTTGTTTTTAAGTCAGCAGGCAATACTGGATCTGTCAGCTCTTAGCAGATTTACATACTTTGTTGAATATTACCAAATCCATGTCTAGTTTCTATGCTTATCCTCTTAACCGAAATTAACCAGAACTGGATGGTTCCAAGTCTTACAAAGTACTAGCTTGACTTTGAACTTCAGAGATAATCTCATGTTTGCTTCCACCTTTCATGTATTTCATACGTTTGAATAATTTAGAAGTCTTTGCAGATGGCTGCAATTCCTCTTGCTAATGCTGTGCCTCTTCACTGCTTGGTACGTCAGCCAGACCAACAGTGTCAGGGATGGAAGTGCCAATTGTTTTGCTCAGTTACAGAGCAGTGGAAAACTGTGACATGTGAGCAGAAGCAACTGGATTGCTCCTGAAGTTCCAATGGAATATTTCAAATTAGTTTCAGATAACCGCAGTGGAAAGGGACGCACAGGAAACCCAGAAGAAGAACAAGAGTCTTCAGGTGCAATCAACCAAAACGTGGCCCTTGCCATTGCAGGGAGTCAATTCAACATCAGGAATTCTGGAATACCTCTGGTGTCCCTGGTATGTTCACTGCTCTGCCAATCTCCTTTCTTCTATCTGTTTTCATCTTCCTTTTTTTCTCCTTTTATTCTTTCTTGCCACTAGCAGCTACAGTCATGAGAAATTGCATTTTTGTTTTGTCCAGCCCTGACAGATCTCTCATAGTCCTTCTGCCATCTTCTCCTATTCTCTTCTAGTTATTTAATTGCTATTTTACCATACATTGTTCACTTTTTTCTCCCACATGCCTATTTCCATTTCCAAACCAAATCTAGACTCATTTCGAGATCAGAAAATGCCGCTATGGCAGCCCCACTGTTCCAGTCTTACCTGAATCCATGGATATAAGATTCAGATATTTCTTTTTCTCTATGTATGGTCTTTCCTCATATGTTTTTTGGGGTTTTCTTAAATTATTATGCAATTTGGCTGACGTAACTGCATGGCAGGGTGGAAGCAAATTGTTACAGAATCTTTTTCCTACATTTTTATAAGGAAATTATTATACAAGCATATAGCAAATGGGAGCTTCTCTCAGTCTTTCACTTATGTTCAACTGGTCCTTTCACTAATTACACATACAGTCAAAATTACAATAACTATCACCTGGAAGAGGTCAAATTTACTGAAGTCCAGCCCTGAGATTTGATTCCAGTTAAATCTAAATAAGATTACTTCACCCAAACGACCTTCCTCTCCTTTTTCTTCTTTCAACTGACATTTACTTTATGTGATCCTAGCCCTACAGACAGAGTGCCACATTAGGTCCTGATACTACTCGCAACCTTTTGATCTGTTTCCTCTGGATTATGAAAAATGCTGATCAGAACCTAATACAGAAATGGATTGCAGACCTTCCATCCATGCAACTGAACAGGATTTTAGACCTCCTCTTCATTTGTGTTTCATGCTTTGAGTATAAGGTAAGTGAAACAAGGCATAGTTTCGTTGTCCTGGTTTGGATCAATTTTTTTTTTCCTTAAATTCCAGCTGTCCAGGGCAAATCTGTTATTGACAATGGTTAAATTAGCATTTATCTAACCTAGACTAATTATTTTAGATAAAATAACTGACAGTAGCCTTCAAGGAAAATGCTGCAGAAACTTTTCAGGAAGTCATATGAAGGTGTCCCAAATAGTTTGATTATTTTCTTTTATTTGAGAAATTTTTTTAATTTTATGTATTTATTATTTATTGGGTATTTGAGGGCTATTTTTGGTGGGAATTATACTGACAGTAAGTAGTAGAAAGGACGCTAAGGATTACTCTAATTATGAGCAGGGCCTTGATGTCAGCACTCTTCTCTCTGAGAGGGTCTGTCTGAAATGAACCAAGTAACCTTCTCTCTGAACTTTAATTTCTTTCTCTGTAGCACTGAACTACATCTTTATTTCTATTACCAGTATATATTGTACCTCTTTCCTCATTTGTAACATTTATTAGACTTTATGTATTAATCAGTCATGGTCACTGCTTTCTGCCCCCTCTACTGGTCTCTCCTGTTGTATCTCATTCTGGCGATGTAATTTGTTCTTATGATCAAAAATGCAGGCATTGGTGGTGATTGCTTTAACTTTACTTCCAGGGCAAGCAAAGCTCAGATAAAGTTAGCACCCAAGCACTCCAGAAGTCACGCGATGTGAAAGCTAGATTAGAAGAGGCTTTACTGAGAGGAGAAGGAGCCAGAGGAGAAATGATGAAGCGCTGCAGAATACCAGCTGGTACTTCCTACCATTGCCCCCCATGCCTTTTGAGAGGAACTCAAGTGTCTGTAAACATAAATGAGTTTGTTGGGTTTGTGCACACTATTCATTTTCATCCTTGTTCATGTCACCTTCTTTTCACCCACAGTCCATTCCTTTGCAGACCATTCTTGGTTTTGCATGGATGAAAATATAATTAGGTTTCAAATGTCCAAGGTGTAGCTAGGACTGAGTTCCTTTCATGTGAAGAATATGAAACCAAGAAAGAAGTTTCAAGATATTCTAAAAAGTTATATTAGTGTCTAATCAAGAGCCAAGAAATGGTATCAAAATGAATTTTTCCTAGCAAAAAAGGTTGCTTCATTTAATAAATGGAAAATCTGTGGGTTGGTTTTTGTAGACATTAAGCAAGTTAATGCTCTAAAAATCCTAAGTAAAAAAAGTGATGAGTCTTTTTACTAGAGCCCTGAACCTGTAAATTGAATGGTTCTAGTTCTGACAGACTGTTACAGAAATACATCTCCTTCTTTTGGCTAGCTGTCAGACTTCAGGTGTCCCCTTTTGTTTTAATCTCTCTGACATATGTTGCACTCCTAGGGAATGACAGATCAGCAGGGGTAAATGAAAATTTGCGCTGGAGAAAGGAGCAGACACAGTGGCGGCAGGCAAATGAGAGACAAGATAAGTAAGTAGTTTAATTAATGCATATATTGCTTTCATTAGAATCAAGCTGCTTGGGGTTTTTATGTTTTGTTCTTGCTCCTAGAAAGTTTTATTACAAAATCAGTAATTTCATTTCTTTCCTTCTTTTGTCAAAGAGAAAGAAATAAAATAAAAATAAAACAAAATGTCTCTGTAGCAGAAATATTCAACTGTTACCATGACACAACAAAGAGGTCACAAGAATGGAGAGAAGGAGAATTTTAAATTGCTACCCACACGTTTTTTTCCTTCTTCTTAACAGTGTGACAAACATTAGTTAGTGAAGAGTCCTATACAGAGGCTTGCTACATTTATTTTGGTGCTGCTCTTGGCTCCTCAGTACATAAAGTACTGTGGTATATGTTTTGCCACATTAAATCAGCTAAGCTGGATTTGACATGCTATATTAATATTGAGAAGCTCTGTTAGCAGGAATCAGGGAAGATAATGCTTTGGGATTGTAGCAGCAGTTATAAGATAGATGTCATGCCAGAGAAGATCCCTTCAGCATGTGGATGAAAGCTCAGTGGTTGCTGAAAATAGTCCAAACACCTGTAAAGTTCACTAAATTTTTTCAGTTCTTACTCTTATAAGGGATATAATAAGGGATTTCTGCCCTTATTGTAGCACTAAAGTTTTGGCAGTCCCTTCTTTTTGTTGCTTTGAGTCATTGTAGTTATTAACCATATGACTTCCCTAATTTCCTTTCTTAGCCCTCCTCTGAATTATCTGTTTGTGCACTAAAGGATGGCTCTTTGCTCCTCTGGTTTTAGTTTTGGGTAAATGAATGTAGCAGAGCAGCTACACATTTTGAAGTCACTCAGAAGTGGGGTTGTTAAGGGTGTTGCTTCAGCTGCAGAAATGCAGTTTAGAAACTCTGGCCGAAGTCACAGGATCTTTAATCTCAAGCTCTAGAGAGAAGCCTGTAGCCAGGCAACAGCATTTTTCTGAGCAGCTGAGGAAAAAGAAAAATGCCTCTTTGTGTTTCTGGCATGGATGTGTGAAAATGCAGTTTTGTTAGTGGCTGCTCCTGTGCTTATTGAGCTGCAGAGGAACTGTGTTCCAGACCTTGTTCCTAAGTCTCAGCTAAGAAGGGATACGTGTTGCCTTACCACCATCTCGTCTCTCCTCAGTATTTCAGTTCTGTCTTAAATGCCCTGGGACACTGCTGTATGGACTTGCTGTCTTTTCTTGTCTCAGGAATCAACATTTTAAACTGCCTACCTTAAACAATGCTTCTATGGCGCTGAAGCAATTTCCACTTTGGTCTAGTCTACAGTTTTTACTTTTTTTAAAGGAATTGTCAGATCAGTTATCTGTTACTCCATTTTGGAGTTTTGTGTCCTGCTACAGGCAACGCATTCAGAAATTCCAGCTTACTTTTCTGAACAACTGAACACGAAGATGACTATTAAGGAACAAACTGTCTAGAGACCTAGTTTTCAGAAGTTCCCTTTGTGACTGCTCTTCTATGATAGCAGCTTTCCTAATTTCACTCCACAGTTTTTAAGAAACGTTTCTGAGCACTATTGTCATTGTCTGTTCTTATGGGATTATTCAGAATGGTATGCATTTGTATTCTGGCTTTCTTTAAACAGCAGGTCATCTAACTCTTGGGATACACTCTGCTTGCTTTAATTAGAATTCATTTTGCAGGACAAAAGCTGAACTAGACCAAGAAGCTCTGATCAGCGGAAACCTGGCAACTGAAGCAAACCTGATCATTCTTGATATGCAAGAGAACATCATTCAGGTGAAAAATAGTAGAGGTGGCTTAGTACCAATCCCTGCTCCCTCAGAAGCCAGTGGAAGCAAGATTAATTTTTCCTTTTGTTTCTTAGACAGTGCAAAATATTTTGAGATCTTCTGTAAACTTGTATAGTCTTGAATAGAAAAAAATTCCTAGGTAGGGAGAAGAAAACTTCATGCTTGAAGACCTGTTACTAGAAAAGCATTTACCTGTTAGACTTTTGTTGTATTGGACATTATTTTTACCTGACACCACTCATAGCACCTAGTCTCCCCACTGTTTTGGTTGTGGGTTTGATCAGAACATACCAGTACGTCTGTTTAGCGAACATGCTCAGGATATCAAGGATGCAAGGGAAAGGATAGTGCTTGCCCACCACAGGATCTGTTCCTAACCCAAAGTATACATGAAGGATTGGAAAGAGCAAAAAAAGAGCTTCAAAAATCCCTGCAGGAACTAACTAAGCTTAAAAATGCATTGGAGAGTCTTTGAAACTTGGAAAATATTTGGGACATTTCCCCGTCTGTCTTCTTGTCTTCACTACAAAAGTGCTTTGAAATTTCTCCAAAGCAGATGTTAAAAATGAAGAAACTGCAAATTCTGAAGTCCTAGATGTCTCATGGGCTGGAGAGCAGAACTTCAGTTCCTGTGTGCCAGTTCATTGCTGAATTACCTCATACAGCTGTTGTTTTTCTCCTTCCTGTGTAGGCGAGCTTTGCAGCAGAATGCAGAGATAATCTCTTGGGAGGAGTTTTGAAGGTCCTGGTAAATTCTCTTGGCTATGATCAGAGTACAACTTACCTGACTCATTGCTTTGCCACACTCAGAGCACTCATTGCCAAGGTATGCTCTTGATATACTTTTGTTTTCATGCTTCCAATCAAATTAATAGAACAGCATTTGTAGAGCAGAGCTGTGTCCATTCACTTACCACTTTTCTTTGACATTTATTAAATATATTTTGCATATGTAAATACAAATTACTATCTATAGGGTTGTTTCAGGATTTATTCATCTGTTATAAGATTATTTCACTGACCACACAAGATGGAATAATTTAGTCTGAATAATCTTATGGGTTTAGTAGTCTACTCTTAAACATATAAGATTTACCAATAAAAAGGTAAGCAATTCCATACGTTTTATTTCAAACACATTCTGGTTAAAATTAGAAATCTTAGTGCCAAGAACTGCACAAGAATTCCATAAAATCAAATTCAAGTTGTTACATCAGCAAGGCTAGTTTCCAGTCAGATGGGCAGCAGAGAAATCAAAACTAATGAGACATTGAGGGCATAATTCTAAGTTTCTATTTCTATGATGGGTTTCAAAATTCTAAGACATTGACAGTTTACATCTTTGTTCTTACTGAAAATTAAGCCAAATCCTCATCTCTCTTCCACTTCTCTACCACCAATAAAAAAACTCCAGATCAGAAAAAACAGCACAAATAAAGAAAAAAAAACTAACAAAACAAATAAAACTTCACAAACCTCAAAATGTATATGAGTACAGAAATTGACCCAAAGTCTTTTTTTCTATAATAGAGGTCATAAGGAGTTGGGTGTTTCATAAGGACTCTAAAATCTTTTTAGGATTCATTCTCCTACAAAGAAAAGCAGCTCCATTAAGGATGCATTAAATGTTTATTTTCCCTAAAATACAAATAAGAAACTGGATACTCCTGTCCAGTTAATGCCTGTCTGCTCTTAAATGCAGATAGGCTGACAAAGCCTAATTACAGGGTAGATACCTGAATAGTTATGAAACTAATAATTATGTTTTCATTTTACTTTATCTTTAAAAGCTAGCTTCCAATTACAGTAATGAATTTTGTGAAGCAATTGTTATTCTTATTGAAATAGATCTTACAGTTAAGCTGACTCTGTTCTGTATTTCGTAAAGCAATCAGTCCAATTATTTCTATTACACTGTAGACATATAGATGTTATTTTACAAGTAAAAGTGATAAAACCCTCTGCCAGCAGGCTTGTGATATAAATTAGACACTAAACAGTGAGATAATGGACTGAAGAAAGGCTGAGAACTGGGATAGCGGTCTGCCAACTGGAAGCAATATCTTGTGTTCACTCAGACACCTTTATCAGTCCTGTGTATGTAGATATGGTACTGGTGCATCTGTGCTGTCTCTGCTGAGAGTTCCTTTGGACAGACATCCTGCCCCCTGAGTTTACTGCCTGCTGTGTCATTGTGAAGACACTGTAAGGGAGGGTCTGGCATGAAAGCTTGGCAGTGGAAGTTTTGTCACACACCATAGGAGGAAGAACATATTGGAGGCCTGGGGAAGGGTAGGGCGTTGGCGCAAAGAGCTAAAAATTGCTCCATATACTTAAGGAAGTATTTGCATGCTTCATCAATCATTACGTATTCTGAAAATAGCAAATCTTCATGCTTCTAAGAATTTTGCAATATTTGATGTTTTCAAAAACTCCTGGAGCCATCTTACTCTGAGTTTATTCTGTGTCTTTCTCTTTTTTCCAAAACACAAATACTTATTTTCAAACCTTTTCTTCTTTTAGAAAATGTTAAAAATAGAATCTACAGCAACACAGGAATCAGAAGTCTAAATAAAAAGAAGTATAAAATGTAGTTTTTGAAAACTTTGGACTTTTTGTGAACCCTGTGACTTTTGTGCACTAAGATAATAATGTTTTAATGGCTAGAAATAAGAGTAATAAATGTTTTCTTCCCTTTCCCTTAGTTTGGAGATTTGCTGTTCGAAGAGGAGGTTGAACAGTGTGCTGACCTGTGTCAAAGAGTTCTCCATCACTGCAGCAGCAGCATAGACATTACACGGACTCAAGCCTGTGCCACTCTTTATCTCCTCATGAGATACAGCTTCAGCTCTACCAGTGTAAGATTTTGAGAGCAGCAGTGTATTTTGTGCTGCCCTTTTTTGTGATCAATTGAAACAAAGACTGAAGTTGCAATAGCAAGTGGAATGCTTCTGCAGTCACCTGGTCTGCTGTTTCAAACATTTGAGCCAAGAGAAGTGCTAGAAGTGCATGGGGAAAGTAGCTTTAATTATTGTTCATTGCTTTGATTCAGGAAACATGACTCAATATTGTCCTGCAATATCTGTAAATGCAGCTTCAAACAGAGCAGCATTAGGCCTCTGACAGCAAAGACTATTTAATGCATAAGCAATACCCTTCACGTTGTCTTTTCTTTCATTCCTGTGTCTGAACGACTCAAGTCTAGTTCTATTCTAATGCAATTGCAACCTCTCTATACTTCTGTATACTTGTATTAATAGGAATTCTTCACCAACTCCTTGGTCTTAGGACTAAGCTCTGATTTTTACTACACATGTGGAGAAAAATACATACATTATGTGTTTAGATTAATAATGATCTGGCACTAAAGCATGTGCATTAGCATTTTGGATAGAGTCTGATCTTGCACAGAATTTCCTTCACTAGTTATTACTTTTAAAGCCTTGGATATGTAAAAAGTGTAAGCTCTGCAGAAGGAAAATGTACTGCAGACACACCATGATCATCAGGGTGTAATGAATCACCAATGCACCACCAATTGAAGCTCACAGAGGTCTTTTGCCTCCCAGATTTGTTTCCAGAATGTTTTTCCAGTCATTCTTCCTCATCTGTTCCTGTGTGTGGTCCGATCCACACACCCACTGGCCTGTACAAAGGGGGAAAGGGGTGCTTCTGGCTTTCTCCTGTCTCAAGAAAGCATGCATATTTCAAGGAACATTCTAGCACCAAAGTAGAGACATGTCAGAATTAGGGATCTTTGGCTTAAGCGGGTAAAACACAATTAGTTTGATGCACCAGAGGCCAGTTATGTGGGCAGTGAGTCTACTGCACTCATTCCGGACAGGAGAAAGTGTGTTTGTTCATAGAGGAGGTAGATGTATGAACTGCAGAGCAGCCATCATTCTTTCATGCTTTTGTTTTTTTCTTCTGGAAGAATTTTTCAAGAGTGAAGATGCAGGTGACCATGTCGCTAGCTTCTCTGGTTGGAAAATCACCGGAGTTTAATGAGGAATTCCTTCGGCGATCCTTGCGAACCATCCTGGCCTATGCAGAGGAAGATACAGATATGCAGGCAACGCCATTTCCCATTCAGGTTAAATCTTTTATGGCATCTCTGGCTTTTATCGGGAGCTTTCATGTAGGACCATCGTTGAAGCAAGTTCTAGATCTTGGTCTTCCAAAGCAATGAAAAGAAGGATGAAGAGATTATTGCATGAGTTTATGTCTAGCACAACAATAATGGGGGAAGAAATGGATATTATTCCATAAAATAAACTCTAAAGAATGTCCCCTGAAATCACATTACAGGAGAATCATCTCTTGGCTTTGAGTACAGCTTTCTCCTAGACACCAGCAGGAATTATGCCCTCTAACATTTTCCCAAAATGGAATTTGATTCATTATGTTTTCAGACAAGTACCACCTGGGAAAATTCTCTCTCTTTGCCAGCTTGTAAGGTGTCAGCATCAATAATGAAAAACATGTCAGACAACTGTCAAACACTTTGTTAAAATTCTTAGAGTAACTCAGGTTGTGCTGAACACTTAAAAAAACATCTAGTTTCAGATGTAAGATCAACTAAGGCTGAAGTCCATTAGCACATTTTACTTTTTTCATTCAGAAATAAATAGATCAAAAGATTTCAGCTGGTTTTGATTAATTAAAATATGTGTGTGTGTAAGATTCACTGTGTGAGCAGCCTTTGCTGAATTACATAGAGCTGAAGAAAACATCCTGATATTTCCTTGAGTAAAAGAGGCTTAAGGAGAGTAACATCATCTGGTCCAGATACTGTTGTTTTTCCAGAAGGAAAAAATAAACACCTGAGAATTGCACATTGATCTTTGCGTTGCTTCAGGTAGAGGAGCTGCTGTGTAATCTGAATGGCATCCTGTCAGATACGGTGAAAATGAGGGAATTTCAGGAAGATCCAGAAATGCTGATGGACCTCATGTACAGGTGAGTCCATTTAGAATTGCTACTCAGAAAATTCTGCAGTGAGGTGAGCTGAACTATATCTTTTAGGGACATAGCTGTGACAAAGTCTCTATCTGTTCTGTTTGTGCTCATTTCCTTTCTAGCAGAGCTGTTCTTTAGCAGGGCACCTGGGCTGCAGTAGTGAGCACATTGCAGTGCAGCCTCTGGGAGGTGGACATAGATTTGGGCAAGGATAAAAGTCAGGAACATTGAAGAGTCTTGGATGCAGCAGTTTTACTTTCCTCATCATTCCCTCTATCTCCTGCCCAGCACTACCTAACCATTTATTTTGCTTTTTGTTTAACAAATCATACAGAAGACAGAGATGTCTTCTTCCACTCAACCTAGGAGAAGAATTATAAGGGTATTTTTATTATTTGAGAAGTGGTCATTCACACCTGCTTTCTGGCCTGTGTTTTCAGAATTGCAAAAGGATACCAGACATCTCCGGACTTGAGGCTGACTTGGCTGCAGAACATGGCAGAGAAGCACACCAAGAGGAAGTGCTACACAGAAGCAGCCATGTGCCTGGTCCATGCTGCAGCACTGGTGTCAGAGTACCTGAGCATGCTTGAGGATCGCACCTATCTCCCTGTGGGCAGTGTCAGTTTTCAGGTAAAAGGCTTTGATGGCATAAGGCAGCTCTGGTGCTTGTATGGGGCAGATGTTACAATGGCAGTCTCCAGCTTCTATTTCCAGCAGTTTGATACTGTAATCTCTCATTTGCCAAGTAGAACCCCTCTATTATTACATGCTTTTTTCTAGGGCTGTCACTTATCAACTGTGACAGATGCATTTTTCAAACTTCTTTCTCCTAATCTAGGTAATTGCAGCTGCTCAGCTCTTTCAGGTGTGTTCTCCAGTCCTTTGACTGCCCTCAAGTTACTGACCAAACCCTTTTGGCTGATGAATAACACAGTCACTGCAGTCAATCCAGTATATCCAAGTCAAATTAAAATGTTCCATAAGTTCTTTCAGCATGAGCTGTACCTCTCATGTTATCTCTCTGAAGACTTCACTGGTTCTTTCGGCGTTGTTGAGCTCTTTACTCAGTAATAAACTGGTCTTTTCCAGACAGTTTTCTTGGGTTTAGTTTTTCACCTTACTTTTCTACATCACATAGATGAAAGCATAAGCCTTTGTGGTTAAACTCTTTAAAATGCGCATATATATATATACATCCACTTAGTTTATCAGATTATGCAGTTTTAGATACCCTTACCTGAACTGACTTAGTGCAAATTCAATTATTTTAGTGATTCTTTTCTCCACATTATTAAAAATAAAAATGGCCAAACCCTTAATTTATTGCTGTGTGTTGATAATTTATCTTATATCATTATTCCCTGAAACCAGTGAATTGCCGGCTGCAGTGATTAAAGTAAATTATAAATCATTTAAACTAATTAGTGGAAATATTTTGTAGGATCACCTTAGATGTTATATAGACATCCACTGTTTAAACATTATTACCTTTATTGGACTGTAATTCCTTTCTTTAGAAAGTATCAGGTTTGTGTTGTTTCAGTCTAAGTACAATACTTTTAAGGTTTTCTTTAGTAATTTTGTATCAGTATTTCCACCATTTTGTCCTGGTGCAGTCTGATAAACCTATCACCATTTGCTCATCTTGTACACTTTTAATAAGTAGATGATCCCCAACGCATATTTTGTCTTCTGGAACTTCCCCGGTTTTCTAAAACAAATGGCAGCTCAGGATTCACTGCTTGAATACTCCTTTGCTTAGGTTTTTGGATTTTTTTTTAATCTCTTGCAGACCACTTTTTATTGTCAAAGTGAGTTTGAAATACCTACCTAATACTTGATGCATTCATCATCCCTTGATAAAAGCACACTGGGGTTTTCCCCTTCAAAATAGTAAATGTGAACATGATTGAGCCACTTGGCATTTTGCATTGAATTTAGTTTGTTAGACATTAGTATTTTCAATCACCTCAGAAATTAGGTGATAGACAAGTGTTTATTCTTGATTTTCTTTAGAATCAAGATAGCTGTATGATAGCTCTTTTTAATGGCTAAACATGGATTTAAACTGGCCATGGATTTATTCTTCTGCCATTTTGCATCCCTTATTAGTTTTGTATATCTTCAAATTTCTAACTTCCATGTATTACTTCTATTTACCATTCTTTTCTTTCTACTTGTTAGATACTATCATCATTTGGATATAAGTGAAATCTGCATTCCCTCCCCAATGTCATCCTGCTCCCAGTCTGGCTTGAATGCTCACACACTTGGGTCTAATGCAGTTCCTCCCTCCATTGCTCCTAGATTATGCAGGTTGCTATAAATTGATATGTTTTCATTTATGTTAGAGAATTGAAGTCTATTGTGCAAAGCAGTAGGCAAGCAAAAACTTAGGAGGTTAAAAGCAGTAAATCAATTTCTCTCATCAAAATGCTTCTGTAATTACATGTTTTCCAAAGACACAGTTGCCCCATAGGAGACAGGTAATAAAATGCCCTAATGACACGAACACAATTACTTAACTCTTTATCTGACAGCACAATTTTGAATTTCAGTTTACTCAATAACAGTAATTAACTATAAAAATCTTTTGCATTTTAACATACGCTTTAAAGAAAAGGTTTCCCATTCTTCACAAACATGCTTATGTTTTTCAGCACCTGTGGAGATCTTATTCAGATGGCTTTGTTAAAAGAGCAAAACACTATGCAGACTGGCTCAGCTTTAAGTGTAGTTACAGGTCTCACTCACTGACTCTTTCTGTGATCATTTCTTCATTTAGTTCAGATATGAGATCAACTAATATTGGTGATATACATTTAGATGTGGAATTGGGGGTGATAATAATGTGAATAAAAATATTATTCTTCATTAGCAGAAATATTATCTCCTTTTCATGGATTACTAAAATGAGTCAGCAAAGGATCAAATCAATTCTGATTTTGATCTTCTGCAGAGTCTGTTAGCATCCAGAAAACTGACTGTCAGTAGAGTAATACTTTTACTTGTATTGTACCAGACAAAATGCTTCCCTCTGCAATCAAAACTATCTCTCAAAATCAAAGTGAGGTCACTTTCAGTGGGATTCCATTTGAGCTTAATTCATGTTTACACTAAATCCCCTTCACAAGTGGTAAAGCAGAATTAGTGAGAGTATGAAGTGCATAGGGACTGACTTTAAAGCCACTTTGTATTAACACAGACAAGTATTTGTGTGTGTGTCTACCTGCTGAGGTACATGGCTCAGCAGCAGCCTAATTTGCATGGGCTGTTTGGGCATCTAGGTTGCAGACTACCCTGGCCTAATTTAACATGGTGATAAGGGCTGGGGATCAGGGAGGTTTTTGAGTTCACAGAAGTACTTGTTTTCCTTAATGAAAGCTAGGCTTGTGAAATTCAATATAATTGCTGATAAAATACATTATGATTTATGTATTGCCTTTATTATACAGGGGATATGTAAAATTCTTCAATATGAAAGGTAGATCAAGGCTTAAGTTGGGTGAGCCATGTCCACTTTGTAGAAGATCATGCAAGCAAGCCCCAGGAGTATGTCAAGCAGGCTCTCTCCCCCTAGAGTGCATGGACTATAATGGAAGTGTACATGGAAATACATTCCTGACATTAGTTATTAGAGGCTTACAGGTGGATATTATAGGTGTCTATGACTTTCTTGTTACCTTAGTATATAAACTGCTTCTCTAGACTCTCTTCTCTGCTACAAAAGGAAAATAAAAATAATTTAAAAAATCTTTAAAGCCACCAGAGCCACATGAAAACAGTCCTTAATGGCTACTGTAACAGAAAAGGAAAACCTGAAATTAATCTCCATGTCTTGTGAGTTTCTCCAGGTATGTGCCAGTGAACCTAAGTCTGGTTGAAGTCACTCTCTTCAACGAGACTGGTTGGTAAAAAGAGGCATAGGTGTGCTAAATGTGCTGTGGTTCTTCCTCTGGCCAAAATTCAGATGTATTCTGAATTTCGATTTCAGATTTTGAATTCAGATATATTCTGAACTCCTGTGAAAGCTGTTCTAAGGCTGTGCTCACCCTTCCCGTGGCACTGATGTGATGTGCAGACTAGGCAGTGTGATGGCAGCATGGCTGGAGTAAATTTCACCCATGGAGAAATAAATACATCCATAAAACCCGGGGGGAAAGCCCCATGCTGCTAGTGGTGTGTGGTGCCAATTCTTTATCTGAAATCTGATCAATAGTAACAGCCCTCAGTGTCTCTGCTGTTTTATAAAGATGCCTTTAAGGACTCAGCTAGCTAGCCAGCTGGCATCCATCCTGCACTCAGACAGATTGTCATTGCCAGTTTCTGCTGAAGTGAGACACTATGACACTAATTCAACTCCTTTTAATTAATAGAAAATCAAAGCTTAGCCTTTCTGCTGCTGCTGAAAGTTACTTATGCCAGACACATACTATATGTACACATATTTTGCAGTTATTTTGTACATATTTCTATGCATATTATAAAATTTTTATGTTGATGCCACCCAGTGTCATATATTCAAAGAAGTCCTGAAGAGCCATAGACATGTTGTTTCATGGTCTAGTATCTGAAGAGAGTGACTTCATCTTTATTTAAGATGAAGACTTAAGACTTCAGTTTTATTTAAATGCACAGTGAGATCCATAACATTAACAAGAAACTGAGTAAATCCTGCAGGTTTGAAGTGTAGTATGGCAGAGGATGAACCAAGAAGCAATCAATTACTGTGGTTTTTAGAGTGATATTGTCTGTGTCCTACTTCTCCTGTGCTTGGAAAAGGTGAATAAAAAGCTGGAAGTTCAATTTATTCAAGCAGATGGCAGAAGGTCTGGAGTGCTGTTTGGAATTTCCCACCCCTAAGTGCCAGCACTAGGAAGGGCACATTACTTGTTTCTCTAGTAGTATTGGAGATTGAGCTCACTGCAAGCTCCATGGAAATCCAGCCATCAGAGAAGAGCTAGTTTGACACCTACAGGAGTCTGCATTTTAAACCTGAGGCTAGAAAGAAAATTCATTATTCTTACAGCAAAACTCCTGATCTGCCATCTATGGAGATTTATGATGTTACTTTCACTTCTAAAAAAGAATGTTAACTATGTGTCCCCTGGTTGCATTCCTCTTCCCATCATGTAAATATGTTGAAACAATTTTTTCCTCAATCTTTGTGATGTACTGTTGATTTAGGTTTTTTTATTTGTGTGCTCTGATATATTTTAGAACATTTCATCCAATGTTCTGGAGGAATCTGCTGTTTCAGATGATGTTTTGTCTCCAGATGAAGATGGCATATGTTCTGGGAGGTATTTCTCAGAAAGTGGACTGGTAGGGCTGCTGGAACAAGCTGCAGAGCTCTTCAGCACGGTGAGTGAGGACCAGAATCACCAGGAGGGAGTGGATAGTGGGCTGCCTAAGCCAGATCCACAGCTTCCTTTGCTGCACAAGAGGAAACAATGCAGTACTCCTAAACTAGGCATCACGGACCTGCCACAGTCCAAATAACAAGAGGACACATTTTTGGCTGTCCAAGTACTGCCTACTACAAGTCAGATAGATTAACCCAGGCTTTTTCAGCCTAGCTCAGCCACATACCCACATCTACTGTACAGACCACAGGCAACATCAACAGAAGGTGTCTCAGGCAGGAACCAAGACTTTCAGTTGGTATATCATGGGATATTACATTTAAGAAAAAGATCTTTAGGAGGCATGTCAGAGTTTCTCCTATTCTTTTACAAAGCATACAACCATGAGCCTCATAATCTACACTTACTATGTAAGGACTTGTGATTTAGCATCTCTAAAGATATCACTTGGGCCCCTTTGTCCAGAAAAAAGTTCAGGTTGCCCTGAACTATACATGACAAACAAATCCATTTTCTCCTGCTAGCCTGCATTTCTAGTTCATGTAACCGTGAGGCAGAAACCAGGAATTTACACAGGAATTTGGGCTAAGAGCCAAATAGATCAGAGATCCAAATTACATCCCGTTCAGTGTTTGCTGTTCAGAACGGCCTATTTACTATTACTGGTTTTCAGAACACCAAAACAAGCAACATAGCAGATTAACAGATGAGTTCCATAAATCCCCTTTTCAGCCAAGCCATTGATGGAGATATAGTTTCTTTTCAGAGTGCATTAGGACTCACTTAATTTCTTCCTTTTTTTTTTTTTTTTTTTCCGTTCAAAGGGAGGTTTGTATGAAACTGTGAATGAAGTGTACAAAATTGTCATCCCCATACTGGAAGCACATCGGGACTTCAGGAAGCTTACCTTGACACACAGCAAGCTACAGAAGGCCTTTGACAGCATTATTAATAAGGTACTTTTGAGGCAAGGCACTGCTAGCAAGACACATTACTGGGTTGCACTATTTTTTGGAGACTGCTGTTAATAAAACTGTCCGTGTGTGCATTGGGTTTGTATGGCCAGGTTTTGATAGTGGAGGGGGAGGGTTAAAAGAGTGATGTCAATGAGAAACTGCTAGAAACTTTACCCATGTCCAACAAAGCCAATGCCAGCTGCTAGCCAAGGCTGGCCAAGGCTGAGCCCATCAGTGACATTGGCAGCACCTCTGGGATAATATATTTTAAAAGGTAAAAAAGTTACTGGCCAGATGTAATTGTGCTCAGGAGTAGAAAATATGCGAGAGCAACAGCTCTGGAGACACCAAGGTCAGTGGAGAAGGAGGGGCAGGAGGTGCTACAGGTGCCAGAGAGCCATTCCCCTGCAGCCCGTGGTGCAGACCAGGGTGAGACAGCTGTGGCCCTGCAGCCCATGGAGATCCACAGTGGAGCAGAGACCCACCTGCAGCCCATGTAGAACCCCATGCCAGAGCAGGTGGATGCCTGAAAGAAGGCTGTGTTCCCATGTGAAGCTCACACTAGAGCAGGGAGGAACCACAGGCTGGAGCAGGAGAAGGACTCCTCTCCCTGAGCAGCGGAGAGACAACACGCGACGAACTGACCATACCCCCATTTCCCATCTCCCTGTGCCACTGGGAGAGAAGATGTAGAGCCTAAGGAGAAAGGGGGAAAGGTGTTTTTAAAATTTGTTTTACTTCTTGTTATCCTTGTTATCCTTGTTATCCTTGTTCTAAGTTTGATTAGTAATAAATTCAATTCATTTTCCCAAGTCAACTGTGTTTTGCCCATGATGGTAACTAATTTGTGATCACTCCCTATCCTTATGTCAACTCATGAATCATTCATTATCTCTCTCCTGTGCAGTTGCAGGGAGGGATAATACAGTGGCTTTGGTGAGACCTGGCATCCTGCCCTGATCAACCCACCAGAATCTGAAATAATTCCATTTCCTTTTTTCAGATAAAAGCTTCCATCTGCTTGGGTCTACCTACATAGTCTACAGTGTAAAAAGGCTCTCCATACAAAAAAAGCAGAAATGAATATAAAATGGTTTTAACTGAACATGTCTGTGTCCACCTGGCCACTTCTGTTTAACAAAAATAACTTTACTGTCAATTCACTAGTGTTTTCAATTATAAAACAGAAAAGTGTTTATATTTATAAAACATATTTCATAAATATGAAAACCGATCTAAATTCTCAGCACTCATACTGTCCCTTCTCTTTCTTCAGAAGAACCTTATTGCTGAGCCAAGTCAGTTTCAAATTCATATCAATTTTCATTGCAAATTTCCAAAAAATTTAATTTTATTACACGTATTCAAAGGAATTAAAAATTAATAAGGTATTTTGTTCTGTGCAACCTCCTTCGTTATCAGCTTAAATTTTAAATTAGATTGCAGTCAAATGTCCCCTTAGTTATATGCTTTCTCTCCTGTGCTTCTAATCCATCAGCACTGATGATATATAGAAGTGGCTTTGAAATGGTGAAAGTGTAGCACTGGTGGATTCTCTTATACATCAGCTGGGAGAAAAAAAAAAAAGCTTCCAAATACTACAATGTCCACCTAAAGCAGCTGTAAATTTCCTCCCTTTTTTTTATCAATTAGGGTCAGAAACGAATGTTTGGAACTTACTTCCGTGTTGGTTTCTATGGATCGAAATTTGGGGACTTGGATGAACAGGAATTTGTTTATAAGGAGCCTGCAATTACAAAACTCCCTGAGATTTCTCACAGATTAGAGGTAAAGAAAAATATTATGTTAACAGGATCTCAAATGGTATATTGTACTTTTCACTTAACCCACACAGTCCTAATATTATCATTTCTATATAAAAAAAATCAATAACAAACTGATTTGTACCATAGATTATTTCCTTAGTGCATATCCTTCCCACAGTATCCCTTTTTAAAGCATAAGTGATCCATTCTTTTGAGGCTATGTCTCTTACAAGCAGGCCTGTAAAAAGTTGAGAGATTTTGAGCATGCCAGATATTTGCTTTGATATCTTTTCAGCTTTTTTATAGAATTGCTATGTTCACTTCTGGTTGTTTAACTTCAAGTTCTGTGATTGTCTGAGCAACTCACAGTGATCTTTGTCAGAAGATGCCTTACCCTGGCCAGCTGTGGTTTGTGGGGCAGTATACTGACTGTCATGGTTGTCACTCCTTTCTCCTAGAATTGCATTAGCGTTGCATTAAGGGCTAAAATTTTGGAATAACTCTGTTTCCTTTCTAGGGATTTTATGGCCAGTGTTTCGGGGAAGATGCTGTGGAAGTGATTAAGGATTCTGCTCCTGTAGACAAAAGAAAGCTGGATCCCAATAAGGTAGGGAAAGTACTACCAAGAGGGTTGAGTGCTTTGTCACACAAGAGAAATGGGAAGAGAAGGTCCCCTTCACAACTTTTATGCTCAAACATTAAGGCACTAAAAGAAAACACCCAACTTGGTATCTCTATGCCCAGGAGTATTAAAACCTCTGTGACAGGCTCAGTGTGGTAGCTTGTCACAGAGTATAGAAATTGTAAGTTCTGATCTCTGGTGCCTGCCGTGGTTCTGATTCCCAGGGTCAAGCTGTGCCCTCTGAGTTTTGTTAGCTCTGAATAAGAAAATTTGCTTTTCCAGCTCTTTGCTTTTCCAGACCATCCTTAGGAAATGTGTATGGGATATTCACATGTGCCATTGCTTTTACATTTCTTGGGTTGTAAAGTACTGTAACTGTTCTCTCTTTTCTTAGGCATACATACAAATTACTTTTGTGGAGCCCTATTTTGATGAGTATGAAATGAAGGACAGAGTTACCTACTTTGAAAAGAACTTCAACATCTGCCGGTTTATGTACACTACGCCTTTCACTATGGATGGGCGTCCCAGAGGAGAGCTTAGTGAGCAGTACAAGAGGAACACCATCCTAACCACAATGCATGCTTTCCCCTACATCAAAACTAGAATCAATGTCATCCAAAGAGAAGAGGTAATTAGCTTTTGAAGACAGATTTAATTTCTCGAGGACTGAAGGAGTTTCTGGGTGGGGAGATTTTTAAATTTATGCTTGGCAGAAAAAAAAGAATGCTGAATTTCTCTGACACTGCTCTTGTAAACAGGACTATCACAGAAGGGACAGACAAGGCATAGAGATACTATGGAGAAGAGACAATAGCCAATGTACATTCTTCTTTTGATCTCCTAGCTCTAATGCTGTGTAGGAGGATAGATGGAGTTCTGTTTGTAGCTATACTTCTGGCTAATAAAGCAGAAGTAGGACAGGAGTACAGTCAGAGAACTAGACCAGGCTTAGAGCTGGTTTAGAGACAGGGAAGCTTTATACTTGTACTGTAGAAAGTACAACACCATTTCAGGCATGAAGTAACTTAGAATAAGAATGAATTTATGGAAACAGGAGGTATGATTCACACCCAATTTCTGCAAATGATAAGAGCTTTGGATCAGTTTTGTCTTAGCTTTGTGTAAGAGCTTTGGATCAGCTGCACCATCTACCAAGATGACCATCTACCAAGTTAGATTGAACAGTGTTCCTGGGTTTCACAACTACTGCTTTTGAAACAGGAGAATGATAGTGATATTGTTGTATTTAGACTAGGTCAGCTGCTTGCATGGTTCAGGTAATGAACCATCTTTTCTTCCCTTTCCCTTAGTTTATTTTAACACCAATTGAAGTTGCTATTGAAGATATGCGTAAAAAAACACAGGAACTAACTGCAGCCACCAACCAAGAGCCACCAGATGCCAAAATGCTCCAGATGGTTTTGCAGGGCTCAGTTGGAGCCACTGTAAATCAGGTAAGGGATTCAAATAAGCCAGATGAAGTGTACTTTTCTCACTGTGCATTCTTTTTTGCACTCCTATTTCTTGCACTGGAGGAAGTACATTTAGTCAGACACATTTAATCACTGTGTGTATTTAAACTTCATCCCTTGATATTTAGTCACTGTATACTGTTCATTAGCTATGCTTCTGGTGAAAGTATTCATGGGAAGTGCTGTTCTGGCTGTAGGTGCAGAAACTTATGGAAGTCTTGTGAATTCATCCAAGGATTTTTCATTTCTAACATGCTAGCCATCTCAGCCATTTTGCTCATTCCAGATTTATCCTTGGGGTATGGGAATAATAATAACAATTTTCCCGTGGAACTACCACAAACTGAATTTCATGGAAATTAAGTCAATATATGAAGTTAAGACTTGAGTGCCCCAAAGTAAAGCTGAGATGCAACAGGTATAACATAAACATACAGACTAAAAAAAGCCTATGCAATTTAAAAAAAAAATAAAAGTCATGGCTGAGCAAAAACTCGGTGTTATGCACAATTTCACAGAGTTTGGGTTTTTTTTTCTGAAAGCCTAAATACTCTCAGTATCCAACCAATGCATCTATTATGAAATAACGTATTGTTGCAAGCTTTGCAAAGAGTGATCTTTTTCAGCACTGGGCTTATTGCCTGAAGGTCTTGTAATACACACACAGAAGCTGTGTTTCTCTAATATAAACAGGTTTGTCACTAGAGCTGTCTGAGCTCCTCTCGGCTGAGTGGAATTTGTTCCCTTTGCTGTGGGACTGGAGGAGGAATAACAACAGGAGAGGATAAGATATGATGGGCAAAAATTCTGCTTGCCAAAGGAAGTATTATGGGGGAAAGAGAGCTAAAATCCATCCTGTTGTGGTAACTGTGCATAGTTTTATTTTCTTTTGTAATTGCACTCATGAAAAAACAAACAGCTTTAAACAAATGTGTGTTCTGTTTTCAGTCTAAGCAGGTGAGTTTGACATTTTCCTGTGTTATTTCCATAAGGGACCACTAGAGGTAGCACAAGTGTTCCTGGCTGAAATTCCAGCAGACCCCAAACTTTATCGACATCACAACAAGCTGAGGTTGTGCTTCAAAGAGTTTATAATGAGGTCAGTAAAACAAAATTGAAATGCTGAATTGCATCAATACGTTCAATATTAGCAATACTGCAACGATAATATAACTGAGTAATTACCTATGCAAGTTAGCATCATGAATCCTGGCATCTCACACTTTGAACACTTGAACCACACTTGTTATTTCTGCTTCACATGAATGCTTAGGTAGGCACTGCACTCTCAAAGGGAAGAAATGTTAACACTCTAAACTAAAAATGTATAAATTAAGATCTTCTATTTGTTCTATCTTTTGACATCTTATAGAAATCAAACATTTCAGACTATTGCCTTGATTTGATTTTTAATAAAATGGCATTCTTACTTAGGAAGCTGTTCATAAGAAAACCACATCTGTCAAGCAGACACAGTGGTACTGGCAGACACAAGTCCTTTGCTTTAGATACGTTTGTAAATCTCAACAAAAATATTCACATATGAAGATACTCATCTCCTTAGTCAGACTATCCTCCTTGCTGAAGGATAAGTTTGAGTTAAATAAAAACAAGTCTTATGCAGAAGATACAGCTTCTAAGTATTGCTATTGCCAATTTATCTGTTTATACAGTAAGTAGGCAGCTAGCTCAGTATTCTGCAGTCATTAAATTTGCTTTTTATTAATTCACTCATGCTTTCCTAATTTCTTAAAAATATCATCTCACTTTATGTACTTGGGAAAAACAGAGCTTTCTTATTAGTTCATTATGACTTTAGTCTTGACCAGAGGAATGCTTAGACTAAAGGAACTGGATTTTTTTCCATTTAAATTACCTAAAACATAATAAGGGAGTTTAACAGAACTAGACTATATATATAATGTATTTTTTTCTTTCCTTTTGTCTAGGTGTGGTGAAGCAGTGGAGAAAAACAAGCAGCTTATTACTGCTGATCAGCGGGAATATCACCAGGAGCTCAAAAGAAACTACATAAAACTGAAGGAGAACCTTAGACCCATGATTGAGAGGAAGATCCCAGAGCTTTACAAACCTGTAGTGAAAGTCCATAGCACAAGGTATAGTTAGGGCAGGCTATCTGTTATGGATATAAAAAAATATGCCATTTTTTGCAAGGAAGAAAGGGAGTTTTACTGGCAGGTAAAACTAAGCTGGAATATACACTGCCAACTCTATTTCTGATTAAAGAAATCTGCTGACTTCCACTGGAGATCACTGTAGTGTTAGCTGTGTTTCTCAAGCACTGCATTCCAGGGGTAGAGGATTTATGTAATTTCAATGCATTGTTAGATAAGACCTCACCCCAACAAATTTACTGGAAATATCTTGTGATTTTTCAACCTTTGAAGCCAGAAAGGAAATAGAAAAAGTATGGCACTATGTGGTGTTAGGCAGCATGAAGTCATCCTTTCATTACAGAAAACATAATGCTTTTTAGTCACGTGACTGACACAGAAGAGTCTAATGTTCTTTGATCATGACTATATGCTTCTTCACAAAGCCACTGTGTCCAGTTTGGGGTGGGAGAAGAAGAAATGGCAACTCTGACCTGCCAACACATAGCATATTTCAGCCGAGCTTCTTTTCACAAAACAGGTATTTATTTTATTGTTTTTCATTTGCCAACTCTATTTATGAATCTGTTTCATTGCAGGGAATCTTTTCGTAACCACAGTTTTAGGAAATACGATGCCCAGACTTCTTCCCAAAGTACCTAAGAACTAGCTGCTTTGGCCAAGGAAGAGCTTCATGCTGCAAGACAGATGTGATGGAGTATTTATTCCATATCTATGAAATCAGAAATCTCAGAAGACAGCATCTGCGCTTTTTGGATGGCATGCAGAAAAGCATTTACACAAGATCACTGAATGAAAACTAGGGGATAAATCCTAATCAAGCACGTATCACAAGGGCTTGGAAAGGAAGGGGATGCTTTTTAGATACTTTTGTATATATTGTACAATAATGGCCTAATGCAGAGGGGTGGACCTTAGACTGGCCAGTGGCATGAAGCCAGTCATGACTAGATAACAGACAAAGAACTTTGTGTTGTTTCATTGAGGTGAATCCAAATAACATGTCTAAGGAATAACAACAAATTATATGTGTTTGTAGTCCTTTTCCAAGACAGCATTTATCCATTTGCTTTTGGCAATGAAGCACATTCTGCACGTTAATCACATGCTTAAATTTTGTCTTAATGAGGAGGGACATGGTTACCTGCTCAGTGTTTGCTGAGCTGGCACTCTAGGGAAGGATAATTTCCTCAGTCGGTTTCTGAACAGATTCCTTGTCATGGCCCTTAACTGCAGGGAGTTCTGCACAAGTTTTCTCAACCAAGGCATGAAAATCAAGAAGTAGTAATCGATAGTTCTTATAGATCTTCTAAATTGTTTTCTAAGTATAAGGACATGCGGTATAGTGACTTGACATGCAGTTAGTAATCTGTGACATATTTAGCAGAGCTAGCAAGTAATAGTTTAAAAAGATGCTAAACTATGAGTGATTATTACGTAAAGCTCTTCTGTAGATAACCTTATCCAAAATTAACTACAGAAGCTCACAATGGGGATTTCCTGCAAATCACTTGACTCAGGCTTTACTGTAGCTTAAGAGAAATTAGCGTATAATTTATAATACCTAGTGCTTGATATTTTTTTGGTCCTAAGCAAATATCTTACTAAGTAATCTTTACAGCATTTCTCTGAATTATGGAAATGTTATTACAATTCTGCAGATGAGGATGCAAAGAGGGAGGAGAAATTAGGACTTTGGAACTCATTTAGGACTTTTGGAACTCCTTTAGTGAGACAGAGGAAGAGCTACAATTTTTATTGTATTTTATGCTTGCCATAGAATGTTCATATTTTGTAACAAAGATCTGTGAAAGCATCTTAAATATTACTTCCTCTCCCGCACCCCTTCAATGTTTTGGAAAGGTACTTTATTGCTGATTAAAGAAACCAATTCCATTTGCCCAAGCACAGAATTTAATGTGGTGGACAATTCAAGGAAATGGTCAATTTTTTTCCTTTATGCTTCATTTTAGAAAATTACAGTGAACTTTCTCAGAGCTGATGCCATATGTTTCAAAAGGCAATGCCTCTTTAATCCAAAAGTGTAAGGGAGATTGAGGCTGTTGCTTTTAGTGGAAACATTTTGATTTTTATGGTCACCTGCAGCCTTGCCATTTGATAATATAAATTTGTATCATATTTTGAATGTGCTCTGTAAAAGATTAGCACAGATGATCAAACAAGATGAGATGTGGAAATATGTGAAATAAACCCTGGAGTGTAAGAAAATAATTTCCGTCCTCACTCATAGTATTGTTAAATTAAATAATAAGGCATAAGAACTCCCTGACTTTGAAGTAAGCATATCCAAAGTGCATAAACAAATGGTATAAAAAGCTCAAAGCAAAAGATGCCTCTATTTGAGAGTAGCTTCTCTTTATTCAAGTTTCTTTGAAACAGTTCTAGATTGAAAAAATACTGATTTCCCAAAGTTTTGAAGCTATGAGACCTCTGCCTATCAGAACCTAGCCCTTTCTCTATTAACTTCCAGTTGAGGAGAAAGGTCAGAATATTGTCATCTATGAAACCCACAATTCAACATTGCTGTTTACAAGATACTTATCCTTTATAGCCTAACTAACAGAAACCTCAGGTAAATAAAACCACTAACAGGTGTACAATGTACTAGATAAAAGTAATGAAGTGGTTCCTTGAACTGAAATAATACTCAGGATATTATGAATACTGATGGATTCTTACTTCCATTTTACAAGTTGAGCACCTCACAATCAGATGGCCAGTCTTGCCCTCAGTTTGCATTTCATGTTGTCCCTTCTGCAAATGGAACATGGCTTGTACATTTCTTTCAAGAGCTGAACTATGTGAAACAAATTTTCTATCTTACAATATTCATTTTGCAATAAAGCGACTGTTACACAGCATATTTAGAAGTGCCTTTGTGTTGCATCTTGTACCTCAATAGAACACAGCTGGAAAGAAAATTTCAGTAGGAAGAACATTTTCTTGTAGAAGCATCATTTATCAGAAAATGCATTTATCGGGCAGAGGATGTGTTGGTCTGTCTTTAGGATAAATTGTGCCTATTGCAGGGATTACAAGCAACAGGTTGCTTCCCAACTTCTGTTTTTCATTCAGTGCATATGAAAAATGTCACTGGGAAACTCAGTGACTCCTTTCTTCCCCTGGTCTGCAGCTGTAGAGCAGAAACATGCCTGATTCCTGAATTCAGCATCTGGAAAATTCAAGACTAGGGAGAGTTTTGTGTGTCCAAACTAGGTAGATCCAGGGCTAGCTGCTGAGGCTGTCAAAGGGGTATCAGCAGATAAGCACTACCCCATCGTAGACATCTAGCTGGGAGTTCACCAGCGCTCTCTCACCCCTTGCAATTTCTGCTAGCAGGCACCAGCTTTAAGGTGCTGAATTTGGCACAAGAATCCTCTAGCTGAGCACCAGTGTCTCTCTGCTGGCACGTCAGCCATCCCCATCCTGTGGCAGCACACGGGTGGCAAGCTGGTGACCAGCAGCCCCAGTGCTGCAGGAGAGCGCACCCCATCCAGACCAGGTGCCAGCACACATTTGCACATCTGGCAGATGTAAGGAGTCTATGCCAGGTATGAGAGGGCCAGCAACAATGCCCTGAAGTATAAATGTCAGTGCATTTTGAAAATATTTGAACAGTCAAGGTAGCTGCTTTTGGTCAGCACAATGAACCCTACATGGGCAGCCCTAACATTAGATTTCCTGGTTTGCAGAACAGCATCTATACAGGGAGCACACTTTTCATGCTACATGCAAGAAACCACAACATCAGGAGGTGATGGACTGAACAGTGTGATCATGAGTAGGAGTAGCCACATTTGTGCTGGGTACAGAGAAAAGCAGTGTTGTCACTTATAATTGGCAGGTGTGGGTTATTTGACCTCTCCTGGGAAGCTGAATGCTTTCTCGTTATGTTTCTCACCAATTGCGAAGGCTTGGGAAAGCAAAAGCAAACATTTAAACTCTTTTTTGTTGCTTTTCTTTTTGTCTGTTGGAAGTATCATTGTCTCAAGTATTTCAGAAAGGGCAATTAAAGCTTAGCTGAGAGTCTGACACAGAGCCAGCTAGGACTCTTTTAGGTGTTTCAATCTCTCAAAGCAATGCTTGTTATGAAAATGAAGCACACAGTAATGATGTTTTACTGGGGTTTACTGCACTACACTGCAGATGTCTTCTGATAGAGAGGAACACATACAAGGAGTGCTGATAGGATGTTGCCATTAGAAAAAGTCCCTTTTGATTACAGAAAAAAGACAATGCACTCTCACAGGAGGAGTCAGTTTATGTTTTGGAAAGCTACAGTAAATTCTGGCATTCCTTGAGCACTTCACATAGTGACTATGTTCTGTCACTCTTTATGTTCTCACAGAAGGATTAAATTTCAAGACTTAATTATTTTCATTCAAAACCAGACTATTTTGCAATTGTTCAAGAATTTAAAAACTAACCTTGAAGCAAATGATGTTATCACTCAATATTGGTCACCAAAAGATCCTGAAAACATCAAACAAAGTGTTTAGCTGACCAAACCAAGCAAACTGAACCCCTGAAGATGCTCAATAATAACTTTTATATGAATAATTTAGAAAGCCTTGAAAGTTGCAACATTTTGTTCTGCCTGCCTCTTCTAAGCAATTTGATGCTTTGCACCCTTCAAACCAAAATTTTCTCTTTAGAAAAAAAAAAAAAACAAAGTTGAATTTTACTTTTAAGTTTCTCTTCATTATTTTAGAAGATACCTAAATCATTACACACCCTTCTTGCTATCTTCTTTTAGAACTATGTCATGTTACAGAAATTAGGTTTTTCACTATCAGCCTCTATTAATGGAATATTTCTAAACATGCAGCTACTGGTAGGATGCAAATTACCAAAGTAAATTAAATAACCAAAGGGACAAGGTGTTTCAGCTGGATGGCAAGAGGACTAAGTCTTGTGCATTTAATAAACGTGTAAAACAACTGGAAGGGAAGACTGCCTATCACCATTTCCAACTTTCCCAAATGTGAACATCTGTGCAAATTTCTTTCCCCAAGAAGAGCTCAGTGGATATAAACAAACAAACAAAAGCAAGCTTAGCACTACTGGTACGTCTAGAATTTGAAAGTGCCAGAAAGTCGTCTTAAAACCTTAAGAATCTCAAGCAAGCAAGTGTTTCTGGACTTAACACATAGTGAAGAAAGGAAGTATGCACAAAGCCCTATTCCTTCCTTTATTTACAGTTAGCTTTTCAAGAGATGAACAGTTCCTTCGCAGGTATCAAAAAAAGGTTGGAAATTCTCCAAAGGACTGTTTCTTTTTGACTTAAGGCATAAAATCTTGGGCTCAAATCAAAACCCTTGAGGAGACATTTTTCCCAGAGGAAGAAAGGGAAGGGGAAGGGGCTGTGAGCAACAACTTTACAAAAATTAAACTGATAGTACTTGCCTGAGACGCTGGAGATTTGTTAGCAGCCTGGAAGGATGGCATCTTAACTGTACTTCATACTGCCAGCTTTTAACATTGGGAAAATAATATTAAATCAACAGTGTCTAAAATATTTCAAAGAAGCTGATTTACGTAAGAGGCTTCAATCATTGATTAAATTAGGAAGAGCAAAACTCTTGTAATCTGTGGCAGATTAAAGAGCATATAGGATGTGTAAAAAGGATTGCTCGACTCAGGTTGTAGGGAAACCCAGTTGCCCCCAAGGCCTGCTGCAGCCTAGGACAAAGGCTGCAGCTGAGTGAAAGGAATCCAGCCATTAATAAGCAATCAGAAAGGAAAAGATCAAAACATCAACACTGCTGGGAACAAAGGGAGCAGTACTTTAAAGGGGCAGGGTAAATTGCTGAATGCATCTCACTTTCTAGACCATGTGGGACACTCAGCACCGAAGTGAGGACTGTTGTGCACTAATAGCAGCTGTCAGGCAAAAAGTAACCACAAAATATTTAAACAAATAAAACAGAGAAAAATCTATTTTTTCCTAATTAAAATGTTCTTATTTTCTGTGGGGCTTCTGTGGATTTGGTGGGCTGTGTTTGTTTGCTTGTTTGTTTGTTTGTTTGTTGATTTAATGGGTTTTGTTTTATTTTGCTTTATTTTTTTTTAATGCTGACTTCCTGGATTTTGCTAGTTTCCACCAAGATTTGGGAAACTGCAAAAGCAACAAACAAAAGGCACACTGCTTTCACATCCCCCTCCTTTGAAGGAGGCAGAACAAATTTGGGATTCCTGCTTTCAGGATTCAGGCTATATAGGAGGAGTGACACAGCCCTGCATATCTCCTGCAGTAATGGGTGTCAGGAGTGACCACTGGTTCCACATCCTATGCAGAAAAGGGGTGCTGTGAGTGGAAATTACATAGCTTGGAAATAAAGCTATTCATGAGTTCATTGAAACACAAATACAGTATTTTTACACCACGCATGTTGTATCCCTGCTAGTGCAAAAGCCAGTATTGGAAGCTTCAGGATGAAAAAGCTTTGTGAGCTATGAGAGAGAATCTACACCCACAACCAGTGTTATAAAGCACAGATTAATCAGCATGGCATGCATTTGAAGAACAAATAAATTGTCCCCAGCCTCTGCAAAGCAGCTTCACCCAAACAGGAGCAAAAGGCATGTTGTCTTCTTCAGCTTGATGTCTAGTCAAGATGAGACCTTTACTGTTGAGAATCATCATTAAACGACCATCACATGGGCCCTTATTTGTTAAATCAGCCAGCAGGTGAGAAGAACAGAATATGGGTCCACCACCCTTCTCAACAAAATGCCCAAGTACATCAAGTTTTTTCTTGCCTTTTTACAGTTAAGGCACTCAATATCCTAATCATATTTCTTTAAGAAAAGATACCATGCCTCTAAGTTAAAATACTCTCATGAACTTGAAACTAGAATAAAGGTTGAGAAACACCATTATCAGAGGACAGTTGTCTAATGAATTTGATGAAATTATTTGTATAAAATTTGTACAAAATAAACAAATTTGTCTATGCAGAAGAGAATAGAACCTACCTATACCTACCTACTCCACAATGAAGGAGAAACTCCTCCAATGACCTATGCATGATGGAAACAAAATGCTGGGGTCATTAGCTTCCTCATTCTGCTATTCCTTGGCATGAACATGCATAAATTTAGGATTGCATCAAATGAGTCTAACTTTGGGAGTTGATTTTATAAATTTCTTGTTCCAGCAAGAAATTGCCAATTTTTTTTTTGTCCTGAGTTCTTCCTACAGATGTTATTTTGCCTATTACTATGGCTCTCAAGTTTGCTTCTGGGGTGCTGTAAAATATTTTCTCCCTGCCCTGGCATGTGAGACAAGCATCCTGTGAATATCCAACCTCAGTCAGACCAACTCTGCCTCTCATGAGTTGTCATGCAGACATGCTCATCTTTCCCAGCACAGGTGTCCAAAGAGACCTTTGGTGATAATTTTAGGTTTCAGCATGATTCTCCAATGTAGTTCAAAACCCCAGCTGCTCTGTGCACATACCCATTGAGGAAATTATTCTATTAATCTCTCAGATGAATCATGACAGGTATCAAGTCCAAGTAAGGCCTTTTGTGGAGATTGAGCTTGGATGTACAACTTCATTATATTGATGATACAACTACATTAAACTGCAGTGGCCTCCTTGTCTTGCTCAAAAATAAAGGTCTGGGAGCTCTGGGGAATCAAGCATTCCCCAAAATATTTCAGGGACAAAAGTCTGGTGGCAACTTTTTCGTCTGTCTTATTAGAATTGCTCAAACCTTGGGGAGCATATTTTAACACTGCTTCTCCAAAGGCAAGTGCTACATTTCATCTAGTAAATGATTTCTGGAGTTGCATTCCTGTGCATTCATGCACAAATCAAGAACACTGTTCTGCCTCAAATATCCATATCCATGGTGAGATCCAAGACAATGTGTGGCAAACAGCAACACCTACCCTCCAGCATTAAAAACTCTGATGGTGGAAAATCAGGTGCTCTGCTGCATTCTTTCATCTCACTGTGGACTCTGAGGCAAAAATATGGTATTTTTTTCCCTGCTGCCACTGATGTGAGCCATGAACCAGGGTGGAAAAAATACCATGCTTTTTTTGTGTTTGTGTAACATCCTTCCTTTGCAGATAGGGCTCTGCAGAGACCAGCCAGTGGTTGGTTTGGTGTGCTGAGAAAAGAGAGACACAATGTGCATCTACTGAAACTGCTGCACCCCTAAAAGTAAGTCAGGACAGCAGATGCACAAGGGAGAAAAAGCTGGGCTTTTACAGGCTTGCAGTGGAGAGGATTACTCTGTCTCTCAGCTGCCATGCCCACTGTGTGGGGTCATCCACACCAGTGAAAACACATTACCCCTGCGCTCACTGTGGTGTGCAGAATACTCACGATACCAAATGTTTCGTACTTTTAAAACAGTGTTTTATTTAATTCCTTAGGCTGCTATCCAGCTTTGGCATTGGCAGCTGCTTGGCAATAATCAGCACTTCACAGTGTCCTTGAGAGGCAGAGGTGCCTTTGATGGGGGACACTCAGTAACACAGCCCTGCCCTGCTTAGCCCCTCTCTGTTCAACACACCACAAAGGAAGGGAGGACTTGAGGGGCAACGGTGGAAGGGTCACTCTGTTCTGGTCATTCTTAGGTGGGTGCTTGAACACCACTTCCTACATGTCAAATCTTCCATTTGGATAAAAAAGAAATAAGTGTTTTTTTCAGGTAAGTGGTATTTTAGAATGGACAAAATAAGGCACAGGAAAACATTACCATTTCCTATGGAAAGAACATTTCAACTTTTTGTTTTGTTTGGCAAAAAAAAAGAATTATTCTTCTTATACAATTTTCATGGAATTGGTTTTTTTAATACGTCAGGAGTGTTTCCACTACCCCTACAAATCAGGTGAAGTTTGCTGTGGCTTAAGGGGCTTCCCTGAAGCTGTGAGCTTTGTGGAACGGTCTGCGTCTTATTTTCTGAGGTTAGAGAAAGGTGGGAGAAGAGAAAATATGCAATTTATGAGTTAGGGTGCCGAGGAGCTGCTTGCTGTGGAGCCATAGATGTACATTGCAGTTTGAGGACGAACTACGGCAACTCATCTAAGAGTTAACTAAGATAACTATGGCCTCTTGTGCTCCTCTACAGTGGCAGCAAAGCAAAAAATTGCTGCCAAATACAGCAGCAGAGGAATGTCTGATGCCCCTCCTTTCCACAGTTTTACAAAAGTGGGCCACAGATGGGAAGAGGGTTGATGCAACCTGCCTTTAAATTTAGCCTGCAGATCACCTGTACTCAGGTGAACTTGCAGCACAGAGGATGCTGATGTGACTGACCCAGTGGCTCCTGAGTAAGCTGTGAGGGATGCCCAACAAAAAAACAGGTTTCAGGCATGAAAGTCTTAAAATCCAGAAGGATGGGGCCTGAAAATCCATGAGAGCTCACTCTGCCTGAACCTCTGCTCAACCCACTTCAGAAGGGCAGGATGATTTCTCTGAAGTCCTTGTTTTTAACACATGCTCAATGCATGCAGAGGGTTTATCTGTATTGTGAGCAATCTGAAATGTCTGTCAAAGCACAATATTTATCTGGACCAGATAATGGAAAAATACAACATGTTATCTCTCTTCAAAGTATTACTTTTACCTCCAGACATGCCCCTTATGATTTCCTACTCACAGACATGGGGCATCTGGCTTTTTGAAGGAAATAGGTGGGTTTGGGATTTTTTGGGGTGGTAGGGACTTTTTCTCTAAATGTTTAATAGTCCAGACTTCCTACCTGTCGGAGCAGATCACAAATAAAAAACACGCCAAGGAGCTAGAAAAGCCCTACAAAAGCACATATTCCCAGCCCAGTGTCTCTTGCTGGTGCTTAGGCTGAGCAAGGCAAACACTCACTCCCACAGCACCAGGTGGGAGCTGCACGGGCATCTCCGACGGTGACAAAGCCAGTGCCAGTGCCCAGCTGGGAAGGAGGGAAGGAGGAACCTGCTCCTCATGGCTCACATCTGTGAAAGAGTAGCAACGCGTTCACGTCTTCATCCCCCTTTGTCCTGGAGGCTTTGGCTGGATTAATTTAGACAGAGACAAGATTCTCTCTTGGGTGCTTGACAGGGTGGAGTCTCTGTCCCCTCTCCAAGCCTTTCCTCAATGCATGTGCAGGGCAGATGGAGCTGATTGGCAGGGGCTTACTGGCTCCCCTCACTTCGAGCTTGCCTGCACACCCCTCTGCCCCATTTAGCAGATCCCCAGTGCTCCCAGTTAGTGCACTCTGCAAGTTCTCTGCAGGGCCAGACAAGCTCCAAGGAGCTGAAGGTGATCCAAGACCTGCCGGTTTTAATTGCACCATCAAAGGAAAAAGCCCCATCCACTGCATGGCCACGCTGAAAGACTTCTGTCACTCTTACGTAGGTAATGCAACAATTGACTTCTTTATTTAATTTCACTTGTTTTAACTGTCAAGAGCTGGCAGCTCTTGAAAGAAAGGATTAAGTGGGAGAAGTGGAAAGAGTCCTATCTTCTTGCTCGGTACACTGCCGTAGTCTGAGTGCTTTCATTCTGTTTGTACAGTTTCTGGTACAACATGGTCCCGACCCAAGTAATTGGATGAATAAGCTGTTGGTAAGGAGTTGTTTGCTAGTCTGAATATACTCTCTTTTTGGTTGTTAATATGAGAAATGGTAAGTGGTGCTCACTGTTATCTCAATTACTTCTTTCATCAGTAGCCCCTTTTTTTAGAGTTGGCAATTCAACCATTAAAAATAGACTCTGGGTGGAAAGTTAGCAGTCAGGATTAATAGCTATTAGCATCTTAAAGAGCTGCAGAGCCTGTTTGCAAATTTGGACTGCCAATATTTCCAAAAATATATGGGTTTGAATTAAAATGTACAAAAATACTTTTCTTTTTTCTTAATAAAAGCTCTGTGGTTTGAGAGGTGGTTTACATTAATGTCATAGCAGCCTTACTTAGAAAAATACTAGATGTGATTTAATCGCTAAAATGTTTAATGGCTTCAGAGATTTCAGAAAAAATACTGGAAATTATTTAGATGGAAATGCCACTGAGCTTATTAGCTTTTTATAGAATGAGAAAACCCTAACATTTTTTGTCTACCAATACTTGAGCGTGGTCCATAGGGAGGAAAAAAAAACCCCAGAGATTTTCAAATTTCCTTAATATCCTCCTTGGTCTATTCTGGAATCAATATTCATTGAGGGAAACTTTGGTAGTCTCCATTCACAAACTTCAGGTATCACATCTGGGAAAAAAAAAAAAATCTGGGAATATGCAAAGCTTCGGGAGAATTAACCAGGGAAAGGCAAAAGAAAAGCAGAGGAATTACACAGAAAAAAGGAAATGAGAAGGGATCAGAAGACGCCAGCATTTGATAGCACACTACATGTAAAACCAGAAAAAACAAGGAGTGTTGCACCCCAGCTGTGTCATTTTGCTCTGTGGAGTAACTCACAATAATCACCTTGCAGGGTCCTATATCCAGAAATGGAAAAGAAAACCGGGGATTGTTTTCTGTACACTCCTGACTTTGCTGAGTCTCCTGTATCTTGCTTACTCCTGGCCTGTGGATTCTGATTTTTATTTGGGAGGGACTGTCCTGTGAAATCCTTCCTGGCATCATCACAAAGCTTCTGAATGATTTACTCCTGGAGACACTGGATCCCTGGGGCAACGGAGATAGCTCTTGAGATAAGAGTGGGAGGAGTGAAAGAAAACACCATCAATCCGTTCCGAATATTCAAGCCCTCGAGCGAAAAAATTCAAGGCACACAAAAACCGGGAGTACTGTATCCTTTCGCAGCTGAAAAGGTTTTAGAGATGGCCTGTTCTGACCAGTAAAAATCAAGGCACAAGTCTAAAAACTTTGTTTCTAAGGGGAGGTTCACAAAACAATGCAGAGAGAGCTGATGCCCATTTTGCTTTCTGAAAGCCCTGCCGAGGGACTTTCAAAAAGCAAACCCAGTGCAGCCGGAGGGCACATTCTGCCGAGGCTCCAACATGAAAAGAGCGTTTCACGCGAGAGCCTCCACTGGGGAACCCTCAGCACTGGACTGTGTACCAGCCTAGGACAGGTATCGGACCTGACCCCATTTATTAGACCTGCTGGGGCCAACACTCCTTTTCTGAGCTCCGAACAGCCCCTCCAACCCGCACACATCGCGGACTCCACTGGGGTTAGCCCCCGGCAGATCTTCCCAAGGATGCTGAATTTCTAGGCGCAGCCCCGACGGTAAACTACCCTCCCTGACGAGGAGCTCCCGCATCCCGGCCGGCCGCCGAGCCAGGCTCTTAAGCGAGGGGCAAGAGAACTCCTGTCTGCCCCCGCCGCTCGCACTCCAGCGCACCGCCGCCGCTCCGCCGCCACCCAGCCCAGCCCGGAGCGTCCCGCGGCGGCAGGAGCGCCGTGCCGGGGTGCGGGGCAGCCAGCCCGGGCCGTGCCGGGATGCCGGGGCAGGCGGCCCGGGCCGTGCCGGGGTGCGGGGCAGGCGGCCCGGGCCGTGCCGGGGTGCGGGGCAGGCGGCCCGGGCCGTGCCGGGATGCCGGGGCAGGCGGCCCGGGCCGTGCCGGGGTGCGGGGCAGGCAGCCCGGGCCGGGGCGGGAGGCGGCCGGAGGCGCCGCGTTGGTTTTGGGCAGCGCGCAGCCGCAGTGCGGCCGCCGCCGGGTACAAAGCGGGGCCGGAGCGCTCCGCGGACTCGCAGCGCGGCGGCGGGAGGGAGGGAAGGAGGGAAACAGGCAAACAGCTGAAGTTTTGCGGGGTCTCTGGAGTTCCCCCAACCTCCTCGCCGGGACGCGGAGCCCGGAGGTGAGCGGCGGGGATGCGATTGGGATGGGCTGGACGTGGGCGCTCGGGCGAGGGGCGAGCGCAGCGCGGCGGAGCTGCTGCCGCCGCTCTCGTCGAGGAGCCTCGCAGTTCCCCGGCCCCGGGGGAGCTCCCGGCAGTGTCGGGAGCGGGGAGCGGACGGTCAGCCACGGCGCTGCCCCGCTGTAGGAAGGACGGCGGTCCCGGCGGACCGGTCTGTGAGCGTGTCGCGAAGAGTTGTTGGTCTGCAGCCCCGTTTTTAGTAAAAACGCTTGATTATGCCAAACGAGCATCGCCGCATCCCGCCCGCTCTCGGAGCCGCGACCCTGCCCTGCGCCCCGCCGGCAGCTCCCCCGGCCCCGAGGGAGGCGCTGCCAGGTGCGGTGGGAAGTACCTGGGAAGGGGAGAGGTCACATGTGAGCGCAGTGTTCATCGGTGCTTTGTTTAAATGGACCGTCACTAACTTGTGAGCCGGCACTTCAAAAGAGTAGAGAATTTTTTTGGGTAGGGGGATGGGAGAAGGGGAAGGTCTTGGGCTTTGATGCTCAGTACAAAAGTGCTTCAACTTTGGCTGCTCTTCACGAGTCTCACGAATGCTCTTCACGAAAAAAGAAAAAGCGCAATTCACAAACTCTTAAAGACATCCTGAAGTGTTTGAAAACACTCTTAATTTTTCTGAAACAACGTTCTGGGACCCAGTAACTTTATACGCATTTACGTGTAAAAACTGATTCAGATATAGTTAAAAGCCTCAGTAATGATAGTGACTTTCTTGTGACTGCTTTGTTCCCGAGTTGCACATTAGACCAAGCTGAGTTTAACTTTTCTTGTACTGATGTTCAGATCAGGTATGGTGTGCTTTTTGTTAAAGCTCTCAAACATTTAAGTAGCACCTGAGGCCGTTTGGCATATCAGTAGCATAGTTGACTACCTTGTATCTTGGCAAGCCATAGAAGATACCGTCACAATTTGCTGATTAAAAATATCGACTGTATCTTACCCTTTTATTTCACCTCTTCTGTCAGAGTGACTGGGTCTTATTAGAAGTTGTGGGGGTGTCTATTGAGAAGGAAGGAAAATATGAGAAAAGTGAGAGGAGGCTAATCGGGATAATGTGCGAATTTTACAAAGGCCAAACTAATTTAGAAAGTGTTCATGATGTCCAGAGAAAGTGCTGACATTTTTGTTCGCTTGACTTAGAAGTGCTGCTTGGGTCTTCACATCCAGAGTCAGTTTTCCAAAGAGAGTGGGTGCCAGTAGGGCGAGGTGGTACTGCCTGGCAGGAGTAGGGCTGCATCCAGTCTGTGGTGCAAGCAGTATCTTTGAAGTCATGTCTCTCTTCTGCCTGGGAACATCTGCCATGTATTAGTGACTAGATGAAACAGGATTCCACCCCAAAACTGCCTCCTCAACAGGAGATGAGATATTGTCACATGACGAGACAGCCTGTGTCCTTCCTCCGCTGGTTTTGAGTGAGAGAGGTTGCACCTCTGGTGCACCTCTGCAGCTCTGGTGCGGGGCAGTGGGGTGGGAAACTTGTTGCATTCCACACAGCGCTGAGTGTGGGTCACGCCAGTGCCAGGGGCACAGCCCCAGGTGGTGGCAGAGTGCAGCCTGGGCTTAAGGATAGGTAAGGATACATGCTCTTGTGTGCCTCAAAATCTGCAGCTTTGCTGACCATGTGTTTAATGGAATGACTCTGTTTCATTTGTCTGACATCACAGTGTGGTTTGTCCCTTTGTATTGCTAGCAATCTAACTAGAAGGAAATTCATATTGTAAAGTGTGTTTTGTTGACAACTTCTGTAGCACTCCAGCCCATACAGGAGTCCCTAGGGTCTTAGTTTTTAATTAGTGCACACCTGCTTTCTTTTAAGATTGGGCTTTACTTCAAAATTGCACTGGAGAAAGCCTTGATTGAAAACTGAATGTGAACTGGTTTTAGGTGTCAGTTCAGGGTGTCTTTAAAAACCCCACCTCCTTGGGAGAACCTGCTATGGAGGTATTTCTTGTAGCACAAATGACTTCACTTTGAGATGAGTTGATCCAGTAGCTCCCCCTCGTATCTGTTTGCCTTTTCTCACTCTCGCAGTTTTCTCAGGTTTGTAAGCTTCTGGTACACCTTGTCGTCTCAATTTCTGCAGTGTGCTGCATGTCTAAATAATAGATGGTGAAAGTGAAATGAAAACGTCCAAATGAAGAGTCAGTTTTGCAAATGATGCAGAGCTACTGTGAAGAGCTGTCGGGAATGGGCATCTGATCGTGCTTTCAGTTGCTAAAACATCAGTTGTTAACTGAGGAGAGTTGCAGATTTTCTTGTGGTGTCAGCACCTGTTGAAGTGGTAGGTCATGGAGACGAAGTGTTTTTTCCCTGGTCATTTAGCTAATGGAATTGACTAATGGGCCAAAGGAGGTGTTTCGGGCATAACTGCTTGTACTGTTTATCCATCCAAATTCTCCTCTGCACTTTAGAAAGGGGAGAAACATAGTAGTTGGAAAGTGGATTGAAAGCACGTGTGTGTGTGTATGTGCACAAGTATGAATTTTATCTAAAATTTTTGTGGGTTGTGTCAAGATGACGTGTTAAGCTGATGACTAGGTTTTCATGTTGTAATGATGATGAGGCGTTAATGTGGAATTGCAACAAGAGGTAGCAACGAGCTACTTACAAAAAATTATGATTCCACCTTACTTCTTAAAGATGCAGTAAATGTAGTTTACAGATGACTTGAAATGCCAGCTGTAACTTTTTATAGAATTTATTTGAGAAGTCTTTTGTTTAAACTATATAAAAATATCTAAAAATAACATTGTCTTTTTATAAACCTTTTGTATATAACCATATTTCACAAGCCTTTATGAAATAAAAATATTTATGAACATTATTAAATAAGCTCATCTTGACTAGAGATTCAGATTTATGGTGAGGTTTATAATGTGTTTGAGTCTAGTGGGAAATGATTCATTTTAAGTATCTTAATAGTATCTGCTTGCATGGTTGAATAATTGGCAGTGCTGTAAAAAGGCATTTATGTATCTCAAGGGAAACTACTTAGGCTTGTCAACTCTGACACTCCACAGTTGTCTCTTGCTCCCATTATAGAGGCTATATAGTGAGGGGAAGTAACATGCAAATTATATGACTGTTCCCAGCTATCAAAAGACTGGTACCTGAAGACAAATAAATACATGTCAGGAATTAACAATTGGCATAATTTATTTTTTTCCCCCCAGTTTATATATTTTCCTAGCATTGTTGTATTGTGAATTGTACTTGTAAGGTCTATCTAGCGTGTTCTCTAATTCTGAATTTTGCCCATGTGTTTTACTTTGGGAAACTGTGTCTGCAGTCATGACAGTAGTGTTGAGACTTGTGGTTAAATCTGAATAGTGATTCAGGCCATGTTCATATTTGTACTTCACCAAAGGCTCCCTGGCAAACTCCAGAAAGCAGAAAGATGTAGGTGGTGATAGTCACTTTTTCACTATTAATGGTGTACTTGTCTATGATGAGGAAAAAAGGAAATAGCTTATAATGTGCTGTAGTGAACATGGGAAATGCTTTCTGAGCTTTGATAATAATGAAAAAAAAATCTGTCATTCAGGAGGGGTGGCAAGAGCATCTGATCTCTCTTTCGGGCTGCCACGGACTCTGGGCTCTTAACCCTGTATTAAACCCAATGACTAGTCTGGCTAAAGCATAACTTGGAAGGCGACATCCTGTTGGACTTAACTTCCACAGGTTTCCCTTGTCACTTAGTGCCAATTTTTTGTGTTTTTCTGAGCTCAAAAATGTGTTTCTGATTTCTAATTAGAGCTGTACTGAGGAAGGATAGCTGGCAATTAAACATGAGTCATGAATGCGTGTTTTCAATGTCCCTTTAATTCTTTAGAGATGTGAGTAGACTGAAGACTGAGAAGTCGGACAAGATCAGTTGGAATTTAATTGTGGATAAGCATTGTCAAACTGAGTCTGGTCTTTTCAAAAGCCAAGCTGCTATTGACATACTTTTCTGATGTATGGGCTCCCTATTGCACACAGGAGCCAAAAGTAGACCCAGATATTTGCCCTGACGGGTTGGAGGATGGGTAACTACCTTTCCCTAAAACAAGGCATCTCCAGAAAATGTTCTGGTGAAGGGGATGGTGGGAGGAGTTGGGCTCTGGGGGTGTCCCAGCCTGCTTTGGGGCCCAGGGATAGTGTCTGTGTCCCATCCCTCACACAGACAGAGATGTTGTGCCGTCCTGGAGCACTGAGATGTTGCTGTGTGACACACAGAGCTCAAGACAAAGAAGTGGCAGTGAGAGAAGTCTCCTACATGCATCATAGGTCTTTTTTCCATCTTCCCTGCAGCTGTGTATGCCATGAGCTATAGCTTTTTGTGGTGTTTGGGGGTGGTTGGTATCCAGGAGAGCAGTGGGTGCACCTCACTGGATTTCCTGGACGAATGTTTGCAGTGCCACACTTAGGGGTTGGATTGGTGGTCTGCACTGGCCTGGTGATGTATTAGGCTGTTTCATCATGTGCTAGTGCTCTGAAGTTCCTTGCCTGTAGATGCCCTAAGCTGCTGATTGTAGAAATCTAGAAGGATTTACTCTTGAATTCATTGTTACCTTTGGTACCCTTTCCTCATCCCAAGGACCTTGCTTTTTCTTACTGGTCTATCATCTTCTGGGCCCAAAGAGTCCTGTGCATTTACATGAAACAGTAGTGCCCTGGCAGGAGTAGGTTAGACTGCTGCTGAGGTTTGCAAGAAGATGCAAACAGCCAAAATGTTGATTATTGGACAGGGCACTTATTAAGGCTGCTTTGGGTTGAGAGGTTCTGTACCAGAGGTTCTTATCAAATGTGAGGTACCCATACATCTAAGACTGATGATGTCTAATCAATCCTGTATGTCTTGTATGAGTCTGTAATTAGTTAACACTGACTTTTAAACCCTAAGTCCGTGGACTTTTTTTCCCTGCTTTTTTGTTATTTCAGGTAGTCTTCCTAAGTTTAGCTCCAGACAGGGCTGTTACCCACACAAGTGATCCGTCCTTCTCTTGGTCTCACTAAGCTGTTAGCCTTTATGGCTGCTGTGCACTGACAATAAATTCTGTAGCGTGTGTGCACACATTTCAGCCTTTTAATTGTATGACTTGATCAACACTTCTTGACATAAGGCCAAACACTGATTTAGCTTTTATGCACCATCTATTATTTTACATAATCCACTAGCCCCTTCCAAATAATGTAGTTTGGTGTGTTAAAGATTGAGCTGTCTTTGTGAAGCCTCTTTCACGATTTACGTGTATTTCTGATCCCTTCCCAATTCTGCAGGGTCATTTTTAAGGGGGAGGATGCTGCCCAGATTGACTCAGATGATTTTGCACCACGAATTGCCGAGTGGCGCCAGAAATGTTTCTGTTTTATTCAGCAGCCGTGCCAGTCTCCACACTTCCTGGCTCTTTCCTGTTGGCCCTGCCTGTGCTGCAGGGGCTTTACAGGGGCTGCAAGTAGGCAGAAAACCTGTGCCTGGCCGAAAGCAGCCCTTGCGCTTTTGCTGCCACCTTCTTTCTCTTGGTGTTAGTATTAATGTGGCTGTGGGACAAAACAGATTGGAACACCGATCTGGCTGGAAACAGATGAGCTGGAATACCTCCCTCCTTCCCCTCACCCCCGGCTATTGGATGTGTGCAGTGTCCCACGGGCTGTGCCAACATGGCATGAGAGGGTGGGAAGGCTCAGCGGTAGTACGGGGATGTCAGAAATTAATGGGCATGAAATCGTGGTACTGTGATTGCCTCCCGAGCCGGTGAGTTGGAATTCCATGTGATGTGAATTTGGTCCATTAGAACCTTTTAGGTAGATGAGGGTCAGGAGCACTGATCATCCAAGCCCTGCTTTGTGGATGGGACTGGGAGAGCTCCTCACCTTGCTCTTTCTACTCATCATGCTACCAGCCTGCAACCTGTTAGTCTCAAAGACTAACGAGTTTCGTTTAAAACTAAACTAATTATCCGTTTAAAACTAAACTAATTATCTCCCCCGAGCTAGTCTAATCCTTTTTTTTTTTTTTTTTTTTTTTTTTAACCACAACTGTTTTCCCAGCTAACGGCTGGAAGCCTTCCCTGAAGTGAGATAATGTCAGAGGTTGAATGTGTTTGTTTAGGTGCATAAACATGGCTGTGCATGGTGGGGCTTCCATCACAGTGTTTTCATTCACTTCATGAGCTATTAAATGAGAAAAGGATGGTGCTCATTCTTGAGCTGTTTTGGAACAGCTGTGTCAAAAAGGCCCCAAGGACCTCGGACAATAGTGAAATCTCTGTGAATGATGAATGCTCTTTTCATCTCTGTCTCAGCATACGCAGAGGATCTCGGAGAGTTATACCAAACTAACCTAATTTGGATAGGAAAAGAAAGATATATACATGAATGTTTGTGTGGCTCTTCAGTACTTCTCCAATGGAAGTACTTCTCGCAAATGGAATTTGCGAAGAAGTGGAGTGACTGGGGAAAGTAATGTTTAGATTCAGACTAGGGAACCTTTCTGTCTATTTGTGTTGACACTTCTGGGTGTTTTAAAATTAGAATATGAAAAGTAACAAAGGACAGTCAAGATACTGATCGTGAGACAAAAGCCGGGGCACTTGACTCATGCATAGTTATTAAATGAAGCAATATTGCAGAATTTTTCTCCCAATTTCCAGACTTCCAGCAGAAGAGAAATCAGAATGAAAGAGTTGATAGGTCTTCTGAGTTTTGCAGCTTGGCAAACGCAGTTTAAGGTTGTTAGTATGTTCTGACCAGTGCTTTGTTATTAACCCACCTGTTAGTAGACAGGTTGTTACAATTCATCAGTGTTCCTTTGCAGTGTTAGTAGACTGATACATTAAGATATGTTCTGCTTCCCGCTGCAGCTCAGTTTTTGGAGGGCTGCACTAGAGCAGAGCCTTGCTTTTTTCGTTTCCCCAGGGTGTATCTACCTCAATAGACACAGCAAAATACCTACTAAGAGATGTTTCGTTTAGCTGATTTCTTCAGAGTAGAAACTGGTCTTTCGATGAGGGGTGAATCCCACTGTGCGGGGTTTGTTTGTTTGTTTTGTTTTTAAGGAGAGTGCTTTACTGGGTAATGAATGATTCATATGCTGGAATCTGACTTTTAGCTCCGATTAGCCACAGATACTCGCAGATGTACCTGCCGTTGTGCAACAGATAGCTTCAGTGGGCATTGTTTACATTTCAGATACCAAACCAGGGTGAAAATCAGACTGTTCATTCATTGCGACCTGCCATGTAGCTGAGTGTTAGTGCACGTCCCTTCAGGCTCCATTAGCATGAGTTAACTTTGTAATTGGGTTTCTGGGGCAAACAGGGACAGGAAGCAGAAGTAATTTGGCAGGCCAGGCTTAGCTTTTTTGTTCTGTGTGTTGTAAGTGCACAAGAGAGCAGAAGTAAAAAATGGGTGCAGAATGGCTGGAGAGATCCTAACAAAGCAGAGGACAGTTGCCAAAAGTTGATCTGGATGTTATGGAATATCGTGGAGCTTAACCCAGGTGGGACTTTACAGCTATATTTGAAGCAGAATTTCCATAGCTTCCTGTGATTTTCAGAGCCCTTCTCTTGCTGCTCTGTATTATTCAGCTGTCTGTCTGGCAGTAGCACTTTGCCTTGTAGAGTCTAGCAACAGAAAATTGCTTGCTAGCAACAGAAAATTCAGGCTTGCTGAATAAAAAGCAGTTGTCACTATTCAGTTTTGAAGCTGCTTCACAATGAACTTAATGGAAATGTAAGTTTTGAAGGTGCTCTAAACTCTGTTCATAATAACTGGTTTTGCACAAATAAACCCAAGAAGAGAGGGGGAAAAATCCAAACCAAACTGTAAAATGCTAGAGTTCCTGAGTAGGGGAGACAGGTTTTGGTGTTTTTTCTTCAATTTTTTAAGACATTGAAAGTCATTTGGCTGTTTTCAGGTGTTCAGTTTGGGTTTACAGGAACGTGATTAGAATTAAGCTGCTTTATGATATTTTTTTAAAACCACACTTCACATTTTTCAGTTAATAACTTCACTTTTAAAACAATAGTCTTTTTCCCAGACTAATCTTAAGACTCAGAAAATGCAATACAAGAAGAGATTTTTAGCTTAAGTTCCATTCCTTCCTGATATGTGGGGCTGAACTTGTTTGTAAACTTTGAAGTTGCTGCTTTTTGGATTTTTTTTTGTTGGGTTTTTTTTCCCTTTGTTTTGGTTTTGGTGGGGTTTTTTTTGCCTTTTTGTTTGTTTGTTTGGGTTTTTTTGGTTTTTTTGGGGTTTTTTTTGGTTTTTTTCCTGATGATAAGCTCTTGAAGGGTTTTCTTTCCTCAGATGAATGTTAGTCTTACTCTGGCATCACTGACCATTTCTCAACTTACATTTTACCAGCAGCCTTCTCAGGCAGCTTTCTGTGCATGACAAGTCAGTAACATTCGAAGGGGAGATATAATCAATCACCTGCAAGACCAAGGTGAAATCGCTCTAAAACAACGAGGTGCTGGAAATGATGCAGGCGTGATTAGCTGCAGTTTATGTATCTTGTTAGCATAGTTAACTGGGCCGACAAACTTGATGCATGCTTCTTGGTTTGTTCTTAGTGGTGTTATGGGCTGCTTTACGCATGGGGGTTTTTTTGAGTAGACAAGGGTTCTGATGTGTGTAGTGCAAGTTGCCATCTGTGATTTAGCACCGAGTCTTTGTCTCCTTTGTGTTTTTCTAGCAGTTTCTCATCCCATTACTACTGCTGCTTGTGCCCACTGTCGTGTTTTTAATCAGTGTTGCAGGATCACGTAAATGAAAATACTAGTGGCTGCCGGGAGCCTTGCCGTGGAGGAAATTTAAGGAAAACAAGCCCCTCTTTGTATCGGTGCACACATCATGACTGTCACGAGTTGTGCGGTAGGCGTGCTAAGGAGATGCAGTCAGTGCTCACGCCGAGACGCGGCGCTGGGAGGTGCAGCTCCTGGGAGGCTGCTGCTCCTGCCAGATAGCCAGTGCCCTGTCACTTAGGGGGTGGACTGGGATGTGGGGATCAAGACAATGTGGTCGAAATTAAATTGAGTTCTTCAAGAATCTTATAAATAAGCAGTTGACAGAGTATTGTTTGCATTGGGTAATGGGGTTGTTGGTTTTGGCTGAAGTAGGCTTGAGAGGGTTTCAGGACTGTTACCTGTAGCAATTCCATCTTTTGTTGGCCTGGGGCAGAGAAGGTCTGTGCACGTACAGCTGAATATCTGGCTCAGGAAGTGTTAAGTTCATAGATTTATTAGTCTTAATGCTGGTATATTTTTCATGCATGCAACTAGCCAAAAAACCAGGACGGCCTGCAGTTTGTTTTAGGGGGTAGAGATTAGTGACAGTTTTATTGCAAAGCTACATTTGTAGTTTTGTTTCCACAAGCACGGGGTGACTGGGACAGGAAGGGACCTTTGTTGGTTCGCAGTCTGCAGTTGAGCCTTTTGACCCCTCCACAGACCACCCCCCACTTAAAAGGAGCCCTGCAACTCCTCAGCAACCCCGGCTGCCTCTTGGTCTTCTTGTGTTGTTCCCCTGGTAGCCCCTCCCATCCCTCTCTCCCGAGCAGCAAAGCCCCCTGGCCCCCAGTCCGCATTGCTCACATTCCCGAGCTCAGTGGGATGAGGGAGGTGGCTAAGCTGGTCCTCTGCTCTGGCTTGGAAACCACTGTTGTGAAAGCAGCCTGCCTGCTCCTGTCCTCCCTTTATATCCATCAGAGCCCTCCTGCCCACATAGCTCACATTCCGGAGCCGAATTTCATTTGGGATGGTGTTTTGCTTTGGAGGCCGTTCCTGCTTGGTAATAAAAGTTTCCTTGTAGCTACATCTTCATGGAAGAGCAGCAGCTTATGTCCCCCTTTTTAACGCACTTGGTGGTTGTTCTGGGTTGTCCAAGGTCTCTAGATGCAGCAGTGAGGAGAGTGTGCAGTAAGTGGCCAGAGGTTTGGCTGTGCACGGGCTGAAGGAGAATGTTGGGGTCCTGGAGGAGACACCACTGGAGCTGGTGTCTGTGGCTTTTGTGTAGGGAGGAAGTTTCATTGTCATTTCAGTTAAAAGACTTTTCCTTCCCACCTCCTCCTCCAAGCAACTTGCTAATTTACATCACAAAAGTGAACCAGGGTTGTCTCCTTACTGTGTTTCAGAAAATAACAATTGTCTTCAACTCTTGAGTGAAAATGACACGATTTATGGGCTGCTTTATGCATAGTGGTGCATTCAAGTATAACTGTTAATTGAACTGCCTCATATTCTTTTATCACAATGTCCAGTTACAGCTAGTCTTTCATCAGTGCTGAGAGAGTTTCATTGCAAGGAGGAGAACTGTCTGGCCTGTGATACTGGTGTTGCCCCGTGGAAGAACTAGCTGGGTATGTAAGGCACTTTCCTGCACATCCTGTCTTCAGAAACAGTGGGCTGTTTCCCATGTCTGTTGCTAAGCCAGAGATTCTTTGAGTAAATAAAAAATAGCAATAATGTATTTATACACAGCTAGGAGCACTAACAATTTTCTGTCAGCCAACAGCCATTTGTATCTATATTAAAGCTTAGTCAAACTGGCTTTTTTGGAACTGGAGCATCTCATCACTTTGATTTCAGTGCCGAAGTTGTCAAGCCACAAGGCTGCCCTGACACTCCTGCATAAAGTTGCTGTAAATAGGTGTGTGACCACTGTATATGTACCACAGGTCAGAAGCAGCAGTTACTCCATCTGTGCTTTTTCTCTTTCCTTTCTATTAATCTCTGGACCTTTGTCTAAAGCCCAGAGTATATAGAGACTGCAGGAGGGGCCAGAGTAAGGCATGGAGTCTGTATTCTCTATTGCCCCAAGATTCATGTCTCTGCTATGTTGTAAAATTGTCCTGCTTGTTGCTCTTTTTCTGAATGGAAACACCTTTTGTGTCTGGCTAAACTTTGGAAAAGCATTAGGCCCAAGGAGGAACATTTTCCTTCCTTTGTCAAATAAAATCTTCCCTTGGAACAATGCTTGAATAGTTATGTTGTGCTGTTTGGCCTGTCAAAATCCAGCTATTTTTTTGCCAAAACTAAGGTAAGCTCCAGATAGCACTTAACATGTGCTCTTTCTCAATGAATTACTCAGATAAAAGCACTTGCTAAACCGTGTCTAGACTGCAAAGACCTGGATTTGACTGAATCTAATTAAAGCAGTGGTGGCTTTCAGGTACAGATTTCACTGCAGCATGTTATCCTGGCTTTTGCCAGAAGTAGGCTGGCCATGGCTGAAGTGGTTTTGACCTGAATGCCCAGGTAAATTCAAGTCGGATACCTCTGAACTGGTACTTCTGCCCACCTGCTTAGCCTGCCACAAAGAGAACACCATGTGCCCAGAGTAGGATAGCCAAGCAGCTCATGGCGATACAGGTTTTAGCACAGTCTTCTCAGAAAAACTGAAATCAATTTCCTGCTGGTTTTGGAGAATTAGGTGAATAATTCTGACAGCTACAAGAAAGTTTCTGAGTGCATTGCAGAGATATGAAGAGTCTGAAAACATCCCTGCTAGAAATACTGGTTTTGATACTGGAGGTTAAACATGTTCAATGCACAGCACTAACTAGTCTGTGCTGGCCAGCCACCCTGATGACTAAGCTTGTGAGTTCATTGCCCATCTGTGCCCATTGCCTCATCTTAACTCAGGTTGATTACCAGCTGCTTATTGATTAAGAGGGATTAGGGAAGTCCTGGATGTCTAACACAGCTGGTTTCTCCCATCTCTGAGTAAGTCACTGAGTGGAAGTTGTGGTATTGCCTGTGGATCTCTCCCTGGAGCTGTTCAGGGTAGGTTTTACTGAAGCACAGAGAAGCATAATGTAACTCCTGGCTTCTGATAGTTTTACCTCGTGGCCTTGAACGTTTGCCCAGACATGTCTGTGAAGCATCTTGGCTGTTCTCATGCTTTTGCTATTCCTCTGTCTCAGCTCTCCGGACTCCTTTTATTTCCTGTAACTTTTCTATCTAGTGTGCACTTTGTTCAGTGCCCATCAAGTCATGCCTGTTCCTCCTCTTTCAGCCTGCTCCTGAATGCTTGCTCTGTTCAAAGTCTAAGACAATACCAGAAAAGGGGGGGTCACCATGAAGAAAATGGAAGAAATAAAAGGGAGAAGTGAAAGAGCTGTCTCTGACAGAATTCAGGCTCCACTGTCTAATCTGACAAGTATAATTTTTCCTTGAGAAACTGTCCTTTGCTTCACATTTTCAGCCTGTCATCAAATTTCTGCTAGTTTTGAACTTTGTCTCATGAGGCTATTGCAGGAGCAGGAGTAATGAGCCAGTAGTGCAATTCCTTTTCTTGTCATTAGAAGTGGAGGGGTGAAAAAAAATATTCAGCTGCCTCTCACTGTAACACAGCAGCACAGCAGCAGTGGGTGACTGCCATGACTTTTTAGGCTGTTGCAGTCTTACAAAATGTTCTAGTTTGGAAATGAAAAAATAAGATATACTGGACTATTCTTAGTACCAAGTTCAATGCTCAGCATTGCAAAGAAAGTTTGTGTAGCTAATTAAAGGTATACATACCACTTCTTGGCAGTGTGAAGAGAACTTTTCTGGTAAGGAATGTTGGCATGACCTTGCCTTGTCCCCGAGTGTCTGAGAACTTGCATTTTTGTCATCTTTTCAGCAGAACACAACCTGGAATAAACCACATAGTGGCTAGGGGTCACAACACAAATGTGCCATGCTTGCTTTAGTGAGTTCTCTTCTTTGCAGCTGATAGTAGGGGCTGTGGATTAGCCCCCTCACTGCCTTCTCCTCTGGCCATGGGCTGTGAACCGTGCTCTTTTAAGGTCTTCCTGCTTGCTGCAAGAATCTGGTGTTTTCTTAACTGTGAACACTATTCTAGGCTGATTTATGTATGATTTTTTTTTAACAGATCTCTTGATTTTCTTTCACTGTTAATATGCTAATTCACAGCTGGTTGTTACAGGACTGAATATGTTCTGGATCAAGAATAGCCCCAGTCTGTGTTGGGACTATTCCTGTATGAATTATGTTTTGCTGCTGTGGAAAGAAGGCTGTTGTGCTGTATGATTGATTTGCAATTCATCTTGCATGGCCCAGTCAGGACTCAAGTTGGATGGTGCTGATGGATGAGGTGATTAGTGCTGATGTTGAAGATGGAGTTACAGGTAAAGAGGTTCCTAGCTCCACGGCTTCTTACCATGAAAAAAGGGGCAGTATTTGTCTTGCTATACTGACATACTGAGCTTCTCTCTGATCTCTAGGAAGTCTCCAATTTCCTTGATCCCTTCTTCCCTTCTTGAAAACTTCATTTTACATCATTATTTTAAATTTTTTTTCTTTTTCTTCGGCATGAAGGAAAACCTTCCTTACTTTTGTCGTGCTGTCTATTGGAAGTGACAGAAATTGCATCAGAGCCTGGATTTTTTTTTTTTTTTTTTTTTTTTTTTTTTTTTTTTTTTTTTTTTTTTTGGTAGATGAGTTTGTATTCCCTAAGGCTCTGGCATTTATCAGCCCTTGTTCATGATGGAAGTTGCAGGTCATTGAGATATTTTAACTCCTGACCTAATAGCATGTGAGTGTTTGCCGTTGCCCAGTTTGCTCAATTCCCTGTTTGGTCAGCAGCTGGGGAGCTGCTGGGAGCGTGGCTGGCCTTGGCTGCAGCTCACGCACAGAGCTGGCTTTGGTGACAGAGCAGGAGCTGCGGGGCTGGAATGCTGTCGGTGCGCGGAGCCCGGGGGCAGGCAGGCAGGCAGGGTGGCACACACAGAAGGCTGATGATGGGATGTGAGCCTGCAGTGGGAGCTGCTGGCTGCCGAGCACTGCCGTCCCCATACCTGTTCCCTTGTGCTTGCTGAGGGGTAATTGTAAACAGCCATTTCCCTTTTTCTTTGTAGGTCTTTCTTTTGGTGTTCCTTTTAACCCAGATTCTTCCTTCAGCTTGCCAGTTACTTATAACTCCTAATTCCGGTTTAATGACTTTTTTGTGTCTGGGGATTGTACTTTATTTGCATCACAACAGAGCCCTGTGAAAGGCTTGCAGTAATGTCAGCTCTGGATCTGGTGCTGGGCAGTTCAAAGTGCCAGGCATGAGTTTTGTCAAGTTGGTCCCTTTGTGCTGCAAGGTTTGAAGATACTGATCTCGTTGGAAGTAGGCAGGTGGCAGGTCAAGCAGCACATCTGAGAGTTGCCTGCCGAGAAAACTTGTTTTAATGAGAAAGAATAGAAAAGTAACAAGTCTGTCACAAGGAGAGATTTCAGAAGTTCAGTTTTATGACATCACTAATAAAAGTAAGTTAATAAACACCAACACACCAAGAGCATCTCAAGGGTTAGTCAGTCTCTTTTATTTTGTGTATTATGGCCTATTGATTTAATGAGATTGTAGAACCAATTTCTCAAAGCCTGGTAATAAAACACATCAGTTAAAGTGAGGCTGAAGTTTGGATGAAATTATTTAGTTTTGTGGACTGTTTCTTTCAACACCTTGGATTAATAATGTTTGGGTTTTGGGTTGTTTTTTTTTTTTTTTAATTAAGAATTCATCATACCTGAACTATGTAGCAAAATATGCTTCTAAGCTGCAACCCCCCCAAGCTGCATTTCTTTTTAATTGCCAAATGTTCTATTTGCCAGTAGAAGCATGGGAAAATATTAATAACTGACAGACTATCTGATGAAGAATGTTGAAAGAAGTCTGCTAGTATCAGGACTTTTTTTATGGTTATGAGTAACTGTGAATGCTTCATTTTAGTAGGAAAAAAGGAGATACTACTAAACCTCAGTTCTGCCTTCACTTTTCCCAGCTGCAGTCTCAGATCTTTGTTAAGCTCATTTTTTGTTTTTGTCTCGCTCAGCTCAGGCCCAAAGGTTTCGAATGGGTCATTTCATTTGGAAATTTTTCAGTTTCTAAACATGCTTTGGAGAGCAAAGCAAAAAAACAAAACAAAAAAACCCTCCTCTAATACACAACACCCCCAGCTGTAGTACATCCAACAAGTTTTGCAATACTTCAGTACTGCCAGAGTGTCCTGCAGTTGCTTGCTTTCCTTTTGATGAGTTTTAATGGGTCCCTGTTCTGTTAGCTTGCTTCAGATAGGTAGCAAGAGAAGGACTTGCCTTTCCAGAAGGAAACTTCTCACATGCTGTGAATGCAAATACAGCGTTTGCTCCCCTCCCACCACCTAAATCTTTCCTCCCAGGCTTTGTGGGATTTAGTGCCAGCTCACAACACAAGTGTGACAGCTGGTTAGTGTCCAAAGTCCTTTTTGTTGTTTCAGCTTTAATCAGGAAATGATTTGTCAGAGGATCAAAGCACTCTTGGCTGAATTAACTGTTTTTTGCCAAACTGTAGCTTTGATGCGTATGTAAATATTGTCTGATATTTATTGGGACGGAGTGATCCTTGCACAGGAGTGATTTTGGGCTATAACCCGAATAAAACTGGGCTTGACACTGCTAATTGTGCAGAGCAGCTTGCATAGACTGTTAGAGATCACATTTGGAAATTAGATCAGGTGTGCCAGTAAGTTGCATGTATGTGGCAAAAGGTCTATTAGCTTAATTCTGAAAGCCATTGTAGACTCTTTGCCTCCCCTTCTGCCTCTGTTTCTGAAAGCCAGTTGCATGTCACTTGGCCCTGTTGGCCTTTGGAGGCTTTGTGACATTGTGGGGATGTGACTTCTCCTGTGCACTGCTCTGAGGGCTTCTGGGAATTGCAGGGTTTGCAGGTGCTCATTGTGCCATGCAAAAATGCAGTGAAGTAAGACCCCCTGGGAGGACTTGGCAGTGATCACAGCTTGTATGTCTGTGCGTTGGCAAATATTTTATTGGCAATGCCATGCTGTGAGAGTAGAGTGAGGGAAGGGGTGAGATCCTGTGCCTGGGATTCCTTTGCTCCCCAGGTAGTTGTTGGGACAGGTGTGTACGTGTCTCTGCAGGTGACAGTGCTGGTGGGAGAAGCATGAGCTGCAGGCACAGAGGGGGGTGGTCTTCAGCTAGGGAATGTGTTCTGTGAGGAAATAAAGCTGAGTAAGGTTGTGTTGATGCCTGAGGAGAAGGTGGGCAGGGGGAGGTCAGGGTGCAAGGCAGTGAGGTGGTGGCTGGGTAACATCAGTCTTCAGAAGCTGTTATAAGAAAGTTTCTTGGGGGCAGGGGTGGTGATTCTTTTTGTCCATGAGAGCACACAGCTCTAGATGGCTATTTGAGACAGCAGTCCCATTATGAAGGATGGACACATTCTCTTCAATATTTAGGAATCAATTGGATTTTTTTTTCTATAAAAATTGTATTTGGGTGGAACATACCCAAAACGCAAGTCGCACTTTCTTTTCCTGCTCTCTGATTTGAAATGCCATGTTTCTCAGTCACCCTAAAGTAATTCCCTACCCCGAATGTAGAGGGAACACATCTCCTCTCTGGGCAGGAGGGCCCGGCCCTGCTCTCCAGAAACAAATGGATGATCCATTGCATGGTGGCTCAGCTGCCGGGATCTCTCAAGCATCTGACACCTCTTCTTGACTCCGTATGGAAGGAAAAGAAGGCATGGAAATCTGCTGTGGCAAACTCTGCTCTGCTGCCTGCAGTGCCTTTGGGCATTTGAATGGCTTGTGCTGCACCACTGTGTAGCTTGAAGGAGGGGGGTTTGTGCTCTGGAGAAGGGAGAAGAAAATTGGTTGTACGTGGTGAACTCCATGATATTGAGTTGGTGTCTGTCTGGTACGCCTGAGGGAGAAATGGAAAGAAATGCATGGTGTCAGGATGCCTGATGGATGTGAGAAGAGTTGGATCGTGGCACACAGAAAAGACATAAAGTGAGATGTTAATCAGTAACAAGCTGAGTCATCTTGCAACAGCTTGCAATGCCAAGTAGAGATGTACACAGCACAAAAGGAAGGAATGTGCACAAGTGTGTTTATTCCAAGTATGGAAGGACTCGCCCTCATTCTTACACTCAAACCCGGGGCATTTTATTACTTTTGAGAAGTAACAGAATGTAGTAGGAAATGTGTCCCTATGCCTTTTGTTCCCTGTAATGTTCTTCAGATGGAATAGCCTTGTTAGGAAATGCCTGATAATCAATCAGAGGGCAGCTGCTTACCCAGCCTGTGTTCTGGACATCAGCGTTCTTGATCCAGCCTGCTACATCTTCAGGGTCTTTTAAATGACCTCTTCCTCATTTCTTGTCCAAAGAAAGCCAGTCAGTTTGTCAGAGAAGAGCTTGAAGAGCTCATTAACCTAGAATGATGTGTCTTATAATGAAGGTCTCTCCTTTAAAAGGAAAGAAAGCAGAACAAATAGTAATCCTGTTGTTTGCCCAGCACAAAGTCTGTTTTGTTTCAAGGAAGTACCTGGTCCTTGACATTTTCATTTTCTTATTGTTGGCTCTGAATTACTCACCTGAGACTGAGCTGCAGGTGTCTTCAGGTTTGAACATTCTTGCTTCTCAGATTTCAATGAAATGTGTGTGCTGTAAGACCAGAAACTATAATTTTATTTTTTTTTTTGGTGGCTGAAATTGCTGTGTGGGTGGGTACAAAGCAAAGGATGGGGACAAAGGGATAAAAACTTTGTGTGAGAAAGCACAGCTGGCTAGGCTGCACATCTCCAGTGCATTGAGCTCTGTGTATCTAGAGGGTGATAACACGCAAAACAAAGATAGTTTCCATCGCCTGTGTTTGTCCAGTTGGCCTGTTGCCCACTTGTGCTCATGCAGTTGTGAGGATGTGGTCTTGGTGCTCCTGCTTCACTCTGGGTAAAGCAAAGATGGAGAGAAGTAGTGCTGGGTGTTACTAATGTAACTGGAAAAGGGCAATGAGATTAGAGGTACTTTGGGTGTGGCACAAGTTTATAGCTTGTCCTTCCTCATTAAAAAAAAAAAAAAAACCCCACAAAATAATAATTTAAGAAACTCTATGGTTATTGTCCTAGCTAAAATGAGGGACACCTCAGTCATAAACGGACTGAAAAGGCAAAATGTATGTTGGATTATTGAGTCTTTGTTCAGGCAGGTGAAGGTTTTATTTACATTTTTAATGATTGTGGTATCCCTTTGCCACTCCAAAATGCTACAGCTGAGTGCAGATGTTTCAGAGAATACTTGACTTCTGGATGTATCTGCCTAATGACAGCCCGGAGTTTTGACTTTTGCTATTAGTACTTCTGTTGTTTGTGTTGTGATGGTACTAACAGAGCAGTATTTGCAGAATGCCTGAGATCCATAGTATGAAAAGTGTGCTGAACTCTTTTTGTGGAGTGTTTTTTCCATTGTTTCTTCTGTGTGACTCATCTCTTGTTTTAGTGCTATATCCAAGCAGCTTTTTTTAGCCTTTGATCCAAGATAACTGACACTTAGAACAACAGAATCTTGCTTCCTTGGTTTTAAAGTGTGTTAGCTACCCATGTCTTAAACTGGCATGTCACTTGCAACTGCATTCTGGTCCTGCCCTTACAGCAAGGCATCTCTACCCTGTTGCAACTTGTTCAGAAATAGTTTATTTCAGGGAGACTTGTTCAACTAAGAGATATGAGATCTCCTCTCATTATACGTTTGAAAGCATCTATGCCTTTGGCATGTTGACCTCTCACCAAACTCAGAGTGCAAGGTAAGTTGGTGCTCTGAAATTTAGTCAGGCAAGAGCAATGGTGCTTTACTTTCACTGCTTCTTGCTGCTGACAGAGAAAATCTTGAGGTGATTGTGTCTTTTTAATGGCATTTTTCAAAACAAATGAAGCCAGTTCTTAAAATGCTATCACGTGCTTATTCGTAGATAGGCACATACTCTGCAGCTAGAAGCTTTACAGTGCCTGGGTGAGGAGGAATTAATTATCAACCTTCTTGCTAGGTGGTGTCCTCTTTCACTGTTCTCAGATTGCAAAGGGTAAGAATGAGAAAAAAGCCTACCTGGTTATCTCTTTTCTTGATTTCATGTTGGCCCACCCCAGACAGATTATGCCTAAGCGTTCTGGGTGGAGTTCAGTTAAAGTTTCCACCAGACAGGGCCTTTGCAGCGTGCCATTCCCACCTTGCACACTTTGCCTGTCCGTGCTGTCCTTTGGCTGCTGCAGTCCTTGTCGGTCACTGCTGGGAGGTTCTGGGGACAGGGGGCATGACTGCTGCAGCATGAAGGGCGAGAATCAGCGTTGTCACTGCAGGCTGCAGCTTTGCCTGTGCCCGTGGGGTTTTATCAGGGAGTTACTGTGGCTCAAGGGCTGAAAAACCAAACACTTTCTCCAAACCCTCGCTCTCTCTGTGTAGAACTTCACTGTTACAGCAAGAAGTCACTTTCCCTTGGCTTCATTTTGTTCACTAATTATTTCTCTAAGAAGGCAAGTCTTTAATTACTATTTTGATAAGCATGGATATTTGTTGAGAATAAAACATGAAAGTAAATATTTCAACCTTTTTCCACCTACACAGGAAAAATGGAATTCCTGCAGCTACCTTTAGAAAAACAACTTTTCACTTACAGTTGTGGTAGAAGCTGTTTTGTGGCAGCGTGTCTTTGAGCGTATCTACATGTGTCCCCTTTACCTCCCTGAAACTTGTTGGTACTATTGTTGCAGGAGGTTTTTTGTTTATAGTACAGCTATATTAGCACTGTAGCAGGGTACAGGCTGCTACTCTTGACCCCTGGGGTTTCTGTGAAGGTCACAATGGAGTAGCTGGAATTCCTGCCTTAATTACATTGCAGTGGAATATCCATGCTGGTTTTCCCAAAAGATTAACAGAATGATGCTGCACTGCTTTGAAATGTGATCTCAGAGCATCTAGCTCTCAGGACAGCTTCTTTCATGTTTAACACATGCATGGATTTTGTGTATTTTTAAATGACTAATTACTACTTCTTGGAGACACTGGTTGTTTGCTATTCCTTCTGTCTTTCTTACCAGAAGCCTTCAGTGCTCTCCTGTGGAGTAGCAGGGAAGAGTAGGACTTTGTTTCCCTGGTTATATTTTGATGTAGCTAAACTGCAGCTATTATGCAGTTGCTGTAATATACAGTAAAGTACAGCTCTACAGATTTGAAGAACAAATACACAAAAAAATTGTCCAGTGGTTAGGCTTGATAACTGCAGAAATGCCTGCAGAATTGCAGCAAAACCGAAGACAGAGACGTTGCTGTTCTGGGACTTTGGGGAAAGCATGCTAGAGAGAACTCTATGCCTTTCTCTCCTTATATATAGCTTGACTCCCAGAGCAAGTAGATTCTTGGCTTCAATCCAGCTATGCTGTGAAATGTGGTGTCAAAGTATCTGCTCTGTTGTGAGCTATTGGTTTATCGGTCATTGGCCCTAGCATGGTCAACAAAGCAGGGACATATTGTAGGTGCCCCTCTTTGATGCAGTGTCTGTGGTTTTCTCTGTGCTCTGGGTCTGGAGTGGTGCCAGAGTACCTCAAGATGATTTGTCTTTGTCTTAACTTCTGTATGCTGAGAGCACTTCCAAACTGGACTGCACTTCCAGGGAAAATATGAACATACCTGTTTTCTCTGCTGGTTCCCCCCAAAGCAGCTTAGTCTCCAGTCATTCTGGAAATAGTCTTTCTTTTAATGACTATACAAGGCTCTTTCCTTTTTTCCCTCAGCACATAGATATTGAGAAGGAAGACTGGAACACTTGTTTATGCACCTGAATTACCCCTCCTTCCTATTACCCCAAATCCTCATGTGCATACAGACAGACAATACATGGCAACTTTTTTTTGGATGGAAGCCCACAATAATACTGTTTTCTTTCTGTCACTGTTGATGAAAGTGTCACGAAGGCACTTGCTGCAGGGCAGAACAGAGAGATGTTCATGTTTCTAGTGTGTACTCCAGATGTTTATGCAATGTGCCTAAGCTTGCTGTGGAATACAAAATATTTGTGAAAGGCCCCCAGGTCTATCCATGGATAAGCTATTTGTCCAGGTTTTCTGAACAAAGCAGGAGAGAGAGCTTAACTGACAAGCTCTAATTAGCTCTGTTCTCTACAGCTCTTTCCCAGGAGAATGGCTTGGGGAAGGTTGTTATCAAATGACTTTGAAACTGGAAAACCATAATGTTGACTTTTCCCTTTATTTGTGTTTACTGGAATAGCAAATACTAAAACAGACTGGAGAAATTCCTGCTCTTAAACACTGGCAATTAAATGATTGCAACAAACATTTGATGCAAACTCAGATCTTTGTTCTGTTTCCTCTCTTCACCACAAGCCACTTTTTTTACTTGAAGCATTTTCATTGCATAACTTAGACCTTTTGAATAGATATTTTAGATAATGCTTAAGATGGTCACTCTGTCATCTTTTAATTATTTTTTAGTTTATGTGGAAGAGGGAGAGAATCTTCAAAATAAAGCTGTCCACAGTTTTTATCAGTTTGTAAGAAAATACACAGGTGTTACACTCTGCATAAACCATTGTTTACAAAAACATATTTAAAATCTACCAAAAAAATCTCCAGCAAGTTCTGGTTATATGGTGAAAACAGCACTGACCAGTTCTCATTATCTTGAGATTTCAAATAGATGTGGAAAATACTGCTCTGAAATTTTACTTTTTATGAGGTTGCTGTGGCAGCTTGTATTCCCTGATATACATGGTTATTCTGCATAAAGAGAAAACATGTTGTTAATCAAAACACAAAATCTACAAATCTACAAAATCTGACTTAAAATATCAAGAGGGTTGACTGTGTGCATTGCTATGATTTCCAAAGTTTTGGAAGTATTATAATGATGAACAAGATGCAGGGAGCTGGACTGCTTGGAAAACAAAACAGAAAAATTATTCCAGAATTATTCACGTGTCATTGCTGGAACGGTGTTCCGGATGCATGCATTGTCCCTAATGTCTGGGGAATTAGCTGAAATTAATACCTTGTATTCCACATGTATTTGTGGCAAGCACCAGGAGTTAAATGAGCTGAATCAAGGACACTGGAAGTTCCATTGTAGGAAAGGGGTTTAGTCAGGTCAGTTGCCCAGAACAGCAACACGTAGGTGCTGGTATCAAAATAATTTCAGGAGCAATTGGGTTCAGAATAGCTGTAGGTATTACTGCATCTCACTTAGTCAGGAGTGCAGCCAGGTCTTGATTTTGAGGAGTATGAGAACTTAGCTAGAGAAGACTGTTATTTGACATGTGTGTGCTGTTGTTCTCTCTTGTGAACAGCTTTTTCTCCCTTTTCAAAAAAAAAAAAAAAAGGCATTTTGTCTTGTTAGCCTTAAAAAGTACTGAAAACCTTAAAAGTACTGAAAATGTTATATATTTCACAGCTCCAGCTGTGAATATTGGTTTGTAGTGTTTCATTTTTCTTGGAGGTGGTTCCGCCACCCAAAACTTGAAAGGTGATTGCTGCTTTATCCTTGAAGGGAAGACAAGGCTATATAGAGAGGACACTCAGTATGCCTGGTGTGGAGGGGGAAATGCCATAAGCATAGGCAGCCATGCTGCAAGAAGTGGATGCCTCTGGAGTCAGGAGCAAGCATGGTCTCTTTTCTTTGTGCTTCATCTGCCTTCATCCAGTGGGTTTTTATCCCACCCAGCCCTGTGGATTGGTTCTGCCAAAGGTCCCTGGGTTTGCTGAGGAGCAGGCAGGCAATACACAGGTGTGTGAAGCATCACCCTGCAGGGACGGGTGCATGATGAGTGATGGGATGTAGTTGGTGTTACAGCAGGCATCCTTAGAAGTGCCACATGAATGGATGCAATGGGTTTGTGGGGTTGAAGGAAAAGAAAATTACAGTATTGTCAGTGGTGGGCACTATGGTCAAAAGTCATGGTTTAGCCCACTGAAGTCTTGGTTTGGATTTGGCAGCACTTAACATGTGCAGCATTTAACATATGCACAGTTAAGTCCAGAGAAAATTTCTCTGGCCCTAAGAAATTTTGTTCTCCTGAGACCTCATGAAAAATTTTCATAATGGATGGTTGGGGTATGATCTAAGCCTGGAGTGTCAGTGTGACTTTTCCATTCATATTGGTTTACGGATGAAAGAATGTGTGGCAAATACCCAGAGTAATTATGCATGTTTCTAATGTTTCAGCTTGAATAATACCGCCCACCTTCCCAGAGAGGTCAAGTTACTGTTTCAGGCATTGCAGTTAAATAATGTACCGTGTGCCAGAGAGAAACGGTGGACTAACAGCCCTGTAAGTTTTTAATACAGTTTTTTTTTTTTTTTGCTCTTTCAGGAAATAGTGAAATCAGATTAGGTTTGTGTCACTGGGTAGGTTTTGGATTTACAATCTAATGGACTATTTAAAATATATCTGAATGGGAGAGTGCTTGTGGCTTGTAGTGGTGATTTGTTTTTGAATAGCAGTACTTAATGTTGAAGGAGTATTAAAGTGTGTGTGTGTGTGTGTGTGCGCACCTGGTCGGTGTCTCTTTATGGTGCACAGACTGTTTGCAAACTGCTGCAGCAACACAGACAGTCCCACACAAGTCAAATTCTGCTCAGCAGAAGCGGTAGTGGGACAACAATTTAATTGTTGGTGATTTTTCATCCATGGTGACCTGGTGTACCTGTAAGTATGCTGAGATGATAAAGCAGCGTTGCAAAGCTTGTGCTTTTTCATCTGCATTCTGTGCTCTGCCTCCCCTGCCTTTTGCTGGCTGCCTTTGCAAATGGGAGCCTACAACTTTTCAGACAGAGATGGTTGAGGTTCACATTGCTTAGTGACCTTTGGGTTTCATGCACTGTGTGGGTATATGGAAATTTTGCATGTAGGTGGCATTTTTTAGCAGTTCAAGAGAAGCACACAGTGACAATCACACTGTGTGTACGTGTGTTTTCCACAATCTACTTTAAAGGATTGTTGTTAGACTACAACCTTAATGTCCATGAGCTGGAGCATGAAAATCTAGTGTTTAAGGTTTTAGAGAGGGACAGCGGTGTTCTGTATGTGGAGAGAGAGAGAGGGTATATTAATATTATAAGGAGAGATTCACTCCTTATTTTTTTGGCAGAAAGGACATGAATATTAGTGGATAAGAGGCTGGAGCTGACCCAGCCATGGGCACTCCCAGCCCAGAGAGCCACACGTGTGCTGGGCTGCATCCAGAGCAGGGTGGGCAGCAGGGCCAGGGAGGGGATTCTGCCCCTCTGCTCTGCTCTGCTGAGACCCCACCTGCAGGGCTGCAGCAGCTCTGGGGTCCCAGCACAGGAAGGACATGGACCTGTTGGAGTGAGTCCAGAGGAGGGACACTAAGGTGGTTAGGGATGGAGCACCTGTGAGGAAAATTGGAAAGAATTGGGATTATTCAGCCTGGAAAAGAGAAGGCTTTGGGGTGATGTGATTGCTGCCTTTCAGTATCTGAAGGGAGCCTGCAAGAAAGATGGAGGGGGATTTTTTACAAGAGCATGTACCGACAGGATGGGGGAAATGGATTACAACTGAAAGAAGGTAGGTTTAGATTAGATATAAGAAAAAATTCTTTACTGAGGGGATGGTAAGACACTGGAACAGATTGCCCAGAAAAGTTGTGGATAGTCCATCCCTGGAAATGTTCAAGGCCAGGCTGATTGGAGCTTGGAGCAAGCTGGTCTAGTGAAAGATGTCCCTGTCCATGGCAGGGAGATTGTAACTAGGTATCTTTTAATTCTCCTTCAAGCCAAACCATTTTATGATTCCAAAAGTATTTCCATTTGTGTATGCTGCCTTTAGTAGAGTTCCTGAACAATGCCATTGCTGAATATACAAGCCATGGTAAGTTGGAGAAGAGAAGAACATCCTGACCACCACTACCTGTGTCCTGCTTCTCCTCCCCTTGTCTTCCTTATACTAGGACAAGCTGCTTTGTTTCCTAGGGACACCAACAAATATCTTACTGTGACTGGGTTTGAAGTTTAATTGGAGAAAGCTGTTCTGTTGAGAGCTGGTGGTAGAACTCTGGGGAATAATCTGTCCTTTTCCTTGGAGGCAATATACTTGGTTATTTAATTTTCCTGGTTATTGAACACTTGGAAGTCTTTTTTTTGCCTACCATCTCTCATCTAAAATGTCTGGTTTACTCTTTTGTCTAGAACACAGTGCTGTTGAAGGCATAGGAACATATAGTAGTTATTACAGATTAGTTTGCTTCACAGGAGGTAAATGCAGAATTACCTTATTTTTTTTAGTTGTTCTTCAAGCAATTGATTCAGAACATCTGATGAGACAGCTGTAATATCTTTTTTTTTCTTTTCGTACAAGGAAAACAGTATTGCCATGACAATGGCCCTGAATGATACATGACTTCTGAGGTCCCTTTTTGTTGCAGTCTGCTGTAGTGAGGTGTGTGCAGCCCAACAGCACTGTGCAGCCTGGGATTCATAAATTCATTGTGTTTTCAGAGCTTTAGGCTGAAAATATGATGGAGACTTTTTTTCTCATCTTGTTTCAGTGTCATAACTTCCACGGAACTGTTACCAGGAGTGTGTGGAGAGTGTTGAGGATCATTCCCAAACCCTAGCCCACAGCCCTTCCAAAATTCCCATCCTTTAGGAATACAAACTTTAGAATATCACTAGGACGATGGTCATAAGATCCTCTTGAAAATCCCTAAAGGCAGCTAGGTAACATGCATATGGAAAAGCTGCAAAAATTGACCTGCTCCAGGGTTTGACTTGGTGCCAGAGAAAGATGTGAGCTCTGTTGTTGATTTTTATTCTCACTTGAAGTCTCAGGATGTTTCCTGTCCTTAATGAAGTGGAGCTTCAGCCTTGAAGCCTAGATATGGAGGTGGATATGTGAGAGCCAGGAATTCCCTAAGTTGCAGGTTCCTGGCATGCTTCTAGCTAGCCTGACCAGCTGCCTTTTGTTAGCTCTAGCTGTGTTACACCAGGAAGATGTGTAGTGATGACTAACATTTGGGGACTGTTTTCATACTCTGTGAGGATGGGGAAAGAGCACAAAGAGGAGTTTTTACAGATATTTGCTTTTGTCACTTGAAATCTAGCAACTAAACATTTTCGGGAGTCATAAAATGTTTCAGATCTGCTTCTGGAGATAATATCTATCAGTTCTGTATCTTTAACTGAATTTTAAAGGATAAGATATCTAGTGAAATATCTTCTGCTTTTTAAGAGTTTCCAGATCCCTTTCCCTCCCTCTTCTTGTTCAGCTGATATGGGACCAGAGGAGTAAGCAAGTGGCTCTCCTCAGGAGCATCCTGTGTCTCACCTGGGAACAAGGCGAGCAAGATAGTGTTTTATGATCCCTTTCAGTTTCATTCCCCACCTTTGCAGTTCCTTTTCATTGCAAGACAAAAGAAATACTTTCATGCCCTCTCCTAATCTCTGGTTGCCTTAAGGAAGCAAGCACAGATTCATCATGTCTTTTGTTGCTTATCAGCAGTAATTTATGATACAGTGATGTAAAAAAGCAAAGGATATATCTGGATAAGAGATGCAGTATAGGATATAATTGGTGTATGAAGGAAAGTTTAAAGGAGAAGATAGGTAGCTGAGGGTCTTCCCAGTTTTCCTTCTTTCTTGAATCACTTTTTTAGGTAACTTTATGCCAGTGCTTCTGTTGTGACACCCTCTTCTCGCTCCATTCTTGCCTAACATCAAGTGTCCCATCTAAACTGGCCTTGTTAAACACATCCTGCTTTGGAGCCATAGACAAATCACTATGTTTTTAAATCTGGACTAAGATTTGCTAGCTCAGTTTTGCAGTCAGAGAACAAAGAAAGGACTACGTCTGCATGCACCTGGGGCCTGTATGGGAAAAAAATGCTCACAAACAAAACTTGGGTGTGTTATTGACTTTATCTCCTCAGTCACTGGGTGTGAATCCCTATATTAGTGAAGTCCAAGAGTAAAGATGGGAGAAAAGAAAGTCCTGGGTGAATTCTAGCACTGTCAGTGAAGCTTCATCTCTGGAAGCAGCCTTGGTTGTTGTTCATTCTGTTTCTTTGCCCATTTCTGGTTAAGACTCAGATCTCTGTCTGTCAGCTGAAGCTCTCCACTGCAGTGGTGCTTGTGTCATGGTCTTGTTTCTCCTACCAAGCAAAGGCCTCCTCTCACAAAGCCCAGTGTGAGCTCCACTGTTTCTGCAGGGAAGGTTCTGGAGGAGGGAGTGGGACATGCATCTGATCTTTGTGTGTCCACTGGATGCTGAGTTAACTTCACCCACGTGGCAGCTGTAAAGAAGCTATTGAGATTCAGTGCACGTTTGTGTGGCTTGCTGGGTTTTGTCACCACCTTGACTAGTTGTTTGAAGACTGAAGTTTTCACCTATGTTGCCACTTTGTACTGTGTACAATTCACTATCAGCCTGTGGGTAAAAAAAATATTTTGAAGGAAAGAGCCTTTTGTTAGGTAGTGTTAAACTCAGATGTACACCACCATATGTTTTGACAACATTTGTGAATAATTTTCAAATGGGTTGAGTAGCAAATGTGTCTTTTATGGCACCTTTCTACTTTTTCATGAGCTGAAGCATTTGTAAGTGTGAAAACTGTGCTTTAACACCAATTTACTGCAATTTAATTACTCATAAGTGCATTGTTATGCTTTATATGGTGTTTTATTCATCTGGCAGACTTATTTGAGTATTTGTTCTCTCTGCTAAGAGCATGAAAATCTCAAGGACTCTTGATAGTGTTTAATCGATGTGATTTCTCCCTGTCTCAAGGCAATGCACTCTGTTACTCACTTGTCCCTGTGCTTTTGCTACAAGAAACAGCCTACGTGCTGAAACCAGTTGCCAACTTCTGAGCGCTATGGTACAAACCCAAGGTGAAGCTGTCTTTCCTTGTGCTGTGACCTCTGTGCAGAGCTGACAGACATGTGAGAAGCCAGCCTCGCCTGCCAGCTTCTAGGTGAGCTGGTGTATACCATTTACCTGCAACGTGAGCCGTCTCACTTAAGTAAATCCTGAATTCATGAGACTGCAGAAGATCTGTGTCTGTTGAGAGAGGCCATAAGAACAGGATTGCATCAGAAATTACTCATTTTTAAATGTATATTTGTGGGGAGAAGAAAGAGGGGATTGGATAGGGGCTTTTAGTATTGGAAATTCTGTTCTGCATGGCAGTACTTCTGGCTATGGTTTGTTTGTGCCATAGGGAATGACCCTTCTGTGTCTTTCATTCTTTATTGTGGACAGGTAGGAGGCAGTGTTCTGCTGCAGGTTGTATTGTGTCTCAGGTGTTCCCCTTCCCTATTGCTCTCTGGTTCCAGTTCCTGTTGGGACAGGTGCTTTTACCTTTTGGGACATTACTGCTGTGTACATTATTCCTTATTGTATGTGTTTTGACAATTCAAAAGGAGATCAAAGTCCATTTGAAGTACGTGAAGAGCATGTCTTGGTACCAAGAGGTGGCATCAGGTACAGTAGATAAAGTGTTCTGGCTTTAGCCCAGGACTTGTTTTATCTCCAGAAAGTTGAAAACAAAGTCGCTTTGGCAACAATTTAACTTCTACCCTGCTAACAACCCCACTATTACCCGCTACTTGGAGCTTACTAAATGGAGAACATGTATGCTAGTGCTAGAGGGTTTCTCCTTGGTCCGTTTTAAAGGTGTCTGTTTAAATGTGGTGTGAGTTGCCGCAGCTGATTGTCAGACAATCACCATTATCGTTACACATAGCTCCTCTGATATGCTGACCTGAACCTTTTCTTCTGGAGCCCAGGACACTGTCTGTAGGTATAGCCTCTCGCATGCCTCCTCCAGCAGCCGAGGATGCTCAGTAATTGCTTCTTGATTCTTTTACTGTTTTTCAAGAATTGGTGCAGTGGACAGCTCAGTATTGTGTGATGAAGGTGGCAGATTTCAATGAAACACAGCTTCTGGGAGGAAACACCCCTCTATGGAAGGCTCATCTTTCGTGTAAGACTCTTTCACGTGAAAGAGAGTGCTTGGGTGGGAGCGGGTATCCAAATGGCAATACATCAACATTGTGAGATTCCCAAGGCGGAGCAGTCATGTTACTGTGGTGCCCTGCCCGGATTAATTAGTGTCTCTGAAGCGGTAATTAGCATGGTCCTTTGTGCCACCCAGCCACAGCCTTAGTTATTTCCTTTAGTAATTATGAGAACTTATGTCAGTGAAATGTACCAAGGCTGAATAGTGCTTTTGACTACTTAAAGGCTTTCCTGTCCCAAAATGTAGAACATGTTCACCAGGAAATAGTGCCTTCACCACTGAAAATGTTACATTCAAATTTATTTTTTAAAAAAAGTCTCCTTCGCACTAAGAATGTAACTACCCCTCTGGTGCTATACAGGACATTTCTAGATCACTTAGCAGTGCTTGTTGGACACAACATCTGAGGCATATCTCAAGAACCAATCTAGGTATGTCCGTGCATTTGAGGGGGCTGATGTTTTTTCAGGCCAGCATAAATTCCTCTTTAGATAAGTGAATCAGGCTGCTGTCTGCTGGAATGAAGTGTGCGTGTTGGAGGAGCATGTGGGCGGAGGTGTTCAACAGTGCTAGAATGGAAAAGGAGAGAAGATGGAATACATGTGTTACCCATCTGATGACGTGTCAGGCTAGTGAAGTACTCCATGAGACATGGACCCTTTGTTAAAAATTGACACCATGTCTCAGGGACTTTAAGGAATATTTGTTGCATAGTAACTTTAGCTTAAATCTAAAATGTTATGAAGATTAAAACTTTATGTAAAAATTACAACTTTATCAGTAAATGGACTCCCATTGTATAGTCAATATCTCCGCTTAACTGTTTGACCGTGTTTGTTTTCATTTCTGCTTTTCTTTCCTTGTGCTTAATACTTAGTTATGCTAATCATTGAGTAAATTTTCTGGCTGGAAATAAAATGAGATTGCCATTTGTGAGGCAGTTTTGAAGAACAATTACTTTTTTATGCGAGATACATTAATCTATTTTGTACAGATTAAAATTTTGCTTGGTATTACACATATTATTTTAAATACCCATTGTAACAGAATGTTCTCTGATGTTTGGTGTTTTTATTAATACCTGTTAGGTGTGGTTTGTTCTCCCCTTGAGGGGAAAAAATGGGTATACAGTGTACTGTTTTTTGTTTTGGTCATGCTTGGATGATTGTGTACACATGCGTGCTGTGATTTGTTTGGGGTAAAAAGTGAAACAGAAGCATTCTTTCCATCTTGTGTGGAAAGCAGTCAGGTATGTGATAAGTCTTAGCTCCCAAAGGATTTCTGACTTTTGGTCAGCCCTCTTTGACAAAAAGGAAAAATTCCCCCAACGTTGTTACTAGTTCATCTTGGGGCTCAAGCCCTGTCCTGGTTCTGGCCTTTGGAGTTGAACCATTACTGTGTTTTTAGACTGATTTGGAACAGGTGTGGGCATAAACTCTCTTCAGCTGAATTACTGGTAAGGAGTTTGTGCTAGCTGTGGGACAATGAGCAGAATGTGACATCTGTTGAAAAAAAAAAAATCATGAGAAACACCTGAATGATCTTGACTCCATGGTATAGGGACACATGGCAGCAGGGGTTTGAAAGTCAGGTTTTCGTGTCCTTGAGCAGTGGCCCAGGGTGTACGACTGTGTATAACTATAACTTTCCAGACTGAGCATCTGGAAAGTGCTGTGCTGCTTTAAAGAGAAGTGTAGTGGAAGAGGCCGTAGAAAAAAAGCAATGATTGTGGTGCTTCCTATAATCTGTGAATTTAGAGCTCCAAGGATATTATTTGTTTCCTATAATCTCAAGTTTCCATATGCAGTTGCAGTCTTTGTTGTTATGTAAATGGGGATGTTTGTAATCAGCTTAGAATATACCCTCATTATAAGAAAGGCATTTTTAAGGTATCATAACTAGGTAACTTGCTGTATAAAATATTAATATTTTACAAAAATAGCTAAAATTAGAAGTAAATATACTGAGAAAGTGTTAGAAAAGGGGGAGGGTGGGAAGAAATTGCTTGGGGCTTTTGGATTTCTGTTTTTTTAACAAATGTAGGTTTCCAACTTATTTTCCCTCTTCACTCTTCCCAAAGACATGGGCCCTTGTAGTTTCCCTTCAAATACTACTTTTAATTTAAGTTTATGAAGATAATTAACCCTTATGAGGCTTTTTTCAGGATTTGTAAACAGTGTAGGATTAGAACAATATATTTGCTTGTATAGGCACGTTGGCCTGTGCCATGCTTTCAATGCTAGATTTTTTATTAATTTGTAATAAAAACTCTGTATTTTTTTACATGATAGATTTGCTTGTACTCAATTAAGCCCCCATCTCTATAGTTTTACAAACTGGGACAGAGGTCACTTTTTATATTTGTACCAACGCTTTAAGGAAGTACTTAACAGCTTGGATGATGAGAAGTCTTTTACCTGAAAATAATCTTTAAAGCTCTCTTGGGTAACCATGCTACAGATAGGTAAGTTTTTCTGCTGGCCCATCACTCCATAGCTGTCAAATGTCAAAGCGGTGTCGTTGTGCAACTGTTCCACATCAGCACCACCTCAGGGTGCAGCTGCCTTGGACTGTAGCTGTGAGAGGCCCTTGGCAGGATATCTCAGTGCAAGGAGCCCTGTCGTGTATGTATGTGTGCCTCTAGTTTTGGGAAGTTTGCTCATTTGGAGGATTAAGCACACCAAATGGACTGGAGCTGAAAAACAAGTATCCAAACCTTAGTGGTGGATATCTTTGCTGAATTGTTGTGGAGGATGAGAGCTGTCTTATATGCTGTAGTGGTGCAGGCATTAACTCTTCTGCAGCTTCACTCATTATGGGTTGAGTGCTTGCAGGATGAGAATTCTGTGAAAAGCCTATCCAGGGGAAGAACCAAGTCCATCTGTAAATGTTTCTCCTTTTCCTGTAGTTTATATAATACCTCCATGTGTCTTCCACATACATCAAGAGCCTCACTTATAACATGCTAATACTTTACTCACATGGGCTTCTGATGCATTTCCCAGTTCAAACTAATCTGGGTTACAAACATTTACTGCTGTGTTTCTGTAACTGGTGTGTCTGTATATCCTGACATGCCTGGAGCTTTGTTTCTGTGCATTCACATGGACTGTTGTTTGAACAAAGATTTAAATTGGGAAGGCAGGGCAGGGTGATGCAGCTATTGCAAGATGTATGGTTTCTCACCATGGTGCTGTTGCCAAAATGTGCTTGAGCATTTCGCCTTGGAAACAAAAAATAACTTAGCCTTTCATTTTTGTGGTAATTACTTCATTGCTCAGTAGCATGGCTCTACCAGGTATCAGCAGTTTTAAGCACAAGAAATATTGCACAACATATGGACTAATTGGTGCTTTTCATTTCTCTTCTTGTAGGATGACCTCAGGTTCCTGAATGTCAAATGCTGACACACTGAATTAACTGAATCTGCTGCATTATTTCTGATGTTTAAAAAGGCCTAATGAAAGTAGAGACTGAGACTGGCACTTCCGTTACAGTCTTTTAAGGTAAGATGTTATTGCCAGGGCAGAGGGAGGAAGACAGATGTGGTTCCACAATCTGTCCTAGTCCCACCTCTTGATCTCTAATCAGCCTATTGTGATTTAGTCCAATACAGCCACTTGCTCACTCATTTGCTGACTCTGGTGGGGGAGAGAAGCAGAAGAGTCAAAGTGAAAAACGTGTGCATTGAGCAAAAGCCATGCATGGAAGCAAAGCAAAAACAAGAATTAATTCACCTCTTCCCATGAGCAGGCAGGTGTTCAGCCATCCCAGGAAAGCCTGGCCCCTTCACACATAAAGTTGGTTTGGGGAGACAAATGTTATTGCTACAAATGTTCCCTCTTCCTTCTTCCCTCTTCATATGCTGAGCGTGATGCCATATGGTCTGGAATATTGCTTTGGTCAGCTGGGGTCATCTGTCTTGGCTGTGTTCCCTCCCAGTTCCTTGTGCACCCCCAGCCTCCTTGCTGGTCGTGTGGTATGAGGAGCAAAAAAAAGCCTTGTCGTTATGCATGAACTCAGCAATAATCAAAATGTCCATGTGTTATCAATCCTGTTACCAACACAAATTTAAAGCATGGCTTTTTATCAGTTATTATGAGGAAAATTAACTTCACCCTAGTCAAAATCAGCACAAAACTACATGAACCTAAGGTCTTGTATTGGACCCAGCTATCAGTATTGGTTATAAGCAAATTCACTGACTTCACTAAGACAATCCATGCAATTTCAAGAAACATCCATGAAGAAACAATTTATTTTTTTTCCTAAATCACTAATTCTATACAAGTGCTTGTATATCTTTCCATTCGTGTGCCTTAGTTCTTCTATCCATGTATTAGAATTATTTAGTAGTAGTGGTCTTCAGTCCCTATAGAATGCCATGCTGAGAAAATTCACCAGGAAAAATAGGGCTGTGAAGCTAAACATGACTGTAGCTAGAAAAGTGACCATTCTGCTTTGACTGGAGTTGCTGCTGTGATCTTTCATTGATTACCCATGTTTCCTGTACATCTTTCGGATTCATGGCTGCATTGTCAGCTGCACTGTAGTGCTGCTGCATTTTCTCAGGGTGCAGCAGACCAGCCACAGACCAGACGGGCAGAGAGTCAATCAGTACCAGGGTTATGCTGTGCCCAGTGAGCAGCGTGGCCTCTTACCACTGCAAAGTTGTTATGGTGACCAGTGACTGGGTATAAGTACCCCAGCAGAACGGGGCTATGTATTTTTTTTTCTCTTTTCTGTGCAAACATCAGGTTAAAAGCAACACCAAAGGGATGGCCTGAATGAAATCTCTAAGAAAGGAAACCCAGATAAGTAAAGGCTGTGTAAAGGCTCTTTCCTACTGAGTCCTAAATTGCCTCAGGTTTGACAGTTGCTGTTTGAAGTGGCAGTTGAATTCTGTTTTCATTTACACTTAGAGTGTCACTGCCTGCCCACCTTATTACATGCACTGCAATATGCTGCAGAGTTGGATGAGAGGTGAGACACACCTAAAACTGAACTTCTCTTTTGAAGAGGAAGGATTTAGTCTTTTGACAGTTGTGATTACCTGGGATGGCTAATAGCTTTTCTTCTGCTGCTTTTGCAGCTTTCATCAGAGCATAAACAAGCAGTGGAGACAGCTTGTTTGGCTTTTGAGTGTGGAGAGCTTGTTTTTGCTTTTGACTGTGGCGTAAATCTGGTACTTCCAGATGTGGACTTGAATTGCTGCCAGCATATGGGGCAGGTAAAGGGCTCCTGAATCTAGTGATCCAAAAGACATGAGGACGCCAGCTGGTTTTCCTCGAATTTTGAAACTGATCTCCTGGAAAAGCTGATCTCCTGCCATTTTTCATTACTCCGTGAACTTGATGTTTAGATGTGGAGTTGTGTGAGTAGCTGGAAGCACCTGGACACCACTGACTCTCTCTGTCTCTGTTGTGTAAAAGCACTTCAGAGAGGGGGCAGAGGGTTCTGCAATAGACAAGTGGCCATGATTGGGAAGCCTGTGTGCACTTCCTCTGCAGGCCTTACACCAGCACGTTTTGGATTGGCCCTGGGCTCTTGCTCATAGAGCAGTGTCTGTTCCTCATTGGAGGATGCTATTCTTCTCTTGGGTGTACCTGGGTTCTTGCTCTTCTGGAGGTTATTCTACTACCAGGAAAAGCATTAGTACATGGATTTTATCTTTTCTGGTGGCAGAAAAGTGTTTTGATACAGCAGGAGAAATGCTTAAACAGGCAAAATAAGGAAACTTATGTTGCTGTGACTAGGCTGGTTGCAGTTCCTGTGTGGCTGTGTGCTGCAGCCAGTCCTGGCTGTAGAAGTGGTCAACCTCAGCCAAGCATGGGTTTCTAAGTGGAGGAAATGTGTGCATATATGCCCAGAGGCGTTCTCAGGTTGCCTTTGCAGACCCCCAGCCCTGGCAGTCTGCTGCAGCCAGTGCCAGTAATGGAGTGCAGTCACAGCCTGCTGTCAGTGGGGTGCAGCGGGGGGCCCTGCAAGGTACAGGGTGGGAATTGAGGGGAGGGTGCTGTAGGGAAACACGTGCAGACAGAGGTGAAGAGATTGCAGATTGCAGAAAGGCTGGAAAATCCAGAGCAGACTTGTATGGGCTCTCAGGGGGCTGACAATGGGGATGATTGCTGACTGCCTCGGAAAGCACAGGAGCACCAGGTACAGTCAATGAGAAGTGGACTCTTATCAGTGACTTGTCACAAGGCTGTGGATATGGAGAGGAGCAGGATGAAGAAGATATTTCCATATTTCAGGTGCTCTGAGTTTAAGTGCCCCCCCCAAGTCACATACACACATACATTTATCTTTGCTTATCCCTACACGCTGTCCTGTTGCATCAGTAGCTCTGGGCACTTACAGAGGGTAGGGGAACACAGGCATTACTGGCAGTAGCTGTCAGCATAGAGATGTGCTACCAATTAAACGTCAGTACACAAGGTAAGGTTAGTAATTTAGTGAGTCTTGGGAGAAGTAGGTGTAATTTCTCTCTGCAAAGCACAGTATTTGAAAACTGGGTGTGGTATGATGGCATGTAACACAACATTTCATTATGCTCAAGGCATTTTGCATTTGTACAGATACTGATACTTGAAATACTGATGTGAGCACCTCAGTGCTTTTTGCTTGTGTGTTACAAAGCCTGCATCTCACTGGTGTGATACACTCCATGGAGAGGGCCCAAAAGCATTTTGTCTGTTTCTGAACTTCACTGAATGTGATCCCTGTGCAGATGATTAAAGCACTGCACTTGTAGTTGGATCACAGACTCTGGCAATGTGAGATGAGCAACAGACTTAAAATTAATTTCCATTTATAAACCATGGTTGCTTCATTGGGATTGCCTGGGGTTTCTCAAAGCTGCGTCCTGTAGCCTTAATTTAGCTTTTATTTTAGTAAAAAGAAAGGATTTACTGCAATATTATCAGACTTAAAACAGCATTTTCACTTTTCACAGCAGAAACTCAGCCTATTTTAAGAGGAAAAAAATTCAAAACAGCAACCAACCTTACGAAGAAAGTCTTGCACTTCCGACAGATGAATATACAGACTGGTTGAAATACAAATGCTCAACAATCACCTTGCTTAGCTGATACTTAAGCTGTAGCTTTTTTACACTTCTGGTTATCTTCGGTTTATCTTATCTTATTCTTTTAATCTGGCCTTTCTGAGTTTTCTGTGCTTGTTGGACCAGTTAAATTGGAGTTTTGCACACTGATTAGTTGGCTTCAGAGGTCCCTGATATACCTTCACATGCAAGGGAGATGTGATTTTTGAGAAAATATGTGTATTGTAAGTGCAGTTAAGCTTGCTCAAATCCAAATACCACTGAAAAGAGCTGATTTTCTTCTCTCAACACCTGCACAATTACATGCAGTCACTTTTTTTATTTGACCAGGTATTTCCACTTGACTAACGTAAACCATTTGTAGCTTAAGCTAAACTTAAGAAAGAAAGAACCAGTTAAAGCTGGTTATTTCATCCTTCCTCCCCTTATTTCTGGTTGTGCTTAAATATGCCACAAGGCCATCAAGCTGCACAGCTGCGCTATGTTACAGCTTCCACTTTCCCACATTGTACAGAAGGATTTTTTCCGAGCCATCTTGTCATGCCACTTGCCAGAGAGACCTGGATTTGTGCTCTGGATATGAAAAGGTTGCCACAGTGTCACCTCGTGCTTGCCAATTTCTAGAGGGAAGCCAGCTGTGCAGCCTGACTGCAAAGGAAGCAGCAGTAGAAGTCTGCAGTGTGACCCAAACCCTGGTGGTGCTGCCATCCGTCTTGTGGCTGGTTGTACCTGACTCCATGTCTGAAGCCAAGCTGAGGAGGGCCCGGCTGGAGCCCCCACCTTAGACTGGCCACTGCTGAGCAGGGCCCAGGTGAAACTGAGCCCAGGGTGTGCAGATCGTGTCTGCATCCTCTGCTGCTGGTGGCCAGCACGTGTGCTCCAAGTTCCTTGATGCTTTCTTGCATTTCAGGCATTCAGGTGCTGGGACCACTGTGACTGGAAGTGGTGCTACTGACCAAGAGCAGCTAACTTGTGCCATACTACATTTTTGTGAATTTGGTCTGTGGAAGGGACCCCACTGCTCAATGTTACTGGCACAATAAGTGCTGCTGAGCTATTTCAGTACAGTAACTAGTTCTTTATATTGATGAAAGGCTTGTGTGCTTTTCTGATTTATGAGACTTGTGAGTGATTAAAAAATAAGTCTATTAATCTTTGGAACAACCTAAACATAAAAAAATATCCCACCAAAACATCCTTGGATTTTTAGTTCTTTTGCCATCAGAACCTGACACCAATTCAGCAGCTCTCTGGATTTCCTGAGAATGACAATCAGTTGCTAGTATAGAAAGTAAATTCTCTTGTTTCATGTTTTAATCTTAATGAGTTCAGGGTTTTGAGCTCTTATCTATATATTCTTAATTTGCCTTTTGCTGTTTCTCTACATGTAAGGACGCACAAGAGTAACTCATCTTTCTTTCTGCTAAAGGTACTTCTACTTTTTCAAAGGAGATGCTTTGTCCACTAGGAACTGTGTCTCAGCATGCTAATAAAATTCACTTTATGCCTTTAAAATGTTTATTCAAAGTGGCCTGGCTGGCTCACAGTAGCTGTGTGGGTGGACTGTCCTTGAATTTTGTCAACCTTATTTAGTACTGCACAATACCCAGTGATGGAAAACAGCTATAAATTGTCTGTGCACAGCCATGCATTATTGATAAAGGGTAGAATAAGCTCTACAATTTCTTTATTTGATGTTGTTAGTGCAACAACTGGCTGATTTGTTGAGACTTTTCCCCCTCCTATTGGCAGTAAAATATCTCTTCATTTTGAACTCTGAGTTTTCTGAATTTTCATTTGTTTGGGGTTGAAAACTTGCTTTGTCTCCATTGTTACTAAAGGAAATGGAAATATTTTCAAAGAGTAGAAACAAACTTAAGCTCAGAGGGAGCTAAGCAAACAGTAAATTTGACTCCATGCTGAAGATAGGACTCTCCTAATTATCTCAAATATTTAGAAATACAAAATGGATCATAAAGTCTCACAGTACATTTAGAAGAAAAAACGCTTTAATATACTTCATTTGGCATATGCTTAGAGAAAATGCTTTACAGTGAGCTCAGTGTGCTTTGTAATTTCAGTGTTCCTTCAAAGTTTATGAAAAATTCTCAAGCCTTAAATCTGTCATGCCTTTTCTCCTGTTGACACTTATGATGAGTAGAGACTCTACTGAATATAATTTGCATATAAAACTGTGCTGTAAACTAAACAGTTCTTTCTCTGTAGTTGAATGAATGTACAATGAATTGCTGAAAACTGCAAATTAATAAATATGTAAGTAAAAAAAAAAACTTGCCAGCAAAACTATGAGGCATTTGGTCTTCCCAACAGATGTCCAGCACCGAAGCTTCTTTTTAAGCTATAATTTTTGGAAGAGTAGCTTCCCAGAGGTTGTTATTGTAATACAGCCAAGGGAATGTACAATTTGTGCCAAGGAAATATTGTATTAGAATTATGGAATTTTATTTTCCTCTATTAGATTTGTAGATAGATATCCTTTGGTAGAAGCATTCCAGACCCCTACAGATATATATATCTCTATATATATCTATATGTAGATTTTTATTCTTTTTTTGTCTTTGTAAAAGTGTCAGGGTAGGGAATTCACAAGTTATACTGATGTCTATAATGGTTTCTTTTATTCCATGGGGAATTGGTGTGTATTAGTTTAACTTTCCATATATTTGCAGTCTTTTAAGGTTAGAAGTCATTAAGTAATGAAGTAATTAAACTGGTTATGTCATTGCAGTCAGAAGGCAGGAAAAACCGTTGGTAAAAGGACTAACATGACTGACAGAGGCTTGCTAGAGATTTACATTGAGAATGAGTCATTCTTCAAAACTTTTTCATTTTCTGATGGAAATTGTGGAGTAAATCAAATACAGTGGCTATGAGTGATTAAAATGCAAAACTTATGAATTCTTACTGACTTTGTAAATCTGATTCCTTTACTGTTAATATAAAATCATTTATCTTAAAGCACTCTTGAGGCTGTGAATATTTAGATGAAAGCTTCAACTCTTGAGGAAGGTTATTTTGATATTCAACATCATTAATTATGTAGCTTGCATAGAAAGTTGTCATGGAAGAAGCACAGGAGATTTTTTCCATAGGTCATCTCATAGATCTGTGGTAATTAATTCGATAAATCAAAGTGGCAAATTTTGCTATAGTTTAAATACTTACACAATTACGTAGTCATCTAAAAATTCCTGTGCTGGTTGAAGAGGATAGCTTTGGTTTGATCCTACAGAAAATACAAACAGTGGACATTGACTTGCCTGTGATTTTGGCCTCGGAGCAACTGTGCAGCTATATTTTTTTTAGAGAAGGGCAGGCTTCAGCCATGTTACTACAATTCTGTTTGGACAGTTTGGGAGTATGAGTGTGTGTGTAATTTCTTCTTGAAACAAGTATACTTTGGTAGTGAAATACAATTTTGAAAATCCTTTGTTCCTGTTGTTTGTTTAAAAGAACATCTTTCACTGGCATTGTTAGAACCCACTGAAATAAAAAACTGTAAGATAAGGAAACACTCCAGAGTACAATAGAGTTGGATGCTCCTCCATATCTGCACATTCTCTTTAGGCAGTGCATGGATGGTGGTGTTGTTCAGACATCTTCATTTGCCCCCCTGGGAGTCAATCAGTAGTCTGACAAACACAAAAGAGCTTTAATGCAATTTGACAATTATTTTCTTCATACTAACGAAACATGCCTTGGTCCAGCCAGGTTGAGTGACTTTTGGAAAGTTACCTAGATTAGAAATGTACTAGATTAGAAATGTACTGGGCAAGTGACCTGAGTGTTGCTGGTGACCATCCACAATGCTTGTTCCTTGGGAGGGCCATTGTGGAGGAAGGTGGGATGGATGAGGTTGTAAGAAATCAGCTTCACATGGCTGATCTCTGCTCAAAATACAGGGACAGCTACAGAGGTTGCAGGAATGGTGTGATGCAAAGGGACCTGAAAAAAACCAAGTAAATAAAATATAAAAAGGTCAGTTTTTATAAGGAAAACTAGAGAGTTTTGCTAGCAGTCAGTATAAACAAAAAAGTCCTAGGGGAAGAGTGAGGCTGGTGACTTGTGAAGAGAAGTTATCTGAAAACCTTCTGCTGCTTTTAATGTGGTATCTCCCATTCCTTTTCAAATGCATCGAAAGAGGATGTTAATTTTTTTTCTTTCCAGTATAGAAATTAACAGGGGCGGGGTAGAATCGTTCACCCTAAAATATTTTCTCTTTAAAAGCATAGAGTAGGAGAGCAAAACATGTGTTGCTGCATCTATCCCCACCCCAGGAGTAATGCCAAATGCTTTGTCTCTGACAGGTTGCAGTATGCCCTACTATAAGGAAAAGAAAACTGCTTTCCCCTCTCTTGGTACAAAAGAAAAGTATTAAGGTTGCTTGGGTGGGATAAACTTCAGAGGCCTCTTCCAGGTTTGATTAGTAGTACAAAACCATGTTGGTTCTAACATGGGTACATTGTGCTTCCATTACCTCAACCAGCCACGCTGCAGTACACAGTTGTTCTGTGAATCACAGAACAGTCATCATTGTGAACAAAATCTCTTTTCTCCTTTTTGTTGTTACACTATATTGTCCTCCACTAAGTTGAAAGAGATGGGGAGCACACTGAGTTACCCTGATTCTGTCAAATTACTGTGTCAACAGTGCAGTTATCTGCTCTGAGAGGCTCTGCACTGTCAGAAACTGATTCTTACTGTATTTGCCATGAACTTTCAGCTGTAAAAGTAATTAATTCTCTGCAAAATATGTTTTGGGTAGATCTATGTCCTTGCCCCATGCCTGTAACCTCGATAACTAATAACATTTTGTCTTTCTAGAAGACCCTATTAATGATCATTCCACTGTGAACTTGATGAGACCCTCTTTGCAAAATGCAGAGCACTTTTTAACCCTTTTTCTCCCAACAACCATTTTGGTTGGTAATGTTCATGCAGTTTCCATGAAATGTGGTGGTCAAGGCATGTTACATCTCTACTGTGTGTACAGAACACAGAGCTGTAGGTTGCTCTTGTGTTTTCTTTCCATTCCCCTTTCCCTCCTCCCTTTTGTGCTGCTCTTAATGAGGTGCTAGTGGATGACAGCGCAGATTTTCCCAGTGTACATCAAAACAAACACATCTAAGCTGGATGCAGTAAAAGCAAAACATTGTTAAATATGGCAGAAGAATTGCTAGGTAGGGAAAAACTAAGTTATGTTGTTTGGGAAAATGATTGCACTTCTGGCTAATTACAAAATAATTGAATGAGTGGTTATGTGTTGCTTCACTGCAAGCTTTAAATATCTGAAACATTATCTGTTTTGGTTTTTTTTAGTGCTGAAATTTGCTATGAAATATAAAATTTAGTAAATAAAGTTTGGCTCCATCATGATCCTCAGCTGTTCTTGAAGGTTCCTCACCCTTCCTTCTTCTCATTTAACCTGTGATATTCTTGTGCACCTGGAAAACTGAGCTATAAAAATGCAGTTTTGTTTCTGTTGTTTGATTTATTTTGTGCTAGACAAATTGCATTCCTGTAAGCTTTCTGTAGGCTGCCTATAGCAAAGGCAGTGCTGGCATGTGAGGTTTCAAGATGCAGAATAGGCTGAAGAACTCAATTTTAAAGATACACCATGAATTACTGGGCTTAATGTGTCTTACACCCAAGGAGTTTTCCCCCAGACAGTTTTGAGGTGCATACCACTTTAAGGAGCCTGTAGTTTACTTTCGGGTGAAATTACAAGTGATTTCAGGTTTTATTCCAGCTTTTTCTGTTTTCTTTGCCTTGGCCTTGAATGTTTAGGCATCTTTTGTTGCTTTTCTTCCACAACAGCCTCGGTAGAGGTGCAGCAGCAACTATAAATTACCTTCCATGATAAAGAAGGGTGCAAAGTAAAGAAGCACATCATTGCTTCCCGAAGATCAAAATGAAGTTTCAGGTGCTAACAATGTCATCAACATGCAAGACAAATCTGGGCACAGGCACTTGGAAGTTATTTTAGCTGAATGCATTTGGCAGTCCCTGGGGTATAAAAGGAAAGTTTGTCCTTGAGTTTTTTTAAAGACCAGTAGTTACAATGTTGAAATACTCATCAAAGGCTTTAAAGTTAATTCCCTGATAAGTAAATCTGTAATGTTGCATTGTTGATTTTTCTGAACCAATTTTTAAACTTCAGAATAACTTAAAAAAGGTTGGTAAAAAATACGTTTTTCCATTCTATTGCTGGAATGTGCCCATGATTCCCAAAGGGTAAAAGAGTTCCTGTGCCAAATTCAACAGAGTAGCAAGAGATCTTATTTTAAGTCTGTCCTCAGTGAAGAATGGATTATGGCTTGTTCTGGCCAAATTAGAAACTGTAGGAAAGAGGAAAGTATTTTTTTGCCAGATTACCCCTCATTTGTGAGAAATGCTACTACCCTAAACTTGTCATTCTGTTCTTTCACTTGAGGTTAATGGCTTCCATCATTTTGCTTCAAATTCTAGCTCCCTCTGCTTTAAAAGTAATAATAAAAGCGGCATTTCAGGAAGATTCACAATGTTTAAAAAATACAGAGGATCTGGGTGACTGCCTCTCACAGTCAGTAATTGATGGCATTTCAATTCAGGGAGGAGTTTGGCTTGTTTAGTGTAACTTTACAGCAGAAGTATGCATCTCATTATTTTATGTGTTGCATTTATTTAACTTTTGGCTGTGCGTTCTACCTGTAACATTCCTTTTAGTCGTGACTGGGAGCAGACTAAGCAGGTAATCACAGATTTAAATGCACAACAATGTGCCTTTGTTGAGGATGGTTAGCTGGGTTTCTCTTTTAATTGAAAATGCGTAGAAGCAAGAATCAGTAATGTATTTAAAATTTGCACAACACAAAATAATTTTTCTTTTAAAAAGAGGAGTGGCTACTAGGGCATTATATCCTTTGCTAGGTATCTGAAACAATTTATGATATATCGGTGGTCAATGAGTAATTGTTCAAACTGTGTTGGAAATAGGTTTTCTTGTAGACACCTAGTGTCTTGGGTTGCAAGTTGTGGCCGGGGTGTGTATGTTACTACCCGCTCTTAGAGGTGGGGCAGTTACCTTCTGTTAATTGGCCACCTGTTAAAACCATGTGGGGCAGTTTTTCTTTGTCTCTTCCACAACCAATCCTCCCTCAGGGAGTTATCTTCTGTTAATGGGCCCTTGAGTGCCACTGCATGACTGATAAAATTACACCATCCCACTGTGAGATGCTCTGCCCAGGGGGAGGAGCCAAGCATTCCTACCTGGATACAATCTGACATTGGAACACCACAGGCAGCCTTTTCCACTGGATTCCCAGAGGTGCAGCTGTCTTCTCCACTGGATTTCCAGAGGAAGACCAGGCCCATCTTCACCACCACTGGACCTTCAGAGGAAAACTGCACCCTTCCACAGGATCACTGCTTCAACAGAACCACACCTGTCACTGCAGGAGGACTGCAGCCACCATTTAATGGGACTGCTACCAACACCCTGACCAACAGGGTGTCAGGTCATATTCTGACTCTGTCAGTAGGGTTTTTTTATTTTGTACTACTGTATTTGTATTTTAATTTTCCTTGTAAAGAACTGTTATTCCTATTACCATATCTTTGCCTGAGAGCCCCTTAATTTTAAAATTACAATAATTCAGAGGGGGAGGGGTACATTTTCCATTTTAAAGGAGGCTCCTGTCTTCCTAAGCAGACACCTGTCTTTTTTCAAACCAACACCTAGGAAAAAAGCAGACTGGAAGATCAAGGAATTTTGAAGGCAAAGGTACTTTAAAAACACAGGAGAATTTAGGGATATACATTGGCAGCGAACCGGTCTGAAGGAGTTGAGAGAGAAGGTGGTTCACTCTGTAGCTATGACCACCTCTCCTGTGTCAGGTTTGCTCCTTAGAAGAGTCATTTACTGTAATTCATGCTAGCTCAGCATTAGCTGTGGTGCTAACCTGCCTTTACAGTGTTTTTTGCACAAGTGTTTTTTGATGTAAATTATGTAAATATTTCTACACGTGCTTTAGAGATAAGCCTTTGGTTTTTATTTATTTATTTATTTTTAAATTTCAAGATTCCTAATGCATTGAGCAACAAAAGCTCTAATCCCAGATTTTGAAAGCATTTATTTCAGCTGTAAGGAGCTTCAGAGTTTGACTTTTATGCTTCCTCTTGTGTAGGTAATTAAGAGCTGCCTAACACAGCCCTACAAAATCTTCTGTTCTTGGGTAGGGCACTTCTGAAAAGGCTCTCCAAGAGCGATGGGCAGATTGCATTTCAGTCAGATAGGAGCTGACCACAGCAGTTGTTAGCCAGAGAACTGTACCCTGAGCCTTGGTCTCAAAATGAGTGTGCCCTTTTACAGAAGAAATTAATAATGCAGAAGCACATAATGGGACAATGTGAGAGTCTGGAAGAAGGGGATAGGAAGGATGTGTAGGAGATAATAGGACTTAAGAGAGGACCACAAGCCCAAATACAGTTTCACTTGTGAAGTCTTTTGATGCAGTGTAAAGTTTGTAATGGTGTATGAATCATAGTGGAAAACCAGTCTTCTGGGAAACCTGAGGATATTTACATTACTGTAAGACAAAAAGGACCTCAGAACTAGACTGTAAGGAGGTGAAAAGAAAGAGATGGAGGATCTGAAAGTTAACATTCTTCATAGTATTTTAATCCAGATTAACAGATTATGACTATTTCATGTGTGCAGAAAATCACGGTATGAAAAGCCAGTACTCGTGAAGGAGACAGAGGAGTCCTTTAACTTTATTCATGTAAAGGGGGAAGAGTCCGCTGGGGCACACGCCCTCGGGGATTTCTCTCCCGGGGTTTCAGAGGCTGCAGCCTCCTTTTATCTTAAACCCCGGCCACACATTTCCCTCGTCATTTCCCCATTGGCTGAGGTACTAGGAAGGTACAGCCTTCCCAAACCAGCCACCCCATATGCTCCCTTGAACCTGTCATTTTACCCCAAAGTTCAGAAGTTCAGGCTAGCTGGGTCCTGAAGTAGACTTTGTGTGGACCGGTTTGTCTGTTAGCCTGAAGTTCAGGAGCCAAACTGTCTAGGTTCTGTAACAAACTTGCAGCTTGAGGTTTGCAGGGACATTAAGACCCATTTCAAAGATATTACCACCCATTGCTTCTGAAGACCCTCACCCATCAAATTGTTTGTAAAGATGTTAGCACACATCTTTCCTATGACATGCTTATCTCCCGTTTTACTCAGGTTTTTTAATGTTGAAAAACCAAAATGAGAAGTAGTTCCCAGAGGTACAGTATCATTCTGTGTCTCAGAAGTGACTTTTAGCCTTCCTTCTAATTTGTGATAAAGATTCATTTAATGTTTTTTTTTTATCTGCCTTTTACTGGGTGGACTAATTTTCAGTCAAACCTGGAGAAATGGATTGATACTCTACTGAAGCAGATGGAGTACATTGTAAGTTTTTGGGTTTTTTGAGAACAAGTATAGTATATCAGAACAGAAGTGATTCTGTCCTATGTATGAATTTTGGCTAAGATTCCTCCTCAATCAGGGAACAACTGTCTCTCATCATGACAGGGAAGAATATAAAAAAAGAAAAAAGTGTTTAAAATTCTGAAAGCTGTTCTGTTTGTCACTAATTTATAAATCCCAAATCTAAGTTGTGAAAGTTTCTGTTTAGTAATGATGTGGTTAAAATTTGTTTGTAGTTGTAGTTTCAGTCAATATGTACAGCCTACAGCTGTTTTTGTTTGTAAACCTCAATAAATACTGTTTTGGCACTGGCAGAATGAATAACAAAACTTCAGTAAGAACACAGCAGGAACTTCGCAGATTTTATTTGTTGTTTTGCTGCTGATGGATCCTCCTTCATCATGAGAGAAAAGAAAACAGAGTAAAAGAATTTTTTAGTGTTCTGTAATATTTTTCTTCTCTTTTTCCTGTACATTCTAGAATCTGTCTTCCTCATTTTTTCTCCACTGGGTGCTTTAGAACAGCATTAGCGTGGCTGCAGCACGTTATTTTGCCAGTGTGCCCATTGAGAAGCAGTGGCATGAAATGGATTAAGTAAGTCAAGGGAACTGACTTAAGGGAAGTCAGTTAAAGAGCTGTATTAATATTCTCTCCCTCTTAATACACTGTACCACAAAACACATGCAGGAAAGGAAGAGATGCAGACTTTAGGCAATCTTCTAGCATTTAGTAGATTTTCCCCAGAATTGTTAATGTGTGGAGTTGTCCCTTCACATCGTCATGCCGAGGTTTATTGAGCTTCCTCAGCTGTGTGTGCTGCAGAGACAGGGCAGCACTGATCTTGGAGAACAGCCTTGGTTGTGAGCTTTTCATTGAGTAGGAGGGTGAGTGACCTCAGGGGGCAGTACCTCAGCAGATGGTCAGTGATCACACTTCTTGCAAGGCTGTTTGTGTTGTTCAGCTTATCAATGAGATCTAGCAGTTGTATATCCTACCCTACTGACAGCCTCATAGTTACTGAGGTTACAGAACATACGCCTTTCTTTAGCACTAGACTTAAAAACAAGAGTGGCTTTGCTTTCCCCCTGCAAGTATTTAGCATATGCTTTGGAGGCATATTATTGGACTGAGTTGGTATCACTCTTACTGAGTGCAGGAAGTACATGTTTGTATTGTACTGTGGTTTTGGAGGGCACAGATTGGGCTGGACAGATATCACAGGAAGACAGGAATACTAGGACAATATTTTTCTTTAGTGTAAATGGAAAAATAAAGTATGTGTGTGAATTCTGCATACTGAAGACTGTCCTCCAGCAGGTTCTTTAGCTGAAGAGATTTCCTAGTTTGGGTAAAGGAAGGACAGTTCTGCCATGGAAACACAGGGAAAGCAAGATAAATGCACAGTTTGGAAAGTGAGCAATGCTAATTCAGCATGCTGCTCAGAAAACTAACCTGACAAAATAAAGATTTCTACTGTGTTAGTGAAATGAATCAATTGAGTGAGACTTGGAGGGGGAACCTGGGTAATGAATAGGACAGAACATCATGACAATGCTAATTTACCTTAATTGTTTTCTGTTTTGGTGTCCACTGTTAGGTTTTTTTTTCCTTCACACAGAGGAATTCAGGAGTGCCAGGTTTCAGTGAGCAATTGCAAAAGTCCATTTGATTCTTAAGCAATGAAGAGTGAAATGCAAAATTACTCAGTTTCATTTCAGGAGAGAGTAGCTGTTAATGCTTCAGTCAATAAAAATAATTTCTTAGAGAAATGACCTTCAGGCATGTCCAAGGTCATGGGGTACAGTCTCTCGTTCATTTTACTGTAGCCAGTAAAAGCTGTTATTCATCAGACTATGGATAATCTTGGGCACCTGTGATCTTCTTTCCTCCTGTGTGTTCAGGAAAAGTTAGAATACCTGTACAGGCTTTTCAGGCATCTCTGTATAAGATACTGATAGCCATGAATATATCCATATTCTGATTGCTTTCCCTCTTTTGGGAAGCAAGGAATTTTTTCCTTGAATATAACACACAGCATATAAAAACATGCATGTTTAGGAAGAAAACTTATTTGCAGGAAACGGTGTGGTTTTGTCACTTAATCTGTGTGAGTCTGTTTTTCAAAATGGTACATTGTTGTGGAATTCACAAGATTTTGAGGTGTCACAGTTCCCAAAGTCATGAACCCAGTAAAAGTTCTGTAGGAGCAGAGTGCTGTCCTATGTGTGCTCTATAAAGATGATTTCAAGGCCTGGAATTGCACTTGGGGCAGGTGTGGCAGACATTGTCCATTAGGTGGCTCTCGGTTATGGAAAATACATTTTCAACTACATGCAGGCTAATTTTGAAAGGCATTAGCTGTGTTTGTGTCCTGTCAGGCAATTAGAACAAATCAAAGGCCATAAATTCAGACCTTCTCAAAAACTGGTAGGTTCCGGTATCCTGAATAGCCTTGCAAATACTGTCCTGCCTCTGCTTACTTCCCTTGTTGTAAAATGTTCTCTGTTGCACACTCCACAAATGAGATAAGATGGAGGTAGCATTATTGTCTGTTACAAGGCACTGAAAAATGATTATGCTGTTTCATTACAAAAAAATGTCCTTTTCATTAGAAACTGAAAAGGTAACAAAAGCTCTTTATGGTTCCCTCCCAAGTGGAGCAAGGCTGCTTCAAAATTCATCTGCAAAATACTGCTACAAAACAAATTGTTTGTTCTTTAAAATAAAATCTGGTATAAAAATGAGGAAGCAGGTGATACACCTTTGAATGTGTAGACGACACATTCAAAGGAATAACCACAGAGTGGACTAATCTGTCCCATTTCATTCTTGGGCAATTAATCCTGGAAAATAAGAATTGCAATTCAAAAATGTTGGAATTGCCACAGGGACAGTTAGCTGGTTTATGCCTGATGGCTAGACTGGTCATTACATGCTGTCCTCCATATGAAGGGGACACTGCTCAAGCTCAAGTTGTGGGTAATGCCAGAGGTGCTGCTCTGAAGATTTGTGAGAGAAGGCAAGTAAGATAATTGCTGTATTTGACATTTCTCTGCTTCCTGAGGCTGCAGCAATACAGCACAGCTGTACACTTTATTTCTTCATCTTTCAGACTCCTCCTTTGGCTATCTGTGGAAGCCCAGGGAGAAGCCTTGGAAGCATTTACTTGCCGTGACCCTGAACAGCAAGCAGGACAAACAGACTCTTTGGGAGAACAGTGGAGGGAGGGGGAGCACAAATTTCCTGTTGGTTCCTTGCTGTCATCTTAAAGAGTAGGCACAAAGCAGAGGAGGTGGCAGATCTGACTGTTCATCTGCCTGATTAGCTTGTAGAAAGGCACCCAGGGGGCCAGGTTCAGGCAGAGTGGCAGGGCTGTAAAGACTTCTTCCCACAGCTGCGAGGTGAGCTGAGGTGTGTGCAGTACCCTGGAGTTACAGACTGCTGCTGGCTGGCTGCAAGGGGATGCATTGCTGCCTGCTCTGCTCTCTGCCCTGTCTAGGCAGCAGAGGTGCTGGTTTTCCTAGCAACTGATATGCCAGTGCACAGGCATCACTTTTCTAAAGGAGAGGTTGCAGAGGAAATGGGGCCCTTTTTTCCTTTAGTCCACTTGGATCAAATAGCTTTCTGAAGGAAAGTAGGGCTGCTGGCTTGGGTTTCTGTAAGGGAGGAGATAAGATTTTAAAAACCTGAGATACTAAGAATCACATATCAGTGGCAAAGTTACAAGGAATAATGTTATTTTTTGTGGAGTTTGGTGTCTTACCAAGAGATAGTATGCAAATAAATTTAACTGGAGTTTTTTTTTCAGCCAACATACACAGTTTCTATCAGATCTGGTATGTATGATTCCCCATTTGTCTTTTGTGACAGTACACACACTAGGGAGCATTGTCAAAATGGTTTCATTTCTGTAAGACTGCTTGAGTACTCTGTCTTTATTTGATGCTCTGCATAGGATATATGGAAGTATAGTGGAGTTTACTGTACAACTTAAGTTATTGCTGGTTAGTAATCAACAACTGTTCCACTGGTGGAATGTTCTTTTGTTAAGAGAATTTTGTGTTAATCCCAACAGTGCAGTACTTTATGCTTGAAAGCATTTTCATAAATCTCCATTGCAACACTGTCACCAGATGCATGTAACCTAGGAAGGAAACTAAAGACTTTAGGCACACATGGATCATGGGAAAATTAGTCTAAACTGTCTGACCAGGAAGGATAGTTTGGCAGCTCTAACGCGCTTGGGTGATTGTAACTCCTGGTTTCTTCTGTGCTTTCTACAGATTCTGTCCTTAATAAAGAAAATTATTTTGGCAGAGCTATTGTAGGTTTTAGATGACAGCAATAACAGATATGAGAAAATTCTCCATATTGGCTTGCTGGGGTTTTAAAATATTTTATTAGGTTTTTACATATGTATTTGCATATGCAAGTTTTGAGTAATGAGAAGATTAAAAGTTGCATTTAAGGACTGTCTCCATGTGTGTATATTAACTTCTTGCTGAATTCTGTCAGTCTTTCTGTTATTTCCTGGTATTTATGCATAAAAGCACAGCTTGCTTCCAAAATAATCACAAGTTTTGAAACTTGGCTTTAAGGTTTCAAGAGCATGGTTCACTTCACAATGAAAGCATTAAAGGCAGTGATATATAGTGAGGCAGTTCCCAGGGGATTTGAAGTGATCCATATCAATGCTGCCAAAAATCTTCTTGCTAGGCGGAAGAGGGGAGTGGGTGGACCTTTGCATTATTTATGGGCTGCTGAGTCTTACAGCCTTGAACTGGAAGGAAATCAGAGGTATGCTGTAGTATTTGCCCTCAGTCCAGGAGCACCGAGCAGCCTGGATCCCATCCCAGGAATTAGACAAAGCCCTCCCTGGCACACCTGTGTGGCAGCAGAGCTGGCACCATCATGGCACTTCAACGCCTCTCCTAATTCCTGGTGCCTTCTGTGCTTTGAGCAAAGGCATGTTCCCAGTCAGGGCAGCAGCTGTTCACTGGTGGGCCCTTGGAACCTTGTGTCATCCTGGAGTCCCCTCTGCGCTTGCCTGCACAGCAGGCCTGACAGGAGTCTGTGTCACTGTGCAGTCCTTGCCGTGCCTCTCTGAATGCAGCAGTTCCTGCTCTCTCCATGGGCCTGCTGGCCTCCTTTGGCTGCAGTGGGGCATTGCTTATGCTGTTACACTCAGCAATATCGTCTCTATGTGATGTTACCCACATGCTTCCTTCTGTCTCTAAGGTTTTCCATAAATCATGACTGTGTCTGTTCTATAGGATGGCATGTCCTTAGTCAGTCTTTCCAAAATATGCTGAGTGAGTCTTCAGATTCCCTAGAAAGATACTGTACATGAGTTGATCTGTTAGCTGTCAGATGCCTTGCAAGACTGACAGTTTTAACCAATGCGAAAATAGGATTGTTATTTATCTAGCCTGCAATGGATTGTTTAAAAAAAAGTGTTAATACTGACTGCACAGTGTTAATATTATACAAATCATTCTGCATTGGCTTCCATATCATAAGCAAGAGTATTAGTCAAAGTGTTTGGATGACTCATTAATCAGTCTCTTTCTAGCCTCCTTGTCTCCTAGTGCAGAAACCACAAGGGGTCAGCTGGGCAGAAGGGTGAGCAGAGATGGAATTCATAGGTCTGTACAGTAAGTGCAGTTACTGAAACCCAGAGATTCATCTACGGTATTTGTGATGAGGACACAGCTGAGGCCTGAGTGAGAACCGGGCACTCTGTGCGTACAAGTCTGCTGCCCCTCTGCCTGCAGGTGGCAGGTGATGCAGTTTGAGATTCATGCATGTTCACGATAAACCTGAGTGAGCAGTTAAAAAAAGTACGTTAAAGACTTTGCTTTTTAAGTGTTAGTATATTCTGGGCAGAAAACTGCTCCAGAGGCTTGGCTTTCCTTGGCTTTTTCCCTTGCTGAAAATCCTGGTGCCATACAGTAAAGTAGCTCAGCAGAGTAGAAGGTGCTGCATGAAATAATCATCAAGATACAAAACTTAGAGTGAAGAAAAGCCAAGAATGAACAAAGAAACCTTCAGAAATTCCCAGGAATCTATGTAACAATCATGAGGAGGGTGAGCAGCCTCGGCAGTTTGGCAGCAGGCACGTCTGTTTTTCTCAAGAGCCAGGCTGCTTTAGGACTCAGCTATCAGGTAATATCAGTGTAAATCTGCATGAGTATGCCCTGAAGGATGTTCTCAGTCTCTGTTCAACAGGATGGCCTCCTTTGCAAACACTGTTTTTCATAACTTAGTGTGTATATAAATAAATCATTATAATTAGAATGGTGCACATATTTTCCTCTCCATCTCAGAAAAAGAAATTTTCAGCACTGCTTGCTGTGGGAGTGAAAAGATCCTTTATTTCCTAGTCTGTGATAACCTGTAGATTTGCCAGGTTTCTCTCAAATGTGTAGTTTAGGTTAGGCATTCCTTAGCAAAATGCCCTATTGGTAGATGAACAACACCCCCACAAACAAGGTCTGTCTCTGGACACTTGCACAACCTGATGGAGAGCTAGTAAAATATTTCCATGCCTTTGAAATTTAGTTAGCAATTATGGATAAGTTTTGGCATGTGTTTGGAGATGGGATGCTTGTGCCATCTTTGAAATGTTGTTCCAAATTGTTTAAAAATGCTAAGTGTTGATTCAAAAAAAAAAAAAAGAAGAAGAAGAAGAAACCGGGAAGCCAGCTGTCTGGAAGGCTTTCTGAGACGCGCAGGTATGCTACATTATCCTTGGACTCTTTCTGGAGTTGTAGAATTTAGCATGGATTTGTCCATAAAAAGACGAGGTGGAGTACTTCAAAACTACACAGTCACTTCAAACCACTTCTGTTAAGGCTGCCACTAGTGGAAGAAATGATCTGAAGTGGTGCTTTCCCTCTGTCACTTTATTCTGTTTTGTTTATCCAGGTCTGTCTCTGCTGGATCAGGTCAAAGTCCACAGGGTTTAGTCTGTTCCCTGACAGTGACCAGAGAAAAGTGCCCAGGGAATATAACATAAGAACAGGGTAGACACACAGTACACTGTTAAAATATGCCACTAATCACTAGCAGTTTGCAATCCAACACTGTCTTAGGCCATAAGAAGGTATTTGTTTGTTTCAATAGCCTTTGGTGGACAAATACATGGTATTTTTCTTCCATCTGGGGGTTTTTAAGTATGGGTGACTTTTAGCACCGTCAATAACATCCTGTGGCAAGGAGTTTCATGAACTATTTGGGTTTTGTGAATGCACCTAATTTTTAGTTTTTCTTTTTATCCTGCCTGATATCCCCTAGTTTTTGCAAACTTGAGAAACATTTTATTCCTGTAAATCTGTTCATAGTTTTTAAACCACATATTTAATGTCTTTTTGATTATGGAATTTTCATTTTCTCTCACATCAGTAAAAGTTCATAGAATATCATGAGTTGGGAGGTATCCACAAGGATCATCAAGTCCAACTCCTGACCATGCACAGGACACCCCAATAATCACACCATGTGAGAGTAGTGGCCTGAGAAGGTTGTCCAAAGGCCTCTTGGACTCTGCCAGGCTGGTGCTGTGACCACTTCCCTGGGGAGCCTGTTCCGGTGCCCAACCACCAGCTGTGTGATAATCCATCTTTTCCATATCCACTCTAAACCTTCCCTGACACAACTTCAGTCCATTCACTTGAGTCCTGTTACTGGCCACCACAGAGAAGAGATCAGTGCCTGCCCCTCCTCTTCCCCTCATGATGAAGTTGTAACTGCAGTGAGGTCTCCCCTCAGTCTCCTCCAGGGTGAACAGACCAGGTGACCTCAGCCCCTGCTTATAAGGGGTCCCATCAAGGCCCTTCACCATCCTCACAACTCTCCTTTGGACACTCTCCAGTGCTTTATATTGGCTCTTTTATTGTGGCAGGCAGAACTGCCCCCAGCACTCGAGGTGAGGCCGCCCCAGTGCAGAGCAGAGCAGGACAATCCCTCCCTTGCCCAGCTGGCCATGCTGGGCCTGATGACCCCAGGACACGGCTGGCTCTCCTGGCTGCCAGGGCACTGCTGACCATGTTCAGCTTGCCACAGACCAGGACACAATGGTGTGTTTCCAAGAGGCTGCTCTCCCACCCTTTTATGTCCTGGTCTGTCAGTACATCCAGGCTTACCCTGTCCCAGGTGCTAGGTGTGGCACTTGTCTTTTTCATAAACTTCATGTCACTGGTGACTGCCCAGTCCCACAACTTGCCTAGGTCTCTCTGCTGGGGCCTGTCTGCCTTCAACAGCTCTTCCCAATTGTCAGCAAACTTGCTTAGTACCCCTTTGAGTTGTGTACCCAAGTCATTTATGAAGAGGTTGAAGAGCACTGCCCTAAGGAGGAGCCCTGTGGAACTCCACTAGTCACAGGTCACCAGCCTGATGCCCCCTTCACTGTAACCCTTTGTGGCTGGCCACTAAGCCAGCTGTTCACCCATTTGCATGATCCTGTGAGAGACAGTATCAAAAACTTTATTGAATTCTGAATATCACTTGTCTTCCTTTGATGAGCGGTGTGAATTACCCTGTCATAAAATTGACAAGAAGGATTTTTCCCTTATGAACATGTTCTAGCTGTGACCAATGACTGCATTTCCCTTCAGGTGTTTTTCAATATCTCACAGAGTAATCTCCAAAATTTTGTCAGTCACTAAAAGGAGACTGTGACAGGCCTGTAATTTCCAGGCTCATCCTTCTTGCCCTTCTTGGAAACTGGGACAATGTTAGCAGCTTTCAGTCAATTGGGACCTTTCCAGATTCCCAAAACCATTCAGAAATCATTGAGAGAGGCCTTGTAGTTGACATCAGGCAGTTTTTTAAATACTCTCAGAATCCCATTAGGCCCCATAGATTTACAGTGGTTCGGCTGGAGCAGCAGATCCTGAGAAGTTCATGTCTCTGTGATCATATTCATACTGTAACAGGCCAATGTTACTTCTGCACTACCTTTTGTTATCAATGTATTTAAAAAACCTTTTTATTATCTCCCACAGTACTGGCCAGCTTCAACTCCAGTTGAGCTTTAGCCACACAAATTTTCTCCCTACAGTGGCAAGCAGCATCTTTGTATCTCAGATCATAATTTAAAAAATTACTGAAATGTAAATTAGAGAATACTTAAAATGGGGTGTAGGGGAGTATATTAGTAACCTACGTTATTTCTCCTTCCTGCCCAATCTTGTTTTGATGGCTCAATACTAGGAAAAATACTTGGTTTTCCTTGCTGCTGTCAAAGGCTTCTTTCTAAACTGTAAAAATATGATTGTGTATCTTCTAGACATATTTCTTTTGTCTTCCATTTTGAAGTATTTCGAGTATTTCTAGCACTGAATAAGGAGGAGGGGGACAGGAATTAAGGAGATCCTGTTCTGCTTGTGCACACAGTAGCAGAGATTAGGGATTTTAAATATTTAACAAAGAGTTGCTTATTTTTTCATAGCATTTGGTAATCGTTGTTTTAGCGTGACGGAGAAGGAAACTCTCTGACAGTGAAATTCTTCTCCTTCCTTGCAGCTCAGGTTTGATTTCTTAATTGCCATATCATCAGCAGCATCACCACTCATCAGCTCTGCCTGCAGATGGTGAGACCTGAGTTGCCAATCTGGTGAGCTGGCCAAAGAGTTGCCAAATCCTCCTCCCTCCCAAACCAAAAGACTGTTTTCCTTCCCACCAGCTTTATGACTGATCAGTTTTTCAGTAGGATTTGTTTGCAGGATAAAGTGTCACTGAGGAGTCAGCTTGGTGCTAGGTGACCTGAGTCCTGTCCCTCCAGGTTGTGACCTGGTGACCACTGATGGGCTGTGCTTAGGCTGGATGCAGGTACAGAGATGCAGGTAAAGTCTCCCAAATTCATTGTACCAGCTGACCATTGTAACTTTGAGAGAGACTGTAACCACCATGGCTTCTGCAGATGGCAGAACTAGTGGTGACTGCCTTCAGGATAGCTACTGCTGTCATTTTAGCTACCATGGTGTCATTAAGATGCTTTTTGCTAAGTTCACAAAGGTGAGGGTTTGTTTTTGGGATTTTTTTAAACCTTGGGATAAAGGCTCAACTGTAGGTAATGGATCTATGCAGTTTTAGACAAAGCTTTTCTGTTGCTGAAAGACAGCAGAAGGGTAGACAGAAGTGGCTGGTGCCTTGTCCACACACAGAAAGTTGTAGGCTTTTAGTCACAAAGGTGACAGGATTTACCAGGCAGCTGTCTGTGCCAAGGACTAGCTTACTTTTCTCTGCAGTGCAATCCACGTCCCTGGGAGCAGACTCTGTCCTATTACCAAGAAAAAAAGCCTTGTAATTTCACTTGAAAGTAAAGTGCCAGGCTGAGGCATGTCCACTGGCTACTGATCTTACCCCTCTGACCTGTTCAGCTGTGCAAGTGAAAGCAACCGCTTTCCATGGTATACAAGTGCTTATGTGCTCCATGGGATCCTTTCAAAGATTTTTAAGGGACAAGAGAGAAATCCTCTAATATCTGATAAAGGTATAGAGTCTCCTTCAGACTGTGACAGTAAGTTAGCAAAGAATTTGTTCTTTTAAGAAGCTTTAGATTCCACACCTGTGTGATTTTTGTAAACTGGTGGAACTTATTTTTTGGTAACAAAATTGAAAGAACTTTCCATTGTTTTCTGGGATGCTGTTGAGAGAGTGAGCATCACTGGGTCACTGCTCTCAACACCTCCAGTCCCAAGGTGGGAAGTAATCATATGCAGGAGAGCCATTCTTTCATAGCAAGAAAAGCACTCTGATCTCACAGAGTTACTAAGCAATGTAACTGTGTTATTGTTCTGCTTGAGAGCCATGCATAGGGAGGCTTACTTAGATACCAGATCTTCTGGTATAATTTTTTTGTGATTAATTCAGCGCATAGTAAAATCACAAGTGAGCAGGCTGCTGATCTAAGGACTTTTTTCACTATTACAGGTAGTTTTTTCTGATGCCATACAGAGGAAAACATTAATTTGTGCACAAACATTCCTGCTTATCATATAGAAAAACTTAGAATACTAACAGCTAGATGCATTCAGTGTCCTGGAAAGGCATCACTTCACCCCAAGTGAAATGCAAGCGTCATGGATTATAAATGTCACGTAACTTGGGCATATCATCCATGAGGCAGGTTTCATCATTTTCCTCATCAGCTTTATGAGCTGGTGGAGGAAGCTGGCAGGCTCCTGCAGTGGGTAACTTGCAGCATTCACTAAGTTTTGACCCCAGTTCTTGGGAGGAGCTTCATCTCTTCCCCTCATGGACAGAAGAAAGCCCTCACACTTAATACTAAAGGGGGAGCTAAACGTTAGGGACACGAAAGCTCCTTGGTTAGGAACCAACCCATACTTAACAGTATGTATCTTTTTTGGGTGCTAATCAGCCAGACTCTATGCCAAGTTGGCAATATGATTTCCTGACCAGAGAGGTGGCTAAGTAGCCGGTGTGGGCCCCTCAGCATCGCGTGGTGAGCGGCTCTGGCAGGGTGTGCAGCACCAGGTGAGCAGGGCTGTGTCCCACGTCCCTGCCTTGCCCCAGCAGGCAGATGGGCAGAAGCTGACCCAAGGTGCTGCTCGCTGCCTTACCCTGCTCCTTCCTGTCCCTCTGTGCCCTCGGCAGCAGTGGCTCACAAGCCTTTGCAGGAAGCAGAGAGCTGTGTAACCCTTGTCCTGTACAGTTTGCTTTTGACAGCCGTGACAGCCAGCAGAGCTTTGGCTTCAGATGTAGTGTAATGATTGGTGTAACACGCAAATAATAATTTTGTTGTAACATCTGCCATCCTCTCAGGGTGAGGCTGTGTGTTTTACCCGTGGGCTGACAGTTGCTAGATGGATTTCGTTAGGTTCCCAGACACACCCTGGTGTGTCTGTATAATTGATGTACTTATTAAAAAAGGGAACAGAAAAACCTCTTCTGTTCCCAATACCTGATTTAATAATAAACTCTCATTTCGGTCTGTGAACAAGTCTTTTTTTGCAGTGCTGATCTCACACCCTTGACTATTATAGTCTGCAGTTAAAAGTAGAAGATAATTTTTGTTGGCCATTGAAAATACAGAAGTGTTTTGCAATTTTTTTTCCTTTTTGCTGCTTTGTACAGCAGTAACATGCTGAAAATATGCTTCCTTAAAGCTAGTAGTTTCACCTATTTTTTTACAAATATCCCTACAACCCAGCTTCTTGCACTAGATGGCAGTATGGATGGTTCAATGGGAAACTTGTTTTATTTAGAAAAATCGTAAGATTGATGATAGAAAGTATTCAACATTAAAAAAATTCACTTTCTAGTGATGGCAAAATTGCTTTTTGTTGCTTGTCCATCACACATTTGTACTGGGGAAAAATGTGTATTCCAGGTCTGAAAAGCTTGTGTAGGAGGTGCCAATTTTCAGAGTTGCAAATTATTGCATTTTTCTCCTTTTCATTTCTCCTCTTATCTCTCAGAAGAGCTGAGGTCCTACTGGGCTGAGTGTTCACCTACACACTTCTAAAGATGTGTTGCTGCTGTCCCTCAGACACAAGCCTGGGGGGGGATTCTGCTGAATGAAGAGTGGCAATTACTAAATATTGAGAAGTATGCTAAAATGATTGAGTGTAATTACACATTGTTGGCCAGGGATTAGCAGTGGATGAATAGGTGTATCAAGTTGCACATATCTTGAAGAAACTTTATCAAATTATCAAAATCAAGCCATAATTAAGAAAAACACAGCATCCTTCTATACATGTGAAATATTAAACACAGTAGATAAACTTAAATCAGGATGTGTGTCCCATACCTGAGTGCCAATGTGAGAGTTAAATCCTAGTGAATACCAGCAATGTTTTATTGAAATTCAGCAGTGCTGTTTTTCACTGAAAGAAACTGAAGGGCAGACCTGAACTGAGACGTGGTATCTGAAGTTCTTCTTTGACTAGATGGTCATGAACCTGTTGGATGCTGGAAAAAATAATGGTCCCTATTCTGAGCCATTTATACAAAGGCATAGGTCTTTGAGATGGTGGGGGTTGTGGTCTCACATTTTCCCTTTAGCAAGACCTGATTACCAGAAGAGAAAAGGGGTTTCACCTGGAAAGAAAATCTAGCTAATCATTGGCAAATCCACTTGCATTTATTTTGAGTTAGGTAAAACAGTTGCTCTCTGGTTCAATTCAACTTAGCCCTTAGGTACATTTAGAAAAAGTACCACACAGGCACCTCTGCAAAAATTTGTCTCAGATGTATTTTCAGCAAGTGTTTTGTGGCATATCCTTTAGCTCTCATACATAATAAAAAGAAATAAAAAAAAAAGATTAGTGATTTGAGACCAATTATCAGAAAGTTTTTAAGGTAAAGCTAATTATATTGTATGGGGAGAGAACTGGGAAACTTTTAATTGCAAATAGGTATCCAATACCCAGTTGCTCTTACACTAAAGTAACTGCATCTTTCCATGGCTTGTGCAATTTGTATGAGATGAAAGAATATAATAATAATAATAATAATAATAATAATAATAATAATAATAATAATAATAATAATAATAATAATACCCAGACAATCAACAGTAGGAATAAATCTTGTCTTGCACACATGCAATGTTATATGTGTCTATATAATGTTATATATGTCTATAACAAAACCTTTCAAATAAGAATACCCTTTGTTTTTGTAAAAATACTGAGAAGAGAGCAAGCATGTTTGGGAAGAATAAAATTATTTAATTGATGTTCTTAATGTATTAAGTATAAAATACATTTTATTGGTTTAAATATGCTAAATATGTTTAAATATTTTACATCTATTTAATAAAAAAGTGGTTTAGTCCTTAATGTCAGTTAACTAGAAATAAAATGGTCAGGACTGAACTTGACAAGCTTAATTTTTGTATTTGCAGGATCCATATTCTTTCCCTGTCTAGTTCAGATGTCTGCTAGTTAACACACTGCATTATTCCTTAATATGAATACAACTCAGCATTTGTCCACAAATGTATGCTATTGGAATGAGTAATTATTCTCTGTTGTCCATTGCTCTTTGCCTATTGTATATTAAGCTTCTTAATATAAAGTTTCTTAGGCAGAAATTGCTCTGTGGTATAGGCAATTGGATACTGAGATACAAATTACATTTCTTTCAAGCAGAGAGAGCAAATTGAGTAACATTTACTTGCCCTCTCTAAATGATTGTAAGGGGCACTGCTGAGGATTGATGTGCATTTCAGTGCCTTGAATGAAAATTTGCAGAATGCTGGTGCCCTGTCACAGCTGTGTCCTCCTAGACAGTGATTTAAAATGTATGTGTGGGGAGACGTGGCAGACAAAGAAGGAGCAGAGATGTTACAAAATAATTTCTTCTGCAATTGTTCTGCTTTGCCTGAGTAGCTAAGGTAGAGGACTGCGTAAAACAATTACTGCTTGGACATGAAACTCTTATCTTGCTGCTCCAGGGGATCTTTTTGGTTGAAAAAGGGCCCTCTTCTAAGTACAAGATAACTGAAAACACAGACAAAGATTAGGTTGCTGCTGAAGAAGCAGGTCTCAGCAGAGCCTGTGACTGCAGCCTCAGCTAACCTTTCTGATGGTTCTGCAGGCTGCTGGGCAGGGACTTAGTACTAGTCTGTGGTTCTGCTGGTACCTGCTTGATTTGTCACCCCTGCCTTAGCTCCCCTCTTAAACGTGGCTCTGCCACAATTCACAAGACATGTTGAAAGTTGCCATCCTTCATCCTACTAATAAAATTGGACTTCCAGCCATTTAAAATAATGTACTTTTTGCTTAACTGTTAAACTAATTAATGTTGTGATTTAAACAAGGGCACAGTTCATTTAGTTGTCATCATAAGAAGATAGTGTCATTTTTGACTCAATATCTAGGATTTGCTTAAACACAGAATAAACCAATCTCTAGCCTTGTTTTGAGGTAGATAAAGAGGTGCCACAACATATTATGTGGTAGATTAGTGTACATATATCTAAGTGTCCAGCTGTCCTTCTGAAATGAACAAGAAGTGACGAGTTTCATCGCAGAAGTTAGGAAAGATATTCTGGGTAAGAGAATGCAGCTGGTTTGGTACATGAACTGCACAACATGTCCAACTTTAAAAAAAAAAAAAAGGAGAAAAGATGCTTCAATTTTCACCTCATAGATACAAACCATCTGTTTTCTCTGTCTTGTATTTGAAAAGTATAACAAAACTAGTGTATATTACTTTTTCTCCTCTCCTTTTTTTTTAGTAAAAATAAATAAATAAAAATACATATAATTTCTGTTTTGTTTCTCTTTCATGATCTCCTCTACCAGGACATTATTGGCCCTGTATGCAGTATAGGGGAATATTTCTGGATGACCATTTCCACAAGCCTGCTTATTAAGAATTTTTGGGTTTTATTTTACACTGTGGTACTAAACATATAAACAAATAGAAAAGTCAACCCCTCCTTCCAGCTGGGAGTTACAAATTACCTTAAAAGTGAGCTAGCAGTGCCAATGAAAAGACTGTGGTCTACCAAAGATAAATGGAAATGCAGACATGCTATAATATAGAAGTTACAGAAAATTGAGTAATAACTGGTTTATATTATACTGTAACCACTGGGCTGAATGTGCTTGTAGTCAAGTACATTTCTGTGAGTAAAAGAAGAGGAATTTGTTGACAGGAACAATTGTTAAATGTCTGTGCCTTCACTAGGGGCAAAAGGAAGCTTGATTTGTGCAGCTGATAGGACACCTCCCACAGAGGTGAAGCCTCTGTGGGAAAAGATTGGGTTATTGCAAAGAAAACTCTCCCCAGTACTCTTGGCACAGATTTTTAGAAAATTCTCTTGACTATCTATTGGTTGAATTAGTTTGAACTGAGAGGAACATGTAGTTTCCTGAAGAAGTAGATATAATGCTGGGAAATGAGATTTGTAGTCATTTTATCTGTTGATTATTCACCATTTGTCAGTAAGATTGATATTACTGCCAGGTTTTACACTGGCCTTAGCCAGTTCTGTGCTCCATAGTTTAAGTTGTGCTGAAAAACTTGTATTTTCCAGGTAGAGGAAAAAAATAGATATACCTTTTTATTTTACAGTCTTGGACTACTTTATGGAAAATGGTCACACCTTGCAAAATGCTAGAGGTATCTGCAGCTGAGAAGGTGGGTCATTACTTTGAATGCTTTGGCCAAAGAGGTTCACCAAGCTTAGAAAGAGAGTAGCAAAATAGAGTTTACAACTTTGATTTCTCTATCTGGGAGAAATTTTGTCTGACAATTCTGGTTTCACTTAATGAAGTTCAATCATTCAGTCAATTTTTTGGAAATTAAACCATTTTCAGATTGGGTTACATTCCCAGAAGCAAACCCATATGTATGAGGTCAGCCACTGTGCTCTCGTGGGAGCTCACAGCAATTGCTCTGAACCTGGGCTCAACTCTGCTGTGAATTTACTGAAACAGCTGCTTATCAGTTGGCATGGGTCACTGCTTTCACATTTTTACCGCTGATGCCTGGGAAAGTTGGGTGTTTGTGCATCCTGTGCTTGCCTATTGTTAATATTCCCTCTGACATTCTGCAAAATAGGAGAGAATAATAATACCTTGTGCTTGCAGTTAGCTTTCAGTTTATCAGCTCCCCCTATCCCCTGGAATAAAGCTAAAGGAAATGGCTGGGCAGGATGGGGCAGCCCAGGCTTTGGTTTGGGGCGTATGCATGCAGCTTTTAGCAGGTCCCAGTGCTGCAGGCTGGTCTGGGAAATAAATTGCTCAATTACTAAACTGGCAGTGTCTCCTTGTGGGTGTTTTTGCTGCTGTTTTCACTCTGAATGGTCCTGTGGTGAGATCTTAACCATCTTGCAGGAGCAAAAGCAGGCACTGCAAACCAGTAGCAGTGCAGACCACAAGCTGTGTGGGAGCTGCGACCGTCGCCTGTGAAACTTGTTCCATACATCTTGGGAGGCTTACAGATCTTGGTATTTGGTCGAGATTTAGAGTCTTTCAGGAGCGTTAAAGTGTAGCAGCTTCAGCTAGCACATTACTAGCCTAGCTGCTTTAGTGGATCCCCGCCTTTTTAACATCAACCAGGGTTCTCGCTGTTCCATTAAATCTTGCTGTTAGCTGACTAGGCTCCATATTCACATAGAAGATGTTCCTGGTAAAAACAGCATACCTCTTGGCTTGCAGCATATCTCCCTATCCTGTTTTCCTTTGAATTGCGTTGGTTGGGAATATTAGGCAGTCTGCTTCAGTGCCTGTGCTATGGGGGCAGGAGCTACAGTTCTGCCAAGAGCAGCAGTTTTTCCCTGTTTACACCTATACAGAGACTCAGAAGTTTTCTGACAAAAGTTTGCAAAACTAGTGCTACTGGGTTGCCACAGGTCATTGTGCATTTTGATTTTGTAATATACATAAGTAACAGTCGTTTAATCAACAGATCTGGCAAGATCAAGACCAGGACTGATTAGGACATAAAGAACAGACAATAAATAAAATTAATAAGAATCTCATCTGGGATTAGAGGGTGGTGTGAGAGAGTTGGCAGGAAATAATTAAAACACATTTGCTGTGAGATTTGTTTATCTTTTATTCCGGTTACTTATTCCTCCTACTTTTCTCTAATGCAAATTTCCGCCCATGCTGCAGCTATGAGCTGGTGCAAAACACAGCTGGCCCTGAGGGATAGTAAGAAAAGCATGATGTTTATTTCCCCCTACTACTCCCTTTAGTGGTTGCTCTGTAGAGGTATGAACTGCTATGCCCACTGATGATTTTGGCAAATTTAGGAATTAACTGTGTAGGTTCCAGGTGATTGGGAGCAGAAACCACATGCCTTGATACCAAAGCTGAAAATAAAATAAAGTAATTGCTTTATAGTGTCCCACAAACAGATTTTAAGTGTTGTGGTTTGAATGTTAGAAGTGAATTTTTACTGTCATTAGTCACTGTTTGGATGCTAAAGAGGGAGACATGGTTAGCTTTTTAATTAAGTAATTTTCTGGAGCTGTGAAACTTTGTTTAAAAACAAAAAAAAGCTAATTTTTGTTGAAAATGTGATCACCATTGGGGTACATTGGAATAACTTCTGTTCTTGTAGAAACCATCCTTTGTTCTGAAATAATCTGTTTTGGTATTCTGAAATCTGATTCTGAGGTGCTATTTTTCCTTGGGGTCAGGTTTTTCCAAGTTCTTTTATACACAGGATAAAGCTGTGCAGCTGCCACTTGGTGATATCACACAGGATTGCAGTTGCATTGTGGAGAGCGTGTCCCATTTTTGGAGAGAGGATGGCATTCAGTAGCCCAACTGGATGTTGTTAAGATGAGCTCTATTCAGTATCAGCAGTTGAAATTGGCAAGACCAGTGCTTGTCAGTGCTGCAGAGAAAAGAGCTCAAGAATGTGTTGTGTTCATCATGAGTGATAATGCATACGAGCACAGTGGCTCCTTGAACATGCTTTCCAACAGTACTTTGCCCTGTGTGATGAATGAGTGAAACTAATAATGTTTCTGAAGGACTGTCCAAGTATCTTCGAGCTGCCTGTTGTCTCTGATTTTACTCTGTCCTGCCTTCAGGAACAGGCAAATGGAGTAATGTTGAATTTCTAAGTAACTGCAAAGCTCAGACTGCAATAGTTATTTTTCTGGAATAATGCCTTTAAAGATGTTCACAGTAGAAATTAATTACTTCTTTAGGTAGCAGTTGTCTCCCTCATGAGTCAATTCTATCTTGCAGTATTTATCAACACTTTTTAATAAGATGAAATTTATATTTACAGATAATATTCATATGCATAGAGTAGCAGTGATTCCTAAAGTGTGTTATCATCCCTGTTGCTTTGAATGCTGTTTTGTTATTGCAGCAACATAAATACACACTAATCTCATGGGAGGGGCTGGCTGGTGTCTTCACAGGTCTAGAGAGTGTAGGGAGTGATTTCTCCTGTTCTGTCCCACCTTGCCTCAAAAACCTGTGTGCTGCTGAGAATGAACAAAATGTTCTCTCCACAGTTGCATTCCTTCTGCCACTGTTCACTGCTGCCAAGTCAATAAAACAAAAGTGGAATTTTTTAAAGCTGTCCTTTTTTTTTCTTTTTATTTTTTATTTTTTAACCTTTAATACTTTTTGGTTTCTGAGCAAAGAGCTGCTGATGCCAACCATTATACCTGCTCAGGTTTTGCCTTCCCACATTGCCTTGCTAATTGGCAGTTTTGGCAGTGTTTGTGCAGCTTTTTTTGAGCATAGCAGCCGCCTGTAAAATCTTTCAGGAGGGGAGGAGATTGAGTGGTGTTCACACACACAGCTGTGTTTATTTCCGTATGAGCTAAAAACTGCCCACTCCAAAATGCACAGCCATAAAGGGAGTACCACCAGAGCAGCTGTAGGTCACCTTATGGATGGCATTAGGGTTTATGTGCCTGTCCTGCAGCAAGGCTAGCTGCCTCAAGGTCTCGGCAGAGAGGTAAACACCATGAAGACCGTGCATTTGTGGGCGTCACTGAACAGATGGTGGTGGGAGGCACCTTGAAAGCCTTGATTCATCCCTACAGCTCTTGTGTGAGAGGCCAACTCCTACTTGAGACAAAAATCTCATTAGTTACAGACCAAGAAATCTTGCTGTTAAATAGTGATGCTAAGAAATTTGTTTCAACTATTTTTTTATGCTACTCCTTTCCCTGCAGTTGGGAGCAGACTAGATCAGAGAGGGATGTTCACATATCTTGCAACTCTGGTGGTCCGTGCTGTAATCTGATTATCAGCAGTTCTCCAAGTAAGCTTTGAAAGTCCTTTTCTGCTTCTGCAAGTCTTGCAATGAGCTCCCGAAGGAAAATGAAGGACAAATACCACTGAAAATCTGCAGTCTACTTTTTGTGCTGCAGTGTCTGCCACTATGTTAATCCTTCCTCTTTCTGTCACACTTTTTCAAGAATGTATTCTGGTATCTGAGTTATAATACAATAAAATAATCTTGATTTTGTTATATTACTTTACAATATGTTAAGCTCCCATGTATTTATTTACAACAACAACAACAACAAAGCCACCCACCACAAATTTTGACAGGTATAATAATAATATAGTTATTAGCCATCTAGTTATTATTCTAGAGCAACTGATGATGTGTGCACCAAAAACAAACACCACAATTCTCTTAAAATCAACTGAGAGTTGGTTCTAGTTAAGCAAAGAGAGAGACATGCAAAGGTTTGAAGTCTTATGCTGCAGCTACTTCAGTTAAGGATAAAATTTGCAACCACCCACTTCTTTATTCACTCTGAGCTGCAAGCATGCCTCACAGTGTAGAAGTTGGTGTGACTTGGCACATCTGTTTGTGAGGTGCATGTTGCCCAGTAAGGCTTGACCAAATTTAACCATGTTTAACATTTGTTTTCCTAATTTTGGTGGGAATGGAAACAATGTAAATTGAGTAAGTTTCCTTAGGAGTTTTGTTGTTGAAGTGCCATTTAGCTTTCTTAAAATTGGCCCTTAAAGAACATGCCTTACTTAACAGCTGCTGATGAAAATAGTGCTTGTCTGTGTGCCCTCAAAGGCTCATGTGCCTGAGCTATCATATGATTAATTTAGCTACATTTATAAGGAAACTAATGTTGGTTTTCACCCTTTAAGGACTTAATTTTTATGTGTGACCTAGCTAGTATTTTCTTTCTTTGAAAGGTCCTGTTTTCATAGCAATTATTTTTCAGTGTGATGGCAGGAGGTAACAAGCATGCCAATGTCCTCAGATAACTCAAAGTAATTCTCATTTGGGTTTGTATTTCTTCCCCCAATTATGAATGTGCTATAAAATAACTAGTGTATAGCAAAATAAATATAGTCTGCTTCCTAAATAATATTTTTGAAATAATAATTCACATAGTGTTTACTTCTTAATGTTTGTCTTCTGCAAGCTTAGCATCATTTGCCTGTTTCTTCTCTTTTCACTTTACATTTTTCTGGCGAAGCAGCTATACTGTGTTGGAAATATTGTTGTCCAGTTTACAAGCAGATATTTTGTACTGACAGTTCTGTTCTGGTGGAGGTAAACTGAAGCAGTTTACTTGTACTTGTGTAAAATCAGATCACCTTCTCAACAAGGTGTTTGCCCAGCTTAAATGATTGCAGAGAGTTTTCCACCTTGATGGCAGCTTTCCTCCCTGAAAGAGGAAATGCTTTTATGAATAGGGAAATACAGAGTATTTTTAAATACTGTGCAATCTAGTATCTTAAATCTATTATTTACCCTATTGCTTCATAACAAAAGGAAAATGCCCTCTGTGTAAGCATGTGAGCATCACAAGATATGTGATGGCGTTTAGATGTAGGGAATGGAAAATTAACTGTTTACTTAAGGAAAATTTTGCCTCCTTACGTGTTTTCAGCTTTTAAAACTTCACTACAGGCTAACATTAGCACACAGCTTTCATTCTGTTAATTTTCTTGGCAACATTTTGATACTGGATGTACATTATTAGAAACAAAGGGCAAAACATGGATTAATAATTAGCAATACATATGTCCACAGTCATTCAGTTATAAACTCTCTGCTTGCTTTTGCTATTGTTTTGAGGAGAGGGGGAAAGAAGAGGTTATTCAGTACAGTGAAGAGTAAAAAGTAAATGCTAGTATTTCCTCTTATGGTGATTAAATAGCTTTAGAAACATAAATAAAAGGAAGAGGAGGACTTGCAAAGGTCTTTAATCCTGTCGTGCTTTGTAATGGTTTTGGTTGTCTGTTGTCTGCCTTTGCAGTAAAAATATACAGAAGTGTAACAATTTCTATTGCTTAGGTAGTGGATCTGTTGATCCAAGGAATGGGAGCAAATAAAATTATGTGCTCCAAGGAATGGGAGCACATAAGATTAGCCCCAAATGAGGTATGTAGATCCTTGGTGACAGAACAGTAAAAATAACCAGTTCCTCCAAATAAGTAAGGTGGGGAAAAGGAAATTCAGCATGTCTTAAGAAAAAAGCCAGAGAGAGAACATCTGCTCTCTCCTATAAGAACTTTTCTCAATATTTTAAATCAGTAAAAGATTAGCTGTATTGCTAAAAAGTGTTATTTTTAAATTTTGTAAGGAAATTAGAGTGGCTGCAGAAGGGTCCCTTAAGATCTGCTCAGACTGAAAAAATCCAGAACCTAAATCTAACAAATTTTCCTTTTTATCTGGCTGGGATTACCCTTGTTCAAATTCAGCTGCTGTTTTCTGGATTATGCATGGAATGAGGGAGAAGGGGGACAGGTATAAATAAATTGTGTATTTTCTGTTCTGCAGTTCTTGCAAGAAGATAGATGGATGTGCTTTTAAAGCTATGTATTGATTTGTTCACTGTGGCTGTGTGTTTATCAGAAATTTGTGGGTACTGGGGCTGAGGAGAGCTCAAAGTATGGCCTACCTTTCTGGCAAAGCACCATGTGGATGGGAATAACCTGAATAAAGAAAGTGCCCCTCTGCTAAGACCTTTGTGGTATGGTTTCAGGAGGGCATTGATAATTGTGCAGCAGCTTATTCTGCTCTCAAGATAATAATACAAGTGAATATGAAAGCCATTCTTTTGTTACTAAGAACATCTGAATTAGTTTTAGTTTTATTTATACCACATAGTTTTCTGCTTAGGACTTGCTTTCTGGGGAGAAACAGATTAATCACATTGAGATGTATTGTTTCAATGACAGTCCTGCTGTGTTGCTCTTCAGAAGCTTAAGTTCTTGCATTGCTTTTTTACCAGCATTTGGTTTGTTGTGCAAGATGCACTGCTGTCTGTTTGCTCATGTGGTTACTGATAAAAACATACTTTATTTTGCTATTTATTTATTAATGTTCTACTATCTAATAAGAGACCAACTAAAAAGACAAAAGGTAACATATTTATGGATCTCCATAGAAAGGCATAATTTTTGCAGATTATGGTGGACTCCACTGTCTACTGTCTCAGAGTTATAACAAGGTGAGTGTTTCAGATCCATACACCAGTTGGGGAATTACAGATTTGATTCTAACTTGACACATGGTGCAAGATATAGATGAGCCCTTGTTTGTTATTGTTTCAGCCCGTGTCAGCGCTGAGATACAGTTTTGGCTGACAGACAATGTGAATGAAGGCTGAGTTCATTTGGATGTGACTGGTAGAGATGCGAGTCAGCACTGCCAGCCTCGATGCTGCTCATGGCAGTCGCACCACACACGTCCCAGCAGCGTGTCAGCACCTCTGCTCCCTGGCACCGTGTGGCACAGTAGTGGTGTGCTTCATGCCAGTTGCCAGATGCAGGGCTGTCCATTACAGTTTTCAGGGGAGAGACATAATTCACTGAGTCCTGGCTTCCTGTGGTGAAAAGTTCTTGTGCATTAAGTTGATCATCACACTTCTGTCTGCACTGGACTCTCTTGCCACTCTCTGACTGAGAAGGAGGAAGACAGGTTATGTGAACTCCATGCTGATTTCAATTACTCTGATTAAATTACAGAGTCCTAGAGCATTAGGAACAGATTGTTTTAATGTTGATTTGACTAGGCTGCAGAGAGGAACATCCCTTGTGAGGGACAAGTGCATTGCCCCAACTTGTGGTCCCCTCCTTTAGGTGGGTAAGTTCCCTGCAGGTGTCCACATGTAGCAAAATGGTTTTGGCTGCATTCAGTGCAGAGGCTGAGTGACACTTGTTTGACAAGCTGACATGTCTTTCTCTATGAGCTGTTGAGCAGGAAGAGTATGGAGATACCCAGCTAGCGTGGCTCCATCATGCTCTGCTGCAGCTGCTGCCAGATGGTCTCCAGCTGGTTCATGCCAGCTCCAAATCACAGTGTTAACATGATTTGGTGACTCTGCATCTCAGTAAGGAGAGCCCATATGGCGTGTGGTGGGGTGACTGGCAGGTTTTTGCTGCAGAGATATCTTGCCTCTCTCTTGCCAGAGTGTGCAGGCTTGCAAGTCCATAGGCTGTGGTGTGGACATATGGTGGCTTTGGAGGCAGGACCAGAGAAACCTTCTCACCCGTGGAATGAATGTTGAAAGCCTCACAAGAGATGGTTTGTGGCTTAGCAAGGAGGTAAAAGTAATTGTGCACACCTGCTGGCTGTTTCTGAGGGATGCTGTGTGATGGAGTGGGAAGGGACAGCAGCCTGGAGCTTGTGTGGAGTGTGTTCCCTGGCCATGCTGAAGCTGTGGGGTTGTGGTCTCCATAGAGAAGTTGTGGTAAGTAGGGTCCACTTGTATTGCTGAAGGGCCACTTCAAGCAGCTTGAGGAGATATGGGCCCGTGTTAATATTGAGGTTGTAGATACAGTCTAGCACTTGGGAATAGATGTTGGCAGTGTGGGCTGTAGACAGAGTCTAATGGAGAGTGACACTAAGCCCTCTCATGTAAACTGTGGCATATGAAAAGCAAGAGCCTGGTCCTTGCAATATTGTCTCCTTGCCCCTACAATTTTCCACTTTCATTGTGGAAAAAGCCTATAATTTCTCCTGCTCATGTAAGGTTGATACCACTGTCCACAGTACCCATATTAGCAGTTAAAAAAAGGAAGAGATTCCAGGATTTGGGCATTATTGCATAGGGAGAGCAGCATTTAGGGCTATATGGTGACAAAGCTGATCTGCTGGAACTTTCTCAGGTAAAGATACACCTTCAGCTGAGGTCACAGTTACCTGAGCAAATGCTCCTAGACAAAAGTATTTGTCCTTAAACTTCCCAACCATCCCATACTATTGTCCTTTTGTCATATCAGATTTATGGTTGGTGTGGTTATGTATAGCATCTCAGACCTAAATCAGCAGAAGAGACAGACTGATATTTGACTGTCTGCCTCTAAATATGCCATTATATATGCAATGTCACTGAAGACTAAATACTTGGCTACTTTATAGAAGAGTTAGACTTCTCTATTTACCAGAGTTTATGCCTTAAAATCCTTGCAGTTTGTCTTAGATGCAAAGTCCAAACCAGATCACAGTCCATTTCATAAACTATTTGTAAACATCCTTGATTGGTTTGTTCATCTCAGCCTTCAAGTTTATCTACCTGTAAATTCTCTTTGAATAAGTGAATTAATTTTAAATTATTGGGATATGCATATGTGTTTTTCCAATGGTTGTTCAACTTTTAATCTTCAAATACAGAGTGGAAAGGATGCTGTGTTTTGTCCTGCCCCATTGATTGAACAGATGTGAGTTCATAGACATGCTATGGAGAGGAAGGTAGAACTGCTTCTCATCCCAGGCAGAGCAGTTCCAGGATTGTCAGCTCTGGGAGACCACAGGTATACTGGTGCTGGGATGCACATGTCATCCCCAAGATGCATTCTTTCCTCTGCCAACTTTTTGGAAGCCTTTTCACTTGTAATTCATGCTAGATTTCAGTCTTTGTGAGAGCAGATGAAAATTCTGCTCAGCACACGTTTCATTTCCCTCCTGGAGACTGAACTATTTCAAGCCATGAAAGTTTCATCCCTCCTGCTTTTCCACAAGAAAAATATGGATAGCCCAGTTGAATCCTTTGGGCTCCCTGTCACAGCAAGCATTACAACCCATAGCAATACCATACAGGTTTGAATTCATGTACTTTTATGTGACTCATTATTCACTGGCATAAATAAAAGGGAGTGTCCTCTACATCACCCATTAGGAATTTCAGGTATAAAAAAAAAGTTGGATATTTTCTACCATGGATTGCCTTTCTTTTTCTAGTTGTTTTTTTTTTCTCTCTCTAACATAAACAGAAATGAGTTTCTGAGATGCAGCACCACGTAATCTTCCGAAGGTGTTTTTTTTTTTCTTCTGTAATGTAATGTGATGACAATTATGTTGTCAGGAATGATTTCTAAAAGAGATGGGTGGTCTGAAAATGCTTGCAGGGTGTGGGGGGCCTTGCAGCATTGTGTGATGGGTGTCATCCAAACATGCCTGTCTGTGTTTAGGCTCACATCACAAGCGAAGATCATGCTCTTGCACATTAGACAAGGCCACCAAGTCATCAGACTGTAGCCCAGTTCTGTATGTATGGAATGTCCTCCTTACTACAAGTGACAAAAGCATCCCATCAGTGGTTCACAGAACCCATACAAAGATTTCCTTTTACTAATGAGTGGTGATCCTGATAGTGAAAACATAGGGCTGCCACTGCCATAAGAGTGGCCACTTCTGGCTGGCAGTGAGTCTGCTGGACGTCTGAGAACAGGTATGGTTACCAAAAGTCCATTAGGCTGACCTGATATCTTTTGGGATGCTTTGGAGGGCTGTGTCCAACCTCTGGCCTATGCTAGAGAAAGCTGCTTGTGCTTGCAGGTAAGTTTGGTTTTGTCTTAACTGCTTGACAAGAATTAATAGAGCTGAGGTTTACCTTCCCACAAAGTAGCTAGATGTTAGAGCCAGGCTTGGTTACACTAAAAAATATTGAATGTATCTTACTCCATTTTGTAAGATTGTTCTTACCAACAACTTTTTAGTAAGATGCTGTTCATAACCAGGATCTTCCACAAGATGACCATACATGAAAGGGTAAAGAAAGGGCAAAATAAAACGAGCTGGGGACTGTATTGCCTATGAGCTGGGAGAGAAGATTATAGTTAATAAAATCACAAAGGGTGTGGTTTGAATCTGAAAAAGCTGAATCTGCACTGATTTTGACCAAGACCTGCAATGCAAGAATTTGGTGGCAGTAAAATATGTGAAACATCAGCTAAAATAAGAAAAAAGTTTGTGGTGGGTATTCAACCTGGGACTTCCTGCCCCACAAGGCAGCAGAAGCAGGTGGCATCAGCAGGGTCAGAAAGAGGCTAGTTAAATTCATAGGCAATTTATGTGAATATTAAAATTACATAGTAAGGACATACCTTTAAATATTCCCAATATAATAATTATTGATGCTGGGAGAATACAGAAGCATGGATTCATCATAAGGCGCTTGAACTCTCCTTAAATAATATCTGCTGTTGCTACTATTGAAAACAAGATAGTCTGCATGGATCATTTGTCTGACCCTACAGAATGCTGGTTACACTTGTTTCTCCTGTGTGCTATTTTGAAATCCTTCTGTGTTTTTTTTGTTTTGTTTTTTGTTGTTGTTGTTGTTGTTTGTTAGTTTTTGGTTTTGTTTTGTTTCTATAGAGATAACCTTCTTAAATTAACACACCTTATCCCTGTTTACATACAGATGTACAAAACTATATAAACTTTTTATCAAGTTTTGAAAATTCTTTACAAATCCATTTCCTACACTTTTACTGTTTCTTTTTCCTTTCCCAGCAAGTCACTGAGTGGCCTATGTGAACAGCTGATTTTTCTTTTAGATCCTCCAGACACAACTGGGATAACTCCATGTGGAAGGGAAACAAAAACCCAGAAGCTGATGGTAGACCATTTCTGCTATTGCTAGCAAATGTGACAAAGCAATACTTGCAGAAATTCAGTAAATTTGTGGGATATTTCAAATAGCTAGAAGCACCCAGTACCTTTGAAATATTTTCACATATATCCATTTTCTAGAGGCATTTTCTATACTGAAAGCTTGCCCAGTAAAGCCCCGTTTCTGAGCTGTGGGTAGGGGACTTGGGAGAGTGAAGCAGAAGCTTTGTAGAAGCTCAGCTCAGGAGATGAGAAGACCATTTTCAAGTATGTAGAAGAAAACCCCTCAGACCCTTACATACTGAAGGTTGAAGATTTATTCTCTGCTTGCAGCAATAACAAGGTGGGCAGACAAGCTTGATGCAAGTCTGCTTAAGCAAGGGGCTGGGGGAGAAGACAATGAAGGAATCCCCATGAAACTGACTTATGATTATTTCCAACCCAGAACTGTAGCCTGGCATGGCATTAGCTCAGACTTTGGGGTTCAAAAGCAACAAAGCTTAGAGTTGGGTCTGATATTTTGTTGTTGTTTATGTCAGAAGTGAAGCATTTGTCCTGGGTAGGAGCACTCTGACTGTTCTTTTCTTCAGCTTGCTGACTCAGGTCCCAGAGTTTCTGAGCCATCACTCTCTTCTTAACAGAGCTTAGCTCAGTTTTTGCCTGGAGCTCTGCTGTAAAGAAAGACCTTTTTACAGACCACTGCCATAAGTGGAAGGAGTGAGGAAGGCAGGCAGGTAAATTCATGCTGACCGTAGCCATATCTTTTTAATTAACCTGCTTGTTGAAAGGATTTACAAGGCTTCTTTTGGTCTCGTCATACTGCAGATTCTGCAGAAAAAAAATCCAACCACATAGCGAGAGGAGACTTCTTTTGATTGACTGCTTAAGTATTGTCCAAAATGAGACTGCTTAAGTACTGTCCAAAATGAATTAGCTGTCATACTGCATATAGTAAGAACAGTTTCTGTCTTGTGATGGAGAGACTGAAGCACAACTGACTGCTGCCTGAGAGGAGCTGCAGGAAACACTGGTCTCAGGGATTTTTAGTTCTGCACTTTAGGGTGGCCTAGCTACTGATTTATTTTGTTCAGTTAGTGAGACTTGAACAGCAGCTTGCATAATTTTGCTTGTGATTTGGATGCAACATTAGAAAGACATTTGCTGTAGCAAGTATATGAATTGGTGAATTGTTACATGATTAAATAATTAAGTGAAATTTAAAATCATTCACAGTTTACCCTTATCTCAATGTTGATCACTCTGTCTGACCTGAAAAAAAATCCTTATGTGTCTGAATTCTTACTTGATTTTTGCTTTTAATTCTAAAGTAGCATATATTAAAAAAAAAAAAAAAGATATTTCTCCCTTACAAGTGTTGCCTTTCAGTTTATTGGCCGCTCATTTTGATAAACACAAAGATAAGAAAAGCACAACCAAGGTTAGGGGTAAGATTGAAAAGAAAGTATCAGTGAGATACAGTCATTATCCCAGGATAGATACGAACCACAGAGCAACTCCCCACATACTTTCTCTTTTGCTGTTGTTGGCTTCAGACCTTGCTTCATTTAAATTGCACCTGGCATACTTAGTACACGTAGACATTCCTGTTTCCTATAGAGAAGCACAAGTTTGAAAAGTGCTTGCCACTCTAGCTGAGCAGGAGGGATTCCCGGTGCCAATTTCTTCTTGCAGCTAGAGAAATTACCATCTATGTTTTCAGATGGGTTTTGCATATATCTTGTCTCTTCTTTGCAAATGATATCAGTGTCTTGCAGAATGAAACTGGGCAAGTTCTACTGCCAGGACGACCCACATGTGAGAGGGAAGTCTCAGGCAGAAGTCTTGTTGCACTAATGTATAGCAGGAATGGAGCAGTACCAGTTCTTCTTGAGTATTGCATCTTATGGGTCGGCTTGCTCTGTCAAACCGTTCTACCCTAGACCTATTTAATCACCACTTTGCACTTGCTGGATAGGATTGCAGAGCTGGTTTTTCTCCTGGAACCATTCCCTGTCTACATCCATCTGAACAATTGGGAGCCCATACCTTTGGATCGTTCACAGTTCTGACCTACAGTGCTCCCACTTTTAATCCAGGTCTTAAACAACAGAATTGTACTGTCTGAACCACATTCAGAGTAGTTCAAATGTGGTGCTGATCTGGAGCTTGCTTGGAATTGTTGATGTGGCTTTTTGCTCTTAAGAGTCTGTGTGTGCCATGAGAAAAAAAGCTACATATGCATCTATTTAGCCTAAAGCCTCCTTGCCTGGGAAGCCAGAATCTGTTTCCTTGAATCCCACAAACCAGTGTGTGCCCATCACCATTTCCACATGTGACCTCAGCCCTGGACAGGAGGACTTTCAGGACTGCTTTTCTGGGTTTAGAGCTGAGTTATATTTCTCTTCTAATTACTGTGTTGCTGACATGCTGTTCTACAGCTGCTCTTAGACCAAACCTCAACTGTTTTCTATCTTAAGTGTCTCCTGCAAGCATCAGACTGAAGTGCAAGTCTGGATTTTCTGCAAGGTCTGCGCCTCTAGAGGCTTCTGCATTTCTGTAGTTCTTCTGTGTGGATGCCAGAACTGATCTGTACGTACTCAGATACTTCTGGTGCTGAAACACCAGAATAGGTGCCAGTGACCTAGCAAGACACAGCACAAGAGAGGAGCAAGGTTCCTTTCCCTTGTGACTAGGACAGGATTAAAATACAGGCTTTACGTTCTGCCTAAAAAATTGTCATTCTGGAAAAACCTGTAAAAGCTGGAGTGTCATGAATGTTTGTAGAAACTGAGGATCATGTGTGTTTAAGGTTTCTGCTATTGAACCTCAGGGCAGAAGAGAGTTTGAATATCTAATGCAAAACACTTTTAACAACTGCTCATTGAGCAATAACTCTTCATACAGCTAGTCTGTGCTTGTTTTGCATTTGCCCTAGGATCTGTAAATCACAGTATTCACAGGCAAGCATGGGTTGAGCATGTAAAAACACATAGGCAAAGAGTTGAAGACTTGGGATGGAATATACAAGCTCCTCTACAAATTTTCTTGTGTTAAGATGTCTCTGCCGGAGAATATGCTTTGCTGTAGAGGAGACTAAGTTTTCCTCCTGTCTGTGTTCTAGCTGGTCTCTGGTGTTTTGCTGCGCCTCACCCACATGAGAGACTTGTGTCCAAATGCAGCTTCTGGGGTGTGTGCAGCTGGGGAATCACATGTGGCACCGTTCTAAAAATGATCCATGTATGTGTTGGTGCAATTTCAGGAATTCAGTTCCCGATGTATGGCTCAAAGCACATTTTAGCAAAATTCCTACTTCCATGAGTTTGCTGGGCTAGATCAGATTCCTTATGTACTTGAAGAGCTGTTTAATAGGCAGATTTTCAATTCCTGCTACATTTAATCTAAAACAAACAAACAAAAAACAGAACAAAAAAAACCTAAACCACCCTACCATACCAGAAAACACAGGAATCAATTATTTCACTTAGCTAACAAATTATTAGATCTTATGTTTTCCTTTGTGTTTCTTTTTTTTCATTTTCTTCTATCTGTTGGACTAAATTTGCTTCCTTAATTATTTTATTAATCCTCACTTAAGCTCAGAAGCAGCAAGTGAGTTTGCTTGAGGTATGTGAGCATGCATAGCTTTGAAATTGGCAGAAGCATACTCACAAGGCAGTTTGTACCAGGTCAATTTCATCTCTTCAAGCCACAACAAAATGGAGATCTTAGGCCTTGTTCAGATTTTCAGCACTATTTTTTTAACTTTGTGTCAATTCTCACCTCAATTACGTTTGTTTCTTGCTGTTGGGAAGCTCTCATCATTTGTGCCTGCGAATGGTAACTATAACAGATTTTACTTTTAAACCTACGATGAAGCACACCACAGTCGGGCCTCATTTTTGTGGTTGACCCATTTGTATTTGGGACTGCACTGCACCTAAAAGAGATGTCTCCCCACCCCAGGATCCCCTCCCACCCATCTGTCCATACCCATCCCTGGGTGCATGCTATGCTCCCAGGCCTCCCCTTGTACAGTGTATATAATGAAAGCAGGGAAGCATGCCTGTTGTTACCGTGTTACTGAGACAGCACAGAGCTATGCTAAACAAATTAGAAGTGGGTGAATAAATTCAGTTTTCTTTACCCTTGGTTGCAATGATAGCAATTGACACCTTGGTAAGTGCGGCCTGCCCTGAGACAGTGGCTGTCCTGAGCTTCAGGACACATCCTGAGCTTCACATGGAGGCTGATGATAATTTTTCAGTAAGCATTCACTGTGACTCAGTAAAAATTACCTGTCTTCAGCTTAAAGCATGACTTTATATCCTTATAGCAAGCAGAGACAGGAGTGATGCTTTAAAATCTCTCTGTTTGAAAGGAAGTAGTTAATATGTTAGTAAAAGCTCACATATTTAAAACTTCTGTCCCAGCTGCAAACTCTGCCAACAATGGGTTGGAGTTTTTTGGGTTTTTTGGGTTGTTTTGTTTTGTTTTGCTTTGCTTTGTTTTGTTTTTGGTTTTGTTTCATTTTTTGGGGTTTTTTTTGGTGTTTTTTTTTTTTCTTCTTTTTTTTTTTCTTTTTTTTTTTCCCATGCTTCATTGTTTCAGAAATTTCATAATTATCATTAGGCCTGGAATCTTGTGATGGGCCTCTATGCGTCATGGTCTGTGTTGGATTCCTGCCTTGTATTGCTGTTCATAGCCTTTCACTTATTCAACCTTTATAGCAGCTTCATGCTCTGCCCTCCACTGAACAAGAGATGGTAAACTTCAATGTGTAAGGCAGAGCTAGGGGAGGAGGAATTGCAATGAAGCTCTTTCTGCATTCTTGGAAAATAGATGTCAGGATTGTACTAAAAATGAAGGTATTTGTGTTCTTGAAGGAGAAAGCAAAAGCTGTATTAGCTTGTATGATGGAGCTCTGTCAGATTTTAAAGACAGCTTCTCTATCAGTCAGTGTATCTCTGACTCAAATTCACATGGTGCCTGCACTCATTAATTTCTTGATTTTCTTTTACTTTGCTAATCTGCTTAGCTTTTAAATACTTGTGTGCACATACTGTCAGAGCTAAATGAAATATAATTGGAAAAATGTGACTAGTTTCTTGAGGAGTTGGGGGTCAGCAAAGCAGTGTGTTCTTCATATGCCTAAGCTCCACCTATCTGAGTCAACAAAATAAAATGCTGTTTGGATTGTAGAAGACTCAAAGCCTCAGGAAGAGGCATCTCTGCAGCCCCAAATGAGTCAGATCTTCTGCCGTGAAGATGAGAGTTATGATCAGGCTGCCCCCTGCACTGAAGGTGGGCAGGGAAGAGGGAACAGGAGCCCTACTGCAGAGCCAACAATTCTGGCTTTGCCGACCCAGCCAGCAAACCACTGAACTGCTGCTGATTTGGTCTCTGCTTCTCATTTGGCTTCATCTCAGCAGCCACCCACCCAAGAGGACAGTGCCCTTTCTCTGTACCTGCAGCCTGAGCTTCAGGCAAATCATGCATATTGGTTCAATCTCCCATGTGTGGGTTGGAAGAAAACACAACACCCAGAGAACCCGTTGCTGCTGGAACTTGCAGTGGAGAGGTCCTGTAGTCAGATGAGCACCATTCCTGACAGCATCCGTGCCACCTCTGGTGCCCCACCCTGATGGCTTCCATACTGTAGCTGTCCGTGTCTGGTTTGTCAGGCAGAGATGCCTGCTCTGGCTGCACCTGAGGGTTCTACCCTCACCTCCCCAGGGGGACATCTGAGCTCAGAGATTGCTCACTGGTACAGTGCTTCTGTAGGTGCTCTTCAGCTAAAAAATCCTCTAACCCTGCCTTCATAAGATGTTAGGTAATCTAAAACTTTATACACATGCCTGCAAATGAGGAATCTGCAGTGGTGCAAGGGAGTTTAGAGACCAGATACAAAAAAGTTGAGGGCAGGCCAGAAAAACCAAGGCCAATTGCAGATCCAGCTAGTTGCATCCCACTGACAACAGATCTGGAGGTTGTCAGAGAACCACAGTTCAGCTTCAGTCATTTGGGCACCCTTGGGGTTTGTGATAGCTAGGATGCTGATTTAAGAGAAGCATGCTGCTGCTGGGCTAAAGTTTGCATTGAAGACGAGACTTTAAACAGTCAGAAATGCCTACTGCTTAATGTACCTAACTTCTTAAAACTACATGTTTTTAACTGCTTTTTACTTGTTTGTTCCAGGTTGCATGTCTGGTTGGACTTGATGCATGGCATTTGCATGACACCAAACAGCCTAGCTGTGGATGTGTCTCTGAGCAAACATGGCCTACCCAGCAAATACTAACGGCAGTGCTACAGGTAACTGAACGGGAACACTTTCTCCCTTTGGATTATTAATTAAAAGAATTCTTATGTTGTGTGAGCAGGAAAAGGAAGTAATGGCAGTTTAAATACTGAAAAACAGTTTCCTGGTAGATCAGAGCCCATCTCTTCTGTCCCCCACCCCCTCTTCCATCCCCCACCTCAATAATATTTTAAATATTTATAGTGTGCAAAGTAGTTTGGGAAGACTTAAGGGCTGGCACTCAGTCATTCAGCATGCAGTGTCCTCTTCTCTCAAGGACTTACAGGGGTTTATTTTAGAGTCTGGGAGGCCTAGGGCTTTGCTGCAGAATCATGTGGCTGTTACGCTGAGTCTGTAATAATTTGTGAGATTAACCAGCTCTTAATGCATCAAGTCCCCAGCCCTTCCTGGTCACCCTTACTGATGAATCTTTGTTGCTTGCTTCTCCACAAAGCATAAAAACATTTCTCAAGCAATATCCTGAAGAGGTGTTCACTTTTTTATTTTTAAGAACTTCCTGAACTGTATGTTTTGGTGGTGTGATACTCCGTGGTATAGATTGCTTGGCATGTTCAAAGGTTGCTGAGGAGGGCTGGCAGGTCAGGAGGGGGCAGAAATTTCAAAACAACTGGTAACAGCACAGCAGTAGTGTTCCTCCTGCAGTTATGTCAATATTTTCCTCTTCTGATCACTGCACAAACATAGTTTTAGCCCACTAAAGCTGAGGCTGTTACAATAGGATTACACGGAAAATGTCAGGTGCATGGCAGGAGCTTGTGGATTGCTCACTGTGCTCACTGTAGAATTATTCTAATTAGAGCATGGGATTAAAACATTTTGTGTGCAGGATATTAGAAATATGGATTTTATGTGGATAGTTTATGCACATAAACTAGGTGCAGTTTATGCAGAACAAGAAGTGGTTTTTAAAGGCTAGTGAAAGTTGAATAAAGTCTTTGGAATTACTATTATCTGTTGTTGATTTAAGGTTAAATTTACCAATGTTGTTAAATCTTGAGACTGCTGAAATAAAATATTTCTATTTCCTTCCCCCACCCCCTTTTATATAATTAGAAGTATATTCTTTAAGATAGAAACCATATCCTTTTGTAATCTTCACTAATCCTTTTGAGAAGATGGACTGCAAAACCTCTGGTGTGTGACTTAACTGTATCTGTTTGCTGTCTAAACCCCCCATGTAACTTGACTTTTATTTGTAATATGCCTTTAACTTAAGTCATGTGGAAAGATTTCCTCTGCTTACAAGGAAAGAAAAATTGTGCATGGAGTGTTACTGATTGCTTTACTGATCTTTTTTTCTCCCTGCAGTAGAACTGTCTATTGAAAAAGTTGGTGGGCTGACGTGTAAGTCTAAAAGAAGATAAATGCTTGTGCTGTTATTGAAAGATGAAGTTTTAGTTTCAGGATTGTTATGCAAACAAGGCTTCTTGCAGGATAAAGCTGTTTGTTCCCTTATTTGTAGAAAGACGCTGCAATAAATTACAAGTATTTAATTCAGAAGTAAATTGGACAACGTTTTGCAGATACTGTCAGGACTTGTTGGCTTTGCAAGCCCTTGAGGCCGGTGTTCTAACATGCAGCTATGTACGCCTGTGTCTCCAAATCCTCAGCAGTTCAAAATAGACAAAATATTGGGTGGCAAATACCTGTGATTTGTTGTGCTGCTGTGCTGCCTGGGAGAGAATGCCTTTGGATGAGCAGGAACTGATCTGGGCGTTGGAGGTATTGAAGCAAGTTTCTTAATTGCATGGAGCTCTACAAGTGGAAAGACAAACTTCAGGGTGGTGTTTTCTGTGCTCTCTAAATCAATCAGCAGCAGGAAAAAGAACTAGAAAGACTTGTTAGGGACTACTAAGCCGCACTTATGTTACTTGAATATTTTGGCAAGTCTGACCACATGTTCAGCTTCATTCAAGTATGAAGTGACTAAGAAGCAAGCAGTGGTTTGCTTTGGTTAACTCGAGAATGTGAGTACTTGCACTATCAAATAATTATGCCTATGTGCTATTTCAGTAATTTTTTTTCAGTGTACATGCCTATATGGACTACAGCTGCTGCGGATGAAATCTGTAGAGGAATGCTAGAATTTGGAACTTGTTTCCAGGAAAGGATCTAGCTATTTTGCATTTGTGTAGAGATTTTTTTTAAAAGGGATATTTATGGGAAGTAGATTTGCTGTAAGTATTTTAGTGAGTGTGTATAGGAGATAAACTACAAAGCAAGTGATGACTTTATCATGAAAGCACCTATCATAAGTTTCTCCGTCTCTTGCCTATCTCAGTAAAGACATTAACCTTAAATGTGTGAATAAATGACAGAGTCTGTGATTTAGGCTTCAGTACTGTTTGTCAATAGTTTTGTCTGCTGCTGACTTCAAAATTTTATTACTCTGTTCATAGTTTCATTTCACAGAGGTCTTGTAGTGAACTGTATTTCTTTGGTTGCAAGGTTATTTGTTCTTTTTTATCCAATTTGGAAGTTTTTATGACTTCTTACTGATTTTGGACTAGATTGTCAAAGCTGTGCTGTCTGCTCAGAAGAGCTGAATAAATTGGTGCTTGCAGAAAAATTTGCTATATTTTATGAGCTGCTGGATAGTGTTTAGTTATAGGTTCTGGATAACTGTTTAGAGTCTTCCCTGGTGGCATGTGAGCTCACTGCTCAGTCCAGTAAACTCACCAGGGTTAAGGAATGTAGTGCAAGTCCAGAGCATGCTGTGCAGTCATCCAAGAAGCTGCCTCAGGAGCTGGGAAGTACCCTCAGTCTGTGGGGAGCTATTGGGAGTCTGCAGTTGGTTTGGTACATGATACAAATTAATTTCTCTTTGCATAGTACAAGTAAAAATAAATGAGGTGATTGTTTCTCTAAATAGTATTAGTGTCTCCATTAACTGCCGGGTGAAACTTCCAGTAATTGTTAGCTTCTGTGCTTGCTAGGACTGATGCATAATTCATCTATTTAATAAGGCTCTGCTAACATTTCTGTAGTGATATCTGTAGAAATGTCTTCCAGTCAGCTACAGAAAGCACAATGCATGAGCAGAAAACTTACAGGGCAGTTTGGAAATATCTCTTTATGGATTTTCAGTCCTTCCACTAACAACCTCTTTGTGAAAACTTTCTTTTCAAAACACATGTTCTGAAAGGCACTGCATGACATAAACTTCCAGTCTAATTCTATTTATTCTGATGTGGAAAACAAGGAAGCAGCAAAACAAACATAAGAGACTGATTTAGAAAAGATAAAGGATTAAAAACTGGTTTTGTCACTAACCATAATAAAAAACATGTTTTATTTGACTTGCCTAAGCACCTCATTCTCTATATCCTGAGACTGGAGAATTGTTAGTAGTTTCTTAACAGGCATTAAAAAAGCATTTCCAGTTTTTTTGAGTAGGATGGGCTGCAGGGGTCAGTATAGCAAGACGGTTTATTGCACAAGCCCTTTCTTTACTTTTGCTGTAAAGCAAATGCATATTATTTTCTGTACATAGGGTCAGAGATTTCCCTGCTCTTTTCTGTTTCCTCCCTTTTGTCTCTGCCTTCTCCTCAGTCTAGTGTATGGATTTATGTTTCCATGCCTTCCCGCTCCATTTTTAACATACTTCTCTACATACAGCATCCTGCACACTTTCATTTGAACTGTTTACCTGCATGTTTAACTCTGCTCAATGCTTCAGATTCCTGCACAGTTCTTAAAGCAGTGGCATTGTAGCAGCTGAACATCATCGTTACTGTTAGTCTCCCTGCACCTGATAAGCAAGGAGCTGCTGCTGTGACAGCCAGTCTGCGGTTGTCAAGTGTCTTTGCTCCCAGGGTACTCCTTTCACTCACAGCTGGTCTGGGCATTCACCTCCTTTCCTTGCAGCAAGCCAGGGCTGTGGGACTACAGGTGCTTTGATGAGAGATACAAATCATATCTGGACCTCTGTTTTCTCTGCAGCAGTCTGGCATCCTCTAGTTATTTTATATGTGCATACCTACACTGGAGCACCCTGTCAACTTCTGGTCAGATTTTCTTTGTATCTGAGCAGTTTTCTTAACTCCTACATGAAGTAATAACTATACACCAGTTAGTCAGAGATTGAGGCCATTACGAAAAGCTGCTGCCTGAATTAATGTTGTTTGAGATACTAACGTCAGCATGACTCAAAGACCAAATGTTTAATAAATGTGTTTTCCATCTGCTGGTATATAAATGCTTAAGCAACTGTTGAAAAGTATTATGAAAACCCCAGTTAACTTATTAACCCTTTTAATTGAGGCCAGTAAATAAAACATTTACTTAGAGCAAATGTTTTTATCACACATGTCCTTTGCATTGATTTGTAACAATTCTTACCAAAGATTTGTAGACACACTTTTCTTTCAGTTACTGTATTATTTGATTTACAGTCTCTCCTTTGATTTCATTTTCCACATTAATTTTAGGTAATATGCACAGAATTTTGCAATATTTCTAGCCTTCTGATGTAAATATAGTCTAAGCAGAAAGTGTGCACTAGAACATTACCACTGTGACTAACTTTAGCAGAATATCCACCATTCTTCATTACAGGCCATCCATCTGGGAACTTACGGACCTAAATGAGTTAGCAGTTGAAAGTGTTTGATTGCCGGATAGTAGTCCATCTGCTGGAGCCTTTCCTCCTGGGTAGTGCAGGTGCCTGCCCCAGGAGCCCAGGCACTCTCACTGCTTCCTGCACGGTGGCTGTCACTGTGGCATGGCTTGCAGGGCTACTGGCACACCAAGCTCTCTCAGCAGCCTCTGAGTATACTTCATTTAGCAGATGCAAGCGACCAGGATTCAAGAGAGTTTGTCTTTTTACCTAATCAGTCATGCAAGGAAAGTTTATTTGAGTCAGGACTGTGTGATGACAGACTATTTAAACCTATTCCTCCCCTACCATGCTCCCTGTTCCAAGCCTGTTTCCAATAATTTTTAGAATTAATGGAAATGGGTGTGTGCCCAAGTGTGTGTTTTAGTAGCTGGTGAAAGGCTCTTGCCATCAGGAGAGCCTGCTCCACTGGCCTGCAGTCCTGAGCTTTTGGGATGGGCAGATAGCTGTCACTGGGATCCAGCTCCTGCCTCACCCACAAGTGATCCTGTGAGTCACTCTGGTGGTGACTGCCCAGTATTTAAAAACAAGCTAGGGTGGGACCCTGAAATCTATGGGGAGAAGGGTGAGTGAGCCTCCAGTGATTTCACATAATATCTATCACAAATCGTATCAAAATTTTCATCAGTATGCTGTAGTACATTCACTGATGCCAGATCTGCCTTTGGGACAGATGGCTGGAGCTGAAGCACATGATCTCACAGTGAATGTCATCTTTTTACTTGAATTAGTAATTGCTTCTGCAACTGCTAATTGATGACTGAAATCCAAGGGTGCATTTGCTTCTGCAGCATAAAGCTTAAAAATTCACTGACTTATATTTGCCCAACTTAAAGGCCTTTATGAGACTGCAGAGGGCCAGGGATCATGTCTTCTTTTACTCAGGACTTCTTGTCTAAAGAATGTGCTACAGGTCTGATTCTGGATTCTGGTGGAAAGGTAGGGATCAGGAAGAAGTTACAAAGGATACAATAAATACAGTATCATTGAAAGTCTGGGGACATAGGAGTCTGCTCTGGGTAGCCCAGTCCTTAGCAATGGAAATTGCATGTGGTGGGAAAGAGATGGCCCAAGATACAAAACAGTGACATGCAGATGCTGATGCTCTGCAGGAGGACAAAGTGGCCTTGGGAACAAGAACAGGTTTAATTGATTGGTCTTTTTGTCAGAGATTACTGCAGCTGTATCTTTTTCTGGATTACCTGCTGTAGCTGCCCAGATTCTTTACATCCCACCTAGGCAGAGGACTGTGTTCATTCTCTCTGATGGAAGCTTGCTCATGGAGCATGGAGCAATGCAGGCTTTCCCTCTCGGGGATGTTGTGATGCATTTGTGGGGGCAGCACCTGGATGTTCTCATGTGGCCTGCTGCTGCTCCTTGTGGAAATGCATGCCCTTTACACCCTGGGAGGCAGCTAAGGGTGCTCATCTTGCATTTTAAAGTTTTCTAGGGACTTGTCAGGCATGTACTGCTGTTTGTGGTACCATGCAGCCTTACTGAAATTGAGATTAACAGTGATAAAACCCCCAAGTTCTCGTGGTGGAAGTCACTGCTTTGCACTGTCTCGTGGCAGCTAGGGTGAGGGTAAGGAGCAAGCACCAGAAACAGGACAGGCACATGTCACAGGAAAAACACCAAGAATAAACTTTTTCCAGACTTGAAAAATTATTCTCTCTTCCTTGTCTGCCTTTCCCCACTTACAAGACACACAACTCAGCAAATTTTCCCCAAATCTATTCTACAGTATTCCCCACTTCCCAGATTGTTCTGCAGAAAGCAGTTAATGAATAATGCATATGAATCTCCTCCTGTGGGGAGGGAAGATATTTTGTTCCCTTTAAAAGGATATGGTCCCTCAGGAAAATTACTTGGATGAAAATAGCCTGATGACAGTTGCTTGTCCTTCTGTTTGTAAACACGTCAGTGCCTGCATTTAGTCGTGTTCCTTACAAAAGGGTTACTGCTGGAGTAGAAGTCCCTGAGAAGCTTCTTGTAGTGGCCACCTCTCTCCTCCCCCTCTTTTGAGCCATTTTTAAGGCTTTGTATTAGAGATGACAGAAGGGCAGCCCTTCCTGTATCATGTTTTCAGAGCACTTTTAGGGGCTGAGGGAGCACTTGGACTTCCCACGTTGGCATTGCTGCTGTATCTCCATTTCCTTCCTCTGGTAACATGACTCCCCTTGGTAGCAGAGTACTATTCCTGCCAGGATGTCCCAGTGTAACCAGCTCTGAGGTTTGGGACAGCAGCATGCTTGTGTCCATCCTCCTCTTTTTATTTCTGCCATTCTCTCCTCTGATTTCATCCAGAAATTACACTTCCCACATTGGCAGAAAGCAGTGGTTGACTTCTGCTTTGGGATATAAGCTGGGGTGTCTGGGGGGAATTAGCAGATCAACCAGATCCAAAAAGGGCTGTCCTGCTCCCTATCTCTCTAAAACTCTTTAGAGCATATTCTCAGTCTCTTGAGAATTTTCTTCTTCTGACTCTTCATACAGACTTTGACAAAAATAAATGCTCAGACACTTGGAGAAGTAGGTAAGTGTGCAATCTAGTCATACTCTTTCATGTTTTCTGTGTGTCCTTCCCTACCTTTTGCAAAACCTTTTTACCTGTAGGAGTAGGTAATGTGACCCTTACCCCTTCTCACAGTCCATCCCTTTATTTTCCCAGTGTCTCCTCCCTAGTTATCCTGCACTGTAATTAATGTTTTATGTAACTGTTTCCTCTTTTTAAAATTAATATTTTCCTGTATCTTTTTTCTTTATAACAGTATATTATTTCCTTCAACATATAAGGGTCTGTCTGATATTTTTGCCCTTCTGTATTTGTTTTAAAGTTGGGGGTGCAGGGGGGGAAGACAGGGGACACACACTTTTTAATATCTGGTTTGAAGGTTTGGTCAGATTAGGATGAGGATCAAATTACCTGATAATTGGGAGCAGACTGTACTCCCTATGTAAACCAGACATGCCTTGTCTGGAGTAGCCTCTTACTGCTGAGGGGCATGTTGGTGTATTCCTAGCCCCTTCCCTACCCTTGCTTCACACAACCAACCTCTCTGCCTGGAGCACTGTCATATGGTTTGCAGATCAAGTAATAGAAAGGAAACACTTGTGCAACTCTGCTGCTGTTACTGGAATTTCAGGTCTAATACTAGCAAATAGGTCAATTTTTAGCACTTCAGGTACACTCCGTTGTAAATCTAAAATGTGCAACTTTCCAAAAAAAAACAGTACAGGGCAAGAAAATAAAGTGAAGCACATGGCCATGGTTAAAAAAATTAACTAATATTTGCATATGATACAAGCATAAAGGCAAGATCGGGGCAGTCAGGTTTCAAGGACTTACAAATGTCACCAGAGTTTTTTTACTTCAGTAAGTCCATGCCTAAGTCCTTCCTCCCCCTTCCCTTTTCTCTCCTCCCTCCAGCAGAACTGTGATTCCTTCATTTTAGATATTTTTTTCCATATCTTAAGTTATAAAGTTAAAAAGGTATTCCTGTCTAGAACAATTCTCTTATCTTCTGCTCCTGTTGTCTGTTTTTTGTATGTGGGGACAGATGGCTGTTACATAGCTTTTAAGATTTTCAGGACCCAAGTGTGCTTGCATGGCTATGTATCCACTGCATCACCCTTTAGACTTTCAGCATTCTCCCTTGTCATCATTAATTATGGCATGTTCCCTTCTTCTCCCTCAGACAATGTGTCTGCTATCCAGGACGCTTGTCCTTCCCTTTTTGCTCCCTAATACTCACTGCCTTTTTCCAGTGCTTGATTTCACCCGAGCTCTCTCCAAGGATGCAAAGGGACTTCTCCAAGTCTGTACCCTGTACCAAACCTTCCTCTGCCTCTGCTTCCTCACAACCCGTTTTCAGTGTTGTGGAAAATGCAATGTTGACAATTTGGAGAAAATTACTTTTCTGTCCCTTTACAGAGAAAAGTTATAAGACTACAACTCTGCAAACATAAATGGGGCTCAGCTACACCATCTCAGCCCACAGAACAAGTCACCACCACAGCAGCAGGAGAGACATCTCTCTGTGAAATTGTATGTAGCATCTCCTCATCCAGTCCAGCTTTACTGTCCATCATCAATCCTGCTACTGTGTGATGTCCTGCATGCACAGTATTTGTTTATCAGTTTATCGGTCACATGGCACATTAATAGGACATCTATTCTTGCCTGTGGATCCCAGTAGGCAGGTCCTGGTAAACTACCTGATCTCCTTCTCTGACAAGGTGACTTGCTTACTGGATGAGGGAAAAGTTGTGGATGTTTCTACCTGGACTAAGTAAGGCTTTTGACACTGTTTTCCACAGCATTCTCCTGGAGAAAAAGACTGTTCATGGCTCAGTGGCTTTACCCACTGCTCACTGGGTAAAAAACTATCTGGATGGCCAGGCCTCAAGCTGGAGGATGCTGCTGGATGGATTTACATCCAGCTGGTGGCCAGTCACCAGTGGTGTTCCCCAGGGCTCAGCACTGGGGTCAGTTCAGTTTAAAGTTTCATCTTTATGAATGATATGGATGAGGGCATATCAAGGGCACTCTCACGCAGTTTAGAGGCAACATCAACTCCAGCAGGAGTGTTGATCTGCTGGAGGGCAGGAAAGCTCTGCAGAGGGATCTGGACAGGCTGGATCATGGGCTGAGGCCAGTGGTGTGAGGTTCAACAAGGCCAGTGCTGGGTCCTGCCCTGGGGTCACAGCAACCCCAGGCAGTGCCACAGGCTGGGGCAGAGTGGCTGCAAAGCTGCCACAGGAAAAGGAGCTGGGGGTGCTGCTGACAGCAGCTGAACATGAGCCAGCAGGGCCCAGGTGGCCAAGAAGGCCAATGGCATCCTGGCCTGGACCAGCAATGGTGTGGCCAGCAGGAGCAGGGCAGGGATTGTCCCCTGTACTCAGCACTGGTGAGGCTGCACCTCAAATCCTCTGTTCAGTTCTGGGCCACCTACTCCAGGAAGGATACGACAGTGCTGGAGGGAGACCAGAGAAGGGCAGTGGAGCTGGGGAAGGGTCTGGAACACAAGTCATTTAAGGAACAGCTGATGGAGCTGCGGTTGTTTGGCCTGGAGAAAAGGAGGCTCAGGGGGACCTGATCACTCTCTACAACTGCCAGAAAGGAGTATGTAGCCAGGTGGGGGTCAGCCTTTTCCCCCAGAGAACAAGTGACAGGATGAAAGTCAAAGGCCTCAAGTTGTGCCAGGGAGGGTTGGATAGGAAAAATTTCTTCACCAAAATGGTTGCCAAGCTTGGAACTGGCTTCTCAGGGAAGTGGTGGAAATACCATCCCTGAAGGTGTTTAAAAGATATATACATGTGGGGCTTGGGAACAGACATGTTTTAGTGGTGAACATGGAAGTGTTAATAGTTGATGATCTTAAAGGTCTTTTTCAATCTAAAAATGTCAGTGATTATGTGATTCTAAGAAAAAAAAATCACCAGATATGAAGGCTTGAATTGTCTACTTGCTCCCACAACAAAACTTCTTACCATAAGCTTTCCCAAGCAATCACATTGGCCTTACTTACCTGAGGATACACAAAATACCAAGTAGTTGAAGTTCATTCTGTGTGCTGGCAAACTAGATGGACACTTAACAATAATATGGGGGGCATTTATCACTTGCACCTGAAAACATATATTTGAACTGTGATTTAAAAGCCTTCCTGGACCACCCCAGCTTGGGAAGTCTCTGAGTTGCAGGTTTCTGTACACCAAGGGAAGAAGTATGTTTGCTTGCTTCTTATGCCCTTCCAGAGGTATCTGCTAGACAGGAGATGGCTGGGCAGATTAGTTTTATGTCTGATTTCAATGGCTAGCAGGTTTTAAATAATTCTGTGAAAGCCAGCTGCCAAATTCTGGAAGGCTGTAAAGAAATAAAACCAGAATAGCACGGGCCCGCTCTCTCATAAATTAAAATCTAGAAGAACCCCATATCCAGTCTGCATCAAAATGCAGCAGCTCTTTTTAGGGATAGGAACATAAACCTGACTGTAGTGAGTATGGCAAAACTCTGTGCTCCCCTGAACTGGATCTTTGTAATCAGGCAGATTATTTCATTCTTTCCAAGCAGAGCCACACCATTGCTGAGGAAATGGTCTGTTGGAGGCATGTGTTTTAAAGAGCTGTGTTTCATCCATCGCCTTTCACAGATCCATTGTGCTCTCTCTGCCTTTTGTTTTCAAAAGGGGTGTGAAATAACCTGCTTTTTAGATAAGAATTTATCAGCTGGATGGCTGCCCATGCACCAAACCTTACATTCCCTCTGCTTCAGACCAAGTCAGGTTTTTTGGTCGCTGGGGAGCTGTAGTCTGACCTCAGTTTTGTTTCTACTGCAAACAGTAGCTAAATGAGTTTATTTTACATTTTAATGGTCTCAAAGGCCAAGAAAATAAATACATAAATGCTCTTTGCCTTTAGGTTTTACTGGTGCTAACCCAGACATGTGCCTCCATATTTGAATCACTGGACAAGGGCTGATGTGCTGATACACACTTTGGGTTATTATATGGACTCATGAGTTAAGAGAGTTTTGAGGACAGTCCACTCAAGGTGCATGACTTGATGAAGTGCCTGTTCAAATGTCGAGCCCTCAAAACCGCAGAGTAATGATAAACAGATGGAGCATGTGCAGATGGCTGCTAAAATCTGTTCTTCTCTAAACAGGATATCATGCTGTCTTTTTTTAGAAAAACGAAACCATATAATGTTAAGATTTTTTTTTCCTCTAAGCAGAATCCTAACACTTGAGAATAATGTTCTGGCCATTCTCTTCTCTTTGCTTCCCTATTCCAAGTGTCACGTTTGTTTTGACAACAGAAAACTACAGGGCTATTTTAATGATCTCCCCTGCTGATGGAGCTAGAGATGCCCACCACTAACACACAGTCCTGCTTTGCACTGCTTATTCTCACCTGACTGGCTGAAAGATAGGGCTTAAAAAGCAGCAAGCACATAGTGGTGGCTGCAGGCCAGGCAGTGTTTCAAGGCCTGAATTTTTGCTTATTTTTCCTGAATTGAAAACATGGGTTGAGTGTCAGCTGCCCTAGAGTTTTTCTGTCTCCTAGCAGAAGCTTCAGACCATGGTTAGGAACTGTTCCCAAATAATACTTTGTGGAGAGCTGCTTTTCTTCATGCATGGGGTTGTTAGAGCACAGACCAAACTCAGTTCATTTAAAATTCAATACCTTTGTGGTTCATAGATGAAACAAGTTGGGTTCTTCAGACTTACTTTGCGAGGTTATGGTTTATACTGGGTACATCAATGACTTGTAATTCAAGGAAATAATTTAAAATTACCTAGAGGGCAGAACTTACTTTAGAGTCCAAAAGCTGGTGCCTGGAAGTATTGTATATTACTTTGCTCCTTATTAAATGCCACTGAAAGTATCAAGACATTCAGGAAACACTTTATTGGAAGTCTGCAATTTTAGCTGAAGGCATTGTGGAGGACTTGGACCTTGCTCCTGCCAATGCAGCACAAGATCCTCCTTCTCTTTGAAGCACAGCTCTTCCAGTCTGCAATGAATTTGGAAATTATTCTGTGAATTCATGTTCCCCCCCCTCCCTTTTTTTGAACTGTTCTTGAGAACCGGCATGGAAAACATGAAAATAAAATTATTTTCCTTTAGTCCTGTGAAATCTTAGGACCTTTGCCCTTGTTAAATGAGTCTGTCACCTTTCAAGAGCAACTGTTGTAAGCAGAGGTGAAGAGAGATGGAGCTGAGGGCTTTGAGGCTCTTTTTATGATGCTGAGAAGTGGGTCTTCTTGCACCTAGAATCCCAGTTATCCTTCTTGTGTTAATACTTGGTGTTATGTGGAAACAAAAACATTGAATATGGAAAAATTGTGCATTGTTTTCTAAGTGCTTTTACTAACATGAAAGATATCTTGTATATTTTGGATGTGTTTCAGAAAAAAAAAGAAAACATATACTAAAAGTTTTATTTTTATCCCTCAAATTATAACCTGCATATGAGAAGCATAAATAAAACAAGATTGAATGTAACACAGACAAAATTGCAAGCAGTGGTGGTTACAAGAGGGGTAATTGTTCTGCCCGAATTATATCAATGAACCTTTCTGTGCTCTCAGTCCACATGTGGGAGTGAGAATTGAGAGGTGGGTGGGGGTGAAGGGAGAGCACAGGGTGGAAGAGAAGTGACCTGAACTGAAATTTCCCTTTTGGGAATTACATCTGTCTTCTTCAGGGAAAAAAACCCCACCAACACCAAACATTAAAAAAAAAAAAAGCCCAGAAGCCAAACATCATGTTAGTGTGTCACCTTGTACAGTTCCTTTTGTCCTGCTACTGATTTAATGTATTTTAACCCTTGGGGAACCACAGGCATTTCACAGCATGTGAAGTGCTGTGAAGGAAACCACTGGCGCTGGGCTGGGCTGGCTGCCGGGCTGGGACTGTCTCAGGAAATTCCACATGAGTATAAATAAATGCTCTGTAGCAACCACTGGGCTCCCTGCCTGCTGATGTGTCAGGACTATGCAGTCCCTTTAAGGCAAAGGAAAGTGTGCTTCAGCCTTAATTTGCTGAAAAACGGAACACGGTAACAACCAGGGGTTTGCTTCTCATGGATCGGTGAGTGGGACCCTCAGATGGGCCTGGGTGAGGGGCTGCCTCTGCTAACCAGCCCTTGATGTTCTGACAGGATATTAAGGTGGGATAGGTAGAGGGGTTTTTCATGTTTTTAATGGTGCTGGGCTAGTCGGGTTGTCTCACAAGTGCTGCCATCTGAAGGGAGTCTGCACTTGGGGTTTCAGGCACCTCTGGTAGCCTCTTTGTTTTCGTCCTTATATCCAAAGTAGTTTGTTTCCTTAAACAAGCCCAGATTTTCACATGGAAGATCAGTGTTGTGAAAGCTCTAGAGAAGGGAGTGGGGCTGTGCACCTATTTGCTGCAAAGCATCACTTTAAAAGCAGAAAGGTAGCTGTTGCTGTCAAAGTTGGTAATTCTGAGTATTTTTCATAGACTTTCAATTATAAACCACTGGTTTTAGTTATTTTTTAACCTTTTTTGCAGCAAATCTATTTGTTGTTCTGAACTACTTTAAATGTAGAGGAAAAGCTTTCAGTTTTTTTGGCAAATGCAAATTGCTTAGGCTTTTGAAGTCGGGAAAGCAATACACATCTCATAGAAAGAATCAGTACTAGATGAATATAAAGAAGGAGAGGAGGGAACAATTCCCAGTATTTGAAATATCATACTGATTATGCAGCATAAACCATATTTCTTATGGAGGCAAGCATGTGACAAAGTAATGTCCTTCTAGGACTCATAAAAACAAATATTTGTTGAACCATTCTTGCAGAAGACAATTCTTCCATTTTTTCCACTCTGTGCACAGCTGTAAGACAAAACTGAAACTGTAAATCAGTTTTAATACTCCACAGCAGTTTTATATCCCAGGAGTCCAGGTTCTTTCCTGATGGTTATTCCTGTTACAATAGCCTTATGTATCTGTTCTCCACTTCTCACCCCTTCAGACATTCATAAGCACAGAAGGGTAATGACATTATAGATCTAAATATTTTGCTTGTGTGATTCAGTTGTTCTTGGATAGAAAGCGAATACAGCCTTCTTTGCTTGTGCTTCAGCAGGTAACACTGATGCACCTTTGTGCTAAAATACATTTTCAGGCAAACACCCTGCTTACATCCATAACTTCTTTGGGGAGATGATTTAGATAAATAAGAAGGGAAGAGAAGAATTTGGGGGTTTGCTCCTCTTGCTTTACCAGCCTTTTACCTCAGTATTGTGAAGCCCATCCTACTGCGCGGATTCAAGCCCTGGACTTGTAACTATTTTTTTCCTTTGTCACTTGTATTGTGATAATGAAACAACAGGGGATGATGTGCTGTTGGAAGAGTGGGGCAGGTGTGCTACGTTTTCAAGGGTTGGCAAGGGAGGTGGGGGAACGGTGGGGTTTATCCTGTGTCACAGAGGACAGCAAGGTGCTTCACCAACACTGGGAGTCAACCTCATGTTCATCATTTGCTTTCAGTGTAAGACAAGGTGTTTCTTTCTCAGTTACATTGCATGACATGGGCATTAATGGGGCACTGGTGGAGGATGATGTGGGAAACACATCACTGAAATGCATCTAAGGCTGTTTCTGGCTTGCCTGACAGTGGACCTGCTGGTGATGCTCAAAGCCACAGGACACCCCACAGGTGGACATGCGACAACAATTTGCCAAAGTAGCCCCTGTTTTCAGTTCTTTGTGTCCAGAGGTGGCAGTGCAGTTGGTAACAGGAGCAGTCACCACCATGGTTTCTGCTCTGCTCTTCCTTGCTGCTGGTGGGGCACTCAGCAGACTAAGCTAATGACTGTATCCCTTCCCACCCATGCCCTGCTTCCTGCCACTCGTTGCCCTTGGGACCTCTGAGTCAGAAACTGGGATGGAGGCAAAACAGCCTAGCCTCTTAGTGTTTGTGGTTAATGGCCTTGAGGTCGTGCACACACAAGATGTCCCAACACAAAACTGCCAGATACAGAGTAATTCCAAGTATGTTAAAAAGTAGATTTATTATCAGCCTCAAATAAAGGAGTTGTCAATAATATAAAGCAGATTTTGTGAATTTTGATAGGGGAGCAGTTTGCAGTCACTCTTAAGATGATTGTGCCTTTTACTTCCCCAGGAACATATTTATCTTAAAAAATATTATCTCTTTATTCAGGATTAATTAATTTGCACAACTTTCTCATAGTATGTATTTTCTAGTTTAAATTAACTTCTGTTTGAGCTGCAAGTTTTCAGTTCACAGATTCTAGAAGTAAAATTTTGAGATGTTAAAAGGTCTAGAAAGGGTTAAGAAGTGTGTTTTTGGAAGGTGGTTTTTCCTTTTAGCTCACAGAAATAACTTTTAGCTGTGGGTATATGATGTTCAGATATAAATTCTGTAGGTAAGTCTTTTTGTATCATGTGAAAGAAAACACTTAACACTGTAAAAATGGGCAATGTGACCTTGAGAGACCCTGTTCTAACACCAAAAGGGCTATTCACTACGTATATACTCCTTTGATTAGCTGGCTGGTAAGCATTCTGAGCATTTTCTTATGTGACACCAAAATGCTCTGTTATAGCTGGCAAACATATTCCAAAGAGAAGAATAAAGGCTAGAGTCTCTTCTTAACCTCTACAAGGTTAAGAAATAGTTCTGTGGTTGAGGAGTTGACCGCTGAGAAGGAGGTGATGGTGGGACATCCAGACGAGTGCACCCATCAGATCACCAGTCAGTCTCACTTCGGTGCCAGGTGAGATCATGGAAGAGACCCTCCTGAAAATGATGTACGTGAAAAATAAGGAAGTGTTAGCTGCTGACAGGCAGCATGGCTTCACTAAGGGCACACCATGCCCAACAAATGTGGGGGCCTTCCGTGGTGGGGTTATAGTGGATGGTGGGATGAGGGAAGATCGAAGATCCAGTATGATCTATCTGGATTTATGCAAAGCGTTCGACACTGTCTCACATGACATACTTGTCTCTAAACCAGAGACACGTGGATTTGATGGATGTATAAAGAATAGACTGGGTGTCTGCATTCAAAGAGTTGGACTCAACAACTCAATATCCAAATGAAGATCAGTGACACTTTCCCCGGGGTCAGTATTGGGACAGGTGCTCTTTAATGTCTTTATTGGTGACATGATCAGTGGTAGCACCCTCAGCTTATCTGCCAGGGATACCAAGCCATGTGTTGTGATCAACACTCCAGGGAGCAGAGATGTTGTCCAGAAGGACTGACAGGCTTTAGAGGTGGGCCTGTGTCCTCAAGTGTAAGTGTAAGATTCTGGATCGGGGCAATCCTGAGCAGAGAGTGGACTGAGATCAGACTGGGGGAGAAGGACTTGGGGATGTTGTTTGACAGGAAGCTTTAAATAACCAGCAATGTGTATTTGCAGCCCAGAAAGCCAACTGCATCTTGGGCTGCATCCACAGAAGTGTGACCAACAGGTCAAGGGAGGTCATTCTCCACTCTTGTGAGACCCCACCTGGAATACTGTGTCAGCGTCTGGATCTCCCAGCATAAGAGGGATGTGGACGTGCTGGAGTGAGTTCAGAGGAGGGTCATTAAGATGATCAGAGGGCTGGAGCATCTCTCTCATATGAAGATAGGCTGAGAGAGTGTGAGTTGTTCAGCCTGGAGAAGTGAAGCCTCCAGGGAGACCTTCCAGCAACATTCTTAGCACATATGGGGGGGGCCTGCAACAAAGCTGGAAAGGCACTTTCTATGAGGTCATGAAGTGATGCTTTTAATGTTATTTGCATTGTGGCTGTGATTGTTTATTCTCCTGTTGCTGTAATCATCCTATTTCTAGAAAAAGCATGGTATTAAAAGAGCAGATGAATTCTTTAAATTCCTGCTTTTACCAATGTTGCATGGTGAATGGGCCATCTTAGCCCAGTGCCCTGGTATTTGTTCCCAGAGCAAGCAAAACACAGCAGCCATCTGAACCATCTCTCTTCAACTGATGTTGCTTATGTTCAGTGACTTAAGGTACATCTCTGTGCCTAAAGAATTGACTGTACTCTGAATTTACTTAATTCACATCTCTGCAGCTTAATACCTGAGCTGGAGCATCTACATTGTGAAATAAAACCCATATAAATACTATACAGTGGTGTAGCTTCATCCCTTCTCTGTTATTATCAGGAAAGCTGCTGTCCCCCATTTTCTGATTACAACCCCCACCCTAAGCACTGAGTATTTAGATGTCAGGTTTAAAAGTCAGCTCTCCAGCTGGGGTATTGACATGTAAATTTTGAAAAGTAATCTAAGAACCTTATGTAAGTGTTTTCCCAGTTTTCTGCTTCTCTCTTTTTCTTTTTTTTTTTTTCGAATTAAATTTGCAGCAAACATTTTATGCTGGAGATTTATTTGTTTGGTAAAATGTGCAGTAAGTGCTCCTCTGTAACAGGAGAATCCTCCATCCCTGTAAGCATGGGTTTGGCAGCAGGGCCTGTTCTGGTTGGGGAGTTCTGGTTTGGACTGTAGTACACCATACCCAACAGTATCAGGTGCATCAGGCTGCAGCTGAGTATGAACAAAACAGATTGCCTTCATTACAAGGCAGTATTTATTGGTTAGTTTTCCATGGCAGAAAAGGAGATGAAGGCGTTATCAGCCACATCCACAGTACAGTGTAGCATTCTGGGCAGTTGTGCAGTTGTGCAGTGTTCTTGTACAAGCACAGCTGGGCCATCCCAGCACCACAGCCTCGTGCTGCAGGAAGGGTGTCTGAGGCCAGCACCCAGCACCAGGGTATCATCATGAGCAGCTTGCTGGCTTCACTGCTGTGCCTCTGCTCCTTGCAGAAGATGAGCAGCCTGCTGGGGCAGTGTGTATTCCATACCTGTGGTGTGCTTCACTTTGCCACTTTGTGCTTTAACTGCAAAGAGAAAATAAAACGCTTGATGCCCCTGCCGTGTCTGGAAAAGTACAGAAATTACTTGCTGTTTCTGTAAGTTTTTCTCTCTAGGTTCTTGGAATAAAAAAAAAAAAATCTTTTAGGTCAACTGTGTAGTTTTTGGACTTTTCCCCACCAGCACTTTTGAAAACAATAAAGACCTAGATTGAACTGTTGGGGAGCAAGTAGTTTCATGGCATCTCCTGTATATTGCTAGGCAAGAGAAAACTGATAAAATGGGTGTGAAAGGTTAAGGACTATTTTCCAAGAGGTTTTAATGTGGTTGTTTTGTTTAACTTATATTCAAACCCCAACACTTGAAAAGGAGAATGAAATAAAAAAGGTCAAATATTCAGGTTTGCTTTTTTTTTTAAAAAAAAAAAAAAGAAAGTGCTTGGCCTCATGAGTTTTGGATCTTTTCAGAAGGTGAGACTGATATTTATAGTAAAGTGAAGAAAACGAAAAGGACAAAAGTAGTATTTTGGAGGTGGGGGCCAAAGAGGAAAATTCACCAATTTATTCTCCATTGTAGGAATCAAAAAGTCAGAACTTTTCTTTTTTAATTCCTTTTTCTGCCCCAGATAAGCTTTTAATTTGAAGTTGAGCATATAAAAATACAGATTGATTCCATTTATGCCAATTATTGCTTCTGCATTTTTTCCTCTGCAACATTCTTTATGAATTGCCTTACGCCGTAACTCTGTAAGGAGACTGTTATTCATAACAATATTTCAATGAAAAACACTACTTTAGTAGTAGTCAGATCCATGATAAAAATGCATCAGAGCAGATATCATAACCAGATGGGGAGAGCAGGCTCAACGTATGACACCTGTATTTTTCAAGGCACCTCAGACTTTCAGAGTTGGAGATACGTCTTGAGTTGCTTCTCTTTGCCCTTCTTGGACCCTCCAAGGCAGCTCTACAGTAAAGGTTTTCTAGCATGCAGAACCAAAACTCAATGTGCGCCCACAATTCCCTTGCTTTTGTCTTCCTGAGAACTCTTGTAGCACAGAAACTAGATATTCTATTCTTTTTCCAGTTCTCCTGGTCTGAAAGCTGCCATGATTAGTGTGGACTCAGGTAGAGCTGACTCAATATTTTAATATACTGATGTTCTTGTTTGGTACACTGGATAGAATATAATTTAATAGAAGTTGGCAAGACTGGAATGTTTGGTCAGAGCCAGTCCCAGTGCTACAGAAAGTGAGGAGTACATTTTTAAAATGCTACTTGTGTCCTGCCCATGGTTATGCTGTAGCAGGGAGAGGGAGATGAAGTATTTGTGTACTTTTGGAGAAATGCATTAATAATGACAGTACCACAACAAGGTCTCTATGCTTCACAGAGTGTTCCACTTCACTGGTACTGGCTTTAAAACATTATGTGTTTGTCTCGTTGCATTTGGACTTGACGTCTTACAAGTCTTTTCCAGCCTTCCTTTTCTATGAAAAGAAGAGTGTCTGCAGCATTTGTACAGACAAAAGTATATGTGTTTGTGCACCTGTGATTAATACTTGCCTGATATACTACAGAGGCTAGGGAACAGTTCTAACTTCACCGGTGTCCATGATCAACTGGGCAAGGATGAAACAAGGAGCCTGACAAGAGTGTTTGTACTGTGTGGTGTTTGCTGCAATACTTCTGTATGTGTGGGCATAGGAATCTTTGCTCACTTGAGGTCTTTGGGCATGAAGGGACACTGCTTCCTCTGAGGTTAATCTGGGGTACCTGTAGGTGTAGCATTTGGTACTCACCCACCACAGCTAGGAAGTGTATCCATGGTTCATCCATGACCTAAGGGCTGAAAAGGCTGCAACCTTACCAGGTGTTTATTAGTTTCATTGTTATTAGATTTTTTTTTTTCCCCTTGTGGAACCAACAAAACCATATTTATTGCTTCAAAACAGGCATCCATTTTGTTTTGTTTCACGTTCAGCAGGCACACCCATTTTGGCCTTTTCTCTGAGACAACAAAATGCACAAAGGCTTGGCACAGCTCCTGCATGTCGCATCAGTGTTGTGTTGGTGGTGGCAGTGGATTGCATGCCCGATCCCCTTTGTCTTAACTATCAAGAAGCTCTCCAGGAGTCAGCTGACAATACTGGGATCGCATGGGTGGAATGCTCACTGTGCTGTTTTAAGGAGAAGCAGGAGCACTCAGCTCAAGGCACGTCTTGTGCTTGTACCACAAAAAAACCTGCGTCCTGGCAGTGCTGCCAGCTTAAGCTGAGGACCAGAGAGATTCCACTGTGAAGACACCGAGCTGCCTGCACGTGTTGTAGAGAAGTTTAGTGAGGGATTCAGTGTCAGTGTGGTTGTTTCTTTCTTACTATTTATTTTTTATAAGTTTCTGTTGAGCAATCTTAATTCCATGAAGAACAAAATATATAAGAGAGCCCAGTTTGACTCCCATGACTGAACATGAGATTTGCATGTCTTTTTAGACGTTTTATGAATATTTTTCCAAAGATGCATTAATTCTTAAGTCCTAGGCCCTTCACAGAGATCCTTCCCGCATCCAACACTCACACATTGTGCCCAAGGGCAGTTTAGAGAAACTGTTTGGCTTCACTGGTGTAGTGATGGGAAAATCAGAGATGTTGCTGGGTAGGAGGACAAGGAGCAAGACAAGTAAAGGAAAGGAACTGGGGAAAATGGGACAACAGGTAAAATTGATGGAGCTTGAATTTACATGGGCTGTGTAAAGTGACTAGAACTAAACCTGAGATGAGGGGTGAGAGTATAACCAGAATTTTGTCTATAATTGGTGGTGCAAGCAAATGGATGTAAGAAATACAGGGAGAAAATGGTTGAGAAATACAAAGTATGAGGAGAAGGCAAAAAGAATCCAGAAGGGTACAGGGAATGAGGGTCAAGGAGAGAGTGGGCACAAACCTAGGGTGCAGGCAGGACCAACCTAGGGTGTGGAGCTGTGGGGTGTGGAAAGGAGAGTTGTTTGTCCGCAGGGAATGGAGCCAGCATGAGAATCTGGGAACAAAGTACTGACTTCAGGGAGAAAGAGGAGTAATTTAGAGAATATGCTCTCATTCTGTCTGTGGCAGTGGGAGTCCTAGAGACTGAATTCCTCTGCCTGACATTGAGGCAGTCCTACTGGACAGCACAGAGCTGTGTGTCCTCATATGTCTGAAGTGTTTTTGTATGCATGTATTTTTGCTTCCAGTGGTATTTAGATGGCTATTTTGGGTGTATCTGTAAGTAAATACCACACCATACTGACACTCCGGTCTTTCAGCAGAAACATGTGGTCTGGGGGGTTGTTTGTGTCTGTCGAACCGTCTGTCTACACTGCAGAACCGAGGTACTAAGGTGACCTGGCCGGCCCCGCTGCTGTGCCCTGACACTTGCGTGCCTGCCTGCGCCTCTCTTCGACAGCTCGGGATGTCCCGTGGTAGCACGATGGGTCGCCATTAAAGCAGTTACACTGTTTGCAGGCAAAGCTTTTCTTAAGTATGCCAAGGAGGCTGGAAAAACAGGAGCTCCCCCCCCCCGCCGAAAACCTTTTCAGTACAACATTAAGTCACTTCCTGTAGTTGCAGTAAGGCTAGAGCTTTTCCCCCCCCTCCTCTCTGCCCCCTGCCTCCTCCTTCCCCGAAGCCGGTGCTGCTTTAAGAAGGCGCTCTCGGAGCCCCGGCGGGGCAGCGCGGCGGGCGGGGCGCGGCCGGGGTCGGCTCTTCCTTACGGGCTGGAGCCGGGGCGAGCCCGAGGGAGGCAGGGCTCCGGCGTGTGACACATGAAGCTGGGACAGCCATACGTGGCTGGAAAATTTGCAGTGTGGGGGCAGAGACATGTGGCTAAGTCAGGTAACCGGAAAGCTGGCTTTTATTATTCCTCCAGCGCATAATTTGCAATAGTTGTTTTTCCGTTGGTTTGTTGGTTTATTGGTTTTTTGGGTTTTTTTTTCCTTTATTTGTATTTTTCCTCCTGCCAAGTATGAGGCCAGGAAGAGCAGTTTGTATGGCAGTGCTGCATATAAATACACAGCCTGAGAAAACGCAGCAAATGTATTGAACTTTTTATTTAGATTGCTTCAGGAAACAGGTGAGTCGTGCGGCTGGAGGGCAAGTGGGTACACCTCTTGTATGACGCTCGTCCTGAGCAGTGGGGTTTGGGACCCTGCTGGAAGGGGGTCTTGCTTGCCTGTCGTGGTGGTAGGAGCTTCACGGACTTTAAAATGAAACAGGCAGAGGTGCTGGTGGAAGTAATGTGAGCTGAGGTGAGAGCAAATCAGTGCTACTGCTGTTGCAGCAGTGCTTCCTAGAGCCATGGAACAGCGCTGCAGAGCTGTGTAAAGTCCAGTGGCATCAGTTGCATAAGGAGCAGGGTCAGAGTTCCTATCGCCTGCTTGAATGCACCCTCTAGAGAAGCTGGTGTGCAGACGATTCGTGTGGTACATTGTAATCCTGTGGTCTTTACATGATAACAAAGCATGTGTGAAAACTTGGTGAGGCATAGGAAGGTTGGAAGGATTTGAGCAAGGAGTGGAAGGATTTGAGATACTGGCTGCGCCCCTTCATTAGCAGACACTATCTCTGTGTATGCATGTGTTCACATTTACGTGGGTATGCACTTCTCGGCATTTGAAAACCCACTGATTAACTTTTAAAAAGTTAATCAGGATTTAGTGTTAAGGGTCAGTCAGCGGAAAGTCGGTCTGTTCGCTGAGCTGCAGCAGCAGTTTCTGCCTCAGGCATGCAGTGAACACCCATCTTTCTATGCTTGTGTGTGAGTATTTAGTTTACTGAATGCTGATTCTGTTTCTTCTTTTCCAGAAAAAGAGGAAGTTACAATAAATGGAGAAGATGAAAAAGAACGAAAAGACCCCTATTTTGTGGAAACGCCTTATGGCTACCAGTTAGACTTGGATTTTCTGAAGTACGTGGATGATATACAGAAGGGGAATACCATTAAGAAACTAAATATAAGAAAGAGGAAGAAAGCTGTACCAGCCTCGGTGGGTACCAAGAACTCTGGTGGTCAGTGCAGTGGCTGGACCTCCACAGAGTCTCTCTCTTCATCGAACAGTGATGAGAACAAGCAGTCTTTGGCAACGAGGTGTCAAGTAACCTTGCCTGTCCCTGCCAAAACTTCAGTTTCCTTTGAAGTATCTCCTACCTACTTAACTGTCCCAGAGAATAAACAGCTTCCGCCTCCCTCCCCCCAGCCTCCTCGGCACAACCTTCTCGTAACAAAAACTCTCATGGAAACACGGAGGCGACTGGAGCAGGAGAGGATGATGCAGGTCACTCCTGGAGATGTCCGCAGGCCTCGACTTTCCAGTTTTGGAGGTATGGGCTCCACAAGCTCCCTCCCGTCTTTTGTGGGATCCAGTGGGTACAGTCATGTGTCTCAGCACCTGCAGAATGGGTATCAGGGGAACGGCGACTATGGTGCTTGTTTCAGCTCCTCACTGGGCAGTTCCATTCGTCACAGCCCCATGAGCTCGGGAATATCCACACCGGTCACCAATGTGAGCCCCGTGCATCTGCAGCACATCAGGGAGCAAATGGCAGTTGCCCTCAAGCGTCTCAAGGAGCTCGAGGAGCAAGTCAAGACTATTCCTGTGCTGCAGGTCAAAATCTCAGTGTTGCAGGAGGAGAAGAGGCACATGATGGCTGAACTCAAAAACCACAGGAAAGCCACTCAAAATGACACATACGGTTTCAGAAAGCGATCCTACAGTGCAGGAAATGCAGAGCAGTGGGAACACATGTCTCAGGTCAGAAGAGGTGGAGAACTTTATATAGATTGTGAGGAAGAGATGGAGAGTGTGGAGCAGAGCTCTCAGAGGATAGAGGAGTTCAGGCAGCTGACTGCTGAGATGCAAGCCCTAGAGAAAAAAATCCAAGATAGCAACTACGAAAGTCTGTCAAACCTTCGAGTGAACAGAGAAAGCCTGACAAAAGAAGCCCGATCTGTTGCTGTGGGTGCTGATGAGAACATGAATGATGTTGTTATATACAACAGATCTGCAAGGCAACACAAAGAAATAGCTGTGGGAACAGAGAAAGAAGTGAGGGAGTGTGGAGTTGGGGTGACAGAGGCCATGCTTGGATTGTCTACAGAGGTTGAGAAGGAGATAGAGCTTCAGCAGCAGACCATCGAAGCCCTTAAGGAGAAGATATATAGACTAGAGGTTCAGTTAAAGGAAACCACCCATGACAGGGAAATGACCAAATTAAAACAGGAGTTGCAGGCAGCTGGGTCTAGAAAGAAGGTGGATAAAGCTATGATGGCTCAGCCCCATGTTGTCAGTAGGATGGTGGAGGCTGTCATACAAACAAGAGACCAAATGGTGGGAGACCACGTGGACATTGCTGATTCGTCAGTGGGAAACCATCTGCAGACAAGCAGCATCGGCACCTCCTGCAGACCTGCCATGCGGAGCACGGCTGCGGGCCCCGAGCTCCTGATGAGCCAGTGGCTGGTGAGGGAGCGGGCAGAGGTGCAAGATCAGGGTACAGGGAGGTCCGTGGAGCTGCATGATAAGTCAGTGGGCACAGAGACAAGCATCTGTGAGACAGGCGTCAACACAGAGGAGCCGTCAGAGGTGCTGAGCCAGATGGCTCAGGCGGTTGGAGCAACGAGGACTGTGGGCTGCGGGGACTGCTCGGTGGACGTGGTGGTTTGTGTGCCCAAGGAACACATGTCCCGTGAAACAGCCACAGAGGCTGTACCCAGGGCAGAGGCAATGGTGATGGCCGTGCCTTCCACAGCTAGCCAGCAAACCAGCACAGCTTTGGAGATGGTGAGCCAGTGCACCAGCACGGAGCTGGCCTGCCTGGCAGACTGTGGGACTAACACCACTCTGAGCAGTTGTGATAAGCAGACCAGCACGGACGGTGTGGAGCTGCGGAGCGTGGCAGTAGGGGATGGCCGGGTGAAGGACATACACGCGGCTGCTAAGATGCGTTCGGTTGGAGTGGGCACCGTGCTCTCTAGCCACCCTGGCTTTGAAAAGCCTTCTGCAATAAAAACCAAAGACTGTGGCATTGGACAGATAAGTGTTTATGAGAACTATCTGGTTGGTCTGAAAATGAGGAGCATTGCCTGTGGACCCCCTCCGTTGCCTGTTGTCCCAACTGGCACCAGGAGCATAGGTGTTGGGGGAGAGTCTGTGTGTGACCCAGTCACTGGTCAGTCGGAGAGCCCTCTGCCTCCATCTGAGCTGAGGACTGGCTTGGATCACTACATTGAACGTGTGCAGAAGCTGCTGCAGGAACAGCAGATGCTGCTTGCTGAAAATTACAGTGAATTGGCAGAAGCCTTTGGGGAGCCCCACTCGCAGATTGGATCTCTCAATTCACAACTCATCAGCACCCTCACCTCCATCAACTCTGTCATGAAATACGCCAGTACAGAGGAGCTGCGTAGCCTGGACCTTCAGAAGCAGTGCATGGAGAGAAGCACCCCATCAGGTAAGCCCAGCATTGGGGCACCATCTGGTGCATTGTTTGCATCTATCCCAGGGCTGCAGATCAGTTGCCCATTTGGCTCTCTGTTAGTCTGGAAGCCACTGTGTAGCCCTCCCCAAAGAAGCACAGAGCATAGCATTGGGTATTCTGTCCAAGCCATTGCTGGTAGCTGAAAAAGCAAAGTTTTATCTCTCCCAGTCCAGCAGGCTCTGAAGGTCCTGTTGATGATGGTGCTATAGCTCTGACCATGCAAGAGGGGTGTCTAAAATTTTTGAAAGGTTTAACCACTGCAACATGCTGACTTAAAGTTATAACTTTTAAGAATTTTGAGGTTAATGCCCATGGGTTTGGAATTTTAAACTTGACATGCATGTTTTTAAAAACAGCAGTGTCAGATTTGACAGAGCCAAAAGTCACTTAGAATGTTGGTATCAAACTGATTTGTTTCCACAGACATTTGCCTAGATTTTGTAGTGTTTATTCCAAAGGCACGCTGCCTTTGTTCCTTGTGCTGCTCAGACAGAGAGCTATGGGTGCTTTCCCTATTCCAGCAGGGCTGATTGCTTTATAGTAGGCAACTCCAGAGTGCTTCACAGAAACCACATCTTGGACTTTCTCTGTTCCAGTAACTGTTTGTTGTAATCCCTACTTACAACTTCGTGTTTGAAAGGCATAACTACTACTGGAAGTTTTGGTGACACTCAGGAAAGGCAAGAATTTTAATTTAACACTCATTGCCTTTGATTTATTAATTAAACAATGCAGACGATTATTTTGAGGGATTTTTTTATTCCCTGAGGTAGAGTTGAATACTTTAAAAAAAAAATTTAATGTGTCTGATAGTCTAGTTTAAACCCTAGCCATTTTTCTTTAATATCGGTGAATCCAACCACATTACTATTAAGTTTATAAATGGTGGCTTCCTGGAAACCAATATGTAATGCCTGGTGGTGACTGTTAGGTACTTTCTTCTTGCTCTTGCCATACAGTGACTGAAGCAAGAGGTTAAGGAGGTGGCAAAAACTGGAGGTGGCACAAATGCATGTCCTGTAGATGCTGAGTAGGGAAAAAAACCCCAGAGTATGTACTATTCAATGTCAGCATAATATTATTGGCTAATCTGAATAGTTATATTAAGCTCTTGCATCTTGCTTACTGTCTTAAAATGTGCCTATTTTTGTTAAAATGCAGCTTGGTAAATATGGTTTTTTAGCACATCTGTTGATGTGTTAAATAGAACCATCCATGTAATAAACTGAGTTAAAAAACCTAAAAGGTTTAGGTTCTCGTAGTGAAGGAATAAGCAACATTTATATAGTCATAAGGAAAACATATGATATTCTGTCTGCATACATGCAATACGATACTGTATAAGCAATATTATTATCTTTCTGGTATGCACTTTGCATTCCGGTCTTCTTACAAGTAGTAATAATAATAATAATAAGTGTATCTAGCAGACATCAGAAGTGTCTGTAAAACAGTGAACCAAAGTTATCACTAGCTGTAAATCCTTAATTCCATTCCCAGCTTTTACTGCACAGTATCAAATGTGTAGTCAAGAGGTTTGAAAGCATTTAGACACAGGTGGAGCAACAGATCATATTTACTAAAAATGTTAATACGTGGATTCAGATTTCACATTCCTGATAAAATTATTTTGGAATAATTTTATTTTAACTTGTGATGCCATTATCTTTAGCTGTGGATGATGAGTGTAAAATTTCTTTATTTTTAGTCCCTGGTGAGGGATGCCTGGACAGCATACATAAATCAAGCTACGGTCTATAACAATTTAGACCCATGGAGAATTGGAGTGGAAAAGAGGTCTTAAGCCTGAAATGTTACCCTATCTCTTTCTATTAATTCTGAAAATATTGCCTTTAATACATTTATATGCTGGTCCTGCTGCCCTTTCCTGTGGTTTTACAGATCGTGTGTTACAGCGTGTGTTTTTTGTTGATTGAAGCACTAACTTGAATAATTCTGTAATCACTGGAACTAATAGAGCCTTTCTTTTTCCATGCATCAGTATTTCATGATAGCTTGTGAGCTTTTAATAAGTCTTTTTCCTCACATTTAGATCTTTTTGATGTAGCTTTCCAGGTGTGTGTGTGAACTCAGCCAGTGCCCTTTTCTCCAGGCCTGACATCTCATTCTGATTTCTGTAGAGCTTTTATAAACACAAAAAGCCTTCAGAGCACTGAGTCTCTATTCCACTTCAGTTCAAATAAGCAACTGAGTTGAAGGTATTGAGGGAAGTGAGACTGCACATACCTCGGGTTTTTTATAGAAAAACAGGCTGAAGTGTCAGTTTCCAGTTAGCATCAGAAGCATTATATGTAATGCTTTATTCAAAGAGCATCCTTAGGAAGTATATCTTAGAGTTTCTTTTAGGGCAAAATTACCTGAGCTAGCTTTGAGGCATATGATTTGAGTACCAGTTTGCCATACTAATGGATCAGTGGTCTGTGCTGCTTCTGAGCCAGCACATCAGTAGAGTTCTCAGCTGTACAGATTCGTCTCCCTGTTATTGCTGGGGAGATAGGGTGTGCTGCAGGGCCCTCTGCCATCTGACCTTCCCTGACGCAGCTTGTGGCAGGTGATGGAGACACAGGCAGGAAAGCTGGAGCCTGCTGAGCAGGACACAGGCTTACAGTTTTCATCTCTGGACATCTTAGACCACTGAGATGATCTCTGGGCCAAGTCTATTAGCAATTGGTATTTTGCTTGAAAGCAAAATAATCACCTTCCCTTCTGTAACTTGGCAACTCTTATTAACATTTACATATGTACTGTCTTTCAGAAGCCCTAGTGACCTTAGGGAATTCAAACCCGCTGGCCAGATGAGCACATTCCCACTCTGCAAAGTCATGGTAGCTGGCCTTGGCAGCCTGTGTGTCCAGCTTATCCGTATGGATGTGGGTCACAAACCTAGATGCTACCTGATCCATATTCTTAGACTAGACAGTATATAGGAAGCCTAAAGGGAGGCGAATGGATTAATCTCCTCTGTTTGTTGCACTAGATTTTTAAAGAATTTTCAGGATATTGTATTTGAATGCTCATATGATGCCAACCAGAAGCTTAATGTAATTTTTACAGGTTCTAATTACCCAGACTTTTCACAAGTCTGCCTGTCTTTCACTTGCAGGGAGTTTTCAAGAATGGTATTTAAGAAAACTGGTCTGCCATTGCCCTGAAAAATTACCTGAGCATACTTGTCCTGAAAATGCATTGCTCTTTTGCCTCAGTGATCTTCAGATATCAGTTTTTTTGTCACATTTAGAGCATTTTAGATTGAGTGTCCCAGTAGAAGCATTACATTACTTAGTCATCATGAGGAAGGAAGCAGCTTCTTGAGTTTAAACTTCAGGGAGTGAAAGAAAATAGGAAGTATGTAATGTCAGAATGTCTAGAGGGTCTGGAAATCTTGATGTGCCATCTGGCGGAAAATCTTCCAAGGTTTTCAGCTTTTACGTTTTAACCAGTGCTGGGGAAGCACGCTGAGGGACAATGGAAAGACCAGAAGAATGATGGTAATGTGAGAAGGCCCTGGTTCCCCAAAATTGTTGTCTAGGACTAATGCGGCAACGTGAACGCGGTCGTCATCTTCTGTGCTGTCAGTTGTAATGCAGTCAATTGGAAAAAAGCTGTTTTTCTTTGCAGCTCTTTTGTTTGAGACACCTTTCTCTTGAAGAATGTGGTGTTTGACAGGTTAGTAACTTCTAGTAACTTCTCTCCTGGCAGCATGGACCATGCTATTACAGCTGAAGACCTGAGGCTTGCTTGAGGCACAGAAGTCTGTGCTGATGTGGCACAGGTGTGGTGGTGATCCTGTAAAGCTTTGGGTTGCTCCAAATCTCAGTGGTTGTGCCTGTGCCTAGGCAGGTGAAAGAGGTCCTCACCTCCATGTATCTGCCACAGGTGCATGCCTTAATCACCACGTTAAGTTTCTGTACGGATGTTCTTGCTGTAACTAACAGGATACATCCATCAGTCTGCTGGGAAGATGTGGAGCATTTTCCACATTCCCTGGAAGGTCATGCATGATGCAAAACAGCCACGCAGATGGTCCCACCCAAGTGCTACATGAGTACTGTTTATTTACATGTGTCTGGCTGGTGTCTCAGAGAATACAGTGCCTCCTCTGTTTACTGTGGCAGGTGGTTTCTGCTAGTTGTGACAACACAGGAAGCACAAATGGGAATGCTGTTCAAAAATGGTACCAGCCTCCATAAAACTCTTCTAAGAGGCTTGATGTACCTTCCCTGGTCATACATTAACACAAGCTTATTATTGTTGTCATGATTAGCGTTGTAATATTTACTGGTTTGACTCAATGGTAGCACGACATGTAGTGTTTGAATCTAAAAGCTGCTCTATCTCCTGGCTTCTGCTTCAGTTAGCAGAGAGCATAATTTGCCACAGTATAGATTATTTTTCCCTTAAAACTTATTGCTGCTTATAGAGTGGAAATCTGCAGCCTGCTAAGTTGTTTGTTAGAGCCCAGTTCCCTCCTAATAGTGTGGCACAGGGATGTAATGTTCAGGCACTGAGCTGTTTGGAGTTCCACTCCCATGGTAACAGGCTGTGAATATTTAATAGCAAGAGATTCCTATTTTTCTAAGGAAGTGTTGTCATATTTCAGCAACAATAAAATGTCAGCTGATAAAATCAAATCCACATGAATGAGAAAGAAGAAGTACTCCAAGCTGACTTTCTTACTTGTACCCAGCATCATGAGATGCTTTGATCCACCACTCCTCAAGGAGATGAAGGTTGTATTTCACCAAGCTTCACGTGCAATTGTCTTGGAAAAGAGAGTGTTTCATAAATAAGATGATTAGCTGCTTCAAAGATGTGTGATCATTTGTTGTCAGTCATGTTTAATGAAAAGAATTGGTTTTAACTTCCAGTTTCAGCAAACTGGATTCACAATCTAATTTGGAGATAGAAAACAACTTTTCAGCACAGAGAAAATGTTTAAAACAAGAATGAATGAGATTGTTCTTGCAGTTCTCTTACTAGAGCCTTCATCCTATTAGAAGAAGTGTTTTCCCTGGAGCTGAATGATAGTTCAGCATCTGCCTATGCTCGGGCCCCAAGAGAATCTGCCTTCTCTCAGTTTATTGTATAAAAAGCTCATGTGTGGCAATTTTTTTATTTTGAAACTTTAAGTTCACTGACTTTTAACCTGGAATGGCTCAAAAGTACCTTTTATAATGAAACTACTCTCTAGTCTTGTGAAGGTACTGCATTAATCAGTTGGATGGGTTACTATCAATCGCTGTAAATGTTTAAACATAACATGTTTGCTCATTACTGCCTTTTTATGTACCTTAGTAGAATGGGTTTTATTCTTTAACAATTCTGATAAGTACACCAAATTGAAAGTGGATTAAAATAATTTATATTTTAAAAAGTTGCTATTTAGGCATGACGATTTAAAAATGCTTCAGTTAAAATAATTTTGTAATGAGCTTATTGTTACTGTAAAGAAATCATGCAGTGTGAAAGAGAATTATTTCCTTGCTACTGCAGACAGCATTTGTGCACTGTCTCTAGTGGGGAATGTATAACTTGTATCACTGACCATTATAAACATATTGTGCAAATAAATGCTTGCACTGATCAAAAGGTTAAAAATAAAATCTTTGTGCAGCTACCACATAAAAAAAAGCTTGTGCACTTTTTTAAGCTAGAAGCCTATGATGTTCCAGACAGAGAGCTGGGTTCTCATCCTGATGGTATTAATCCCCAGGCCTTGTTTGCACTTCTCTTGATTTCCAGTGGGATAAAAGTATTGTCAAGCTAAAGTGTTTTATGATAATACTTAGGTTTGCTTCCATCAAACTAAATGGAAATTTTCAAAAGGAAGTGAAGACCAGACTTCTGTTCTCATTAGTTCATCACAAATTCAAAAGAATCTGTTGAGTTTCCTGAACCAGCTAACAGCATGACTACTTGTGCTGTCATAAATGTGAGGGAAAGTCTGCAATTAGGAAGGAAAATTGCATCCTAACAACATTATATTATAGGTGCCAGAAATGGAATGGGTAATTTGTTGCTTCTCTGTAGCAACTTTGTTGTCACCTTAGTTGAAATTGGTGAGATTTTCAAAATAAGCACAAGTGATTTATGTGAGGAGATTCCTTCTAGAAAATTAAAAATAGGTGTTCTCATTCCTTCAAACCACTGGAGCTAAACCCCTGAAGGTGGTCCTATCACTTGTTTCCCTCTGAAATTAATGAGAGCAGCTTTCTGCATAAGTGTTTATGTACAGATGAAGTTAGCAAGTTCTTTTGTTTTGTTGTGTCATGCTTTTGCCTCTGAATTACTCCTGAACTTTTCCAAAATCCTCTACTGTGTTGAAAAATACATTAGAAGTTCTTGACAGGTTCCTTCTGTAGTTTGCTATTCTATATCAATACTTAGAAACTTATTTGCAGAATTTGCCTGGAACAGTAGGCTAAGGGATGTCATCAAGGCAGGTCTCTGTCTGGAGGGTCTCTGAGGGTCCTGAAGGTCTCTGTCTGGAGGCAGTGCCTGAGTAAGTATTGACCTGTTGGCCCATTTGCTGTCACTGCTGTGCACCGCAACCTGGAGAAGGATTCTGCTCAAGCATACTTGAGATCTCTGTGAAGTGAGAGGAAAAGTATTTGTTAAAAAATGTGTAGATTGGTGGTGATCTTCAGGGTTTCATTTCCACACTGGAGAGGTGTGCGCTACCTCCAGCCATAAGAGTGGCCCTGCAATTCTGTTGGAGGAAGAAGGAACTCAGTTCATTTGGCTTTTTGGTTTGCACAGCAGTAGATTAATCTATTAAATCATGGACCATGATGTTGGATGGTACAGCTCCTTCCTTTGTTTTTCTCAGCGACTGGACTTGGTGCTATCCAAGAGTCTTCATGTTTGCTGTCTTGAAAAGCGGAAGGCCTGGGAGCTGATATTAAATGATAATTAATGGCTTGCAGAATTAATACTGATTTGGACCCAAAGCTCTCTTTCCCTCATCAGTGGGTACTGTGCATGCAATAAGTGTAGACATCTAAGAGCTTTGCAGGGAGAATGAGTGTACTGACTGGTTTGCCTAATGCACATTTATTGTCTCCTTGCTCTCAAGTCTTGATCAAGTCTTTTGTTAGGTGCTGGGGGCTAGCTGAGCAGAACCCTTTTCTTTTTCATTGGAAGGCATGGACATCATGATATTGAATTCAGTGTGGTGGCTTCTTACCCAATGATATATGTACCAGAAGAGGGAACCTATGGAAATTATGTTGCATTAGTGGCAGGTTCAGGAGAGGCTGTGAGTCAGGGGAGAGAAGTCTACTACTGTCCTCATTTCCATCTGTCCTACCTTGCAGCTCCTTCCCCTGCCTATTCCAGGGCATGAGGGAGACACCTGAGGAAATTTTGGCTCAGGCTTTGGGGTCATGACAGGGTTCACCACAGGCTGGAACCCCACTTTGCCCTGCCAGAGTCCTGTCCTCCACTCTGGCATGCACAAGCCCACCTGTGCCTCCAGACACACCATGGTCATCACAGCTGTTTTTGTAGGAGAACCTTGTTGTCTGGCAGGCCATGCAGACAGTTCTGCTGAAAGCAAACCTGTGCATCTTTGGAACTTTCCATGTCACTGGATACTTCAGAGCAGGTTTCCTTCACTCCTTCCCATGTCCTCAGAGGCCAGTCTGGAGTAGAAGGGGTGGCCTGGTAAAACCAGCCCAGGCAGCCACCACCAGCTGCAGCTGGAAGTGGTTACTGTGCTTGGTACTCTTTATTTGTACCTGTCGCAGCTCCAAGCAAGCGAAGAGACTGTTCCCATGTTTTTCAGCTAAGAAAAATCATTGGTTTTGGCTTCGTGTTCTATCACCTTGGCAGCCTTCTTCTTCTCAGCTGTTGTATGAGGGATGATGCTTGCTGTTGGGAAGACACCTTACCAAAGTCAGTCAGTGCTGCAAAGTGGGTAGTGGTGGGGGAGCAAGGGCAGAACTTCCCTCTTGCTTTTCATGGGTGTCCAGGTGCTCAAACATGTGTCTAGAAGGGTTACTTCTACCCCAAGAGCCCTGGGAAGCTGCCGCCTTCTTACACACACACAGACACACACACACCCCACCACACACACGTTTCACTCTTAAGAAAAAGGTTTTTTGCTGTGCTTGTAGTGACATGACGGTCAATACCCTGCTGCGTGCCTTTTCCTGCAGACAGCTTCCTCTGTATGTTAGAGGAGCTACAAACTGGTGGAGCTGAGCAGTAGGCCTCACTGCGGGAGAAGGGTGCTTTGCAAAATGTATGCAGGGTGAGACTTGGTTGGAAGCTCAGAGACTTGAGTGGGATTGGGAGCAAAAATTTGGAAAAATCAGCTTTGTTATGTCCTGTTGTAGGGAAAATTCACTGAGGTGAAGTAACAAGGGGGAAAGTCTAACAAGAGCAGCTAGAGAGATGTAGCTGTGTATCTAAAAATTAATGTTTGGAATTTACCCTACTACAGTCTGTTATCACCCTGTGCAGTGCCACTTATATTTGAATGAGAAGGCTGTGCCTTAGTTCTTGATAAATACAAAGGCAAAAAATAATACAGAGGCACGCATCATTGAAGAAGAAGAAGCGAAGCTTGGGGAAAAAAAAGTGGTAGTGTTTAAAGCAAGTTAAGCTTCAGCTTTTTTTTCCCTTGAATGCTAACAAGATCACTAGGGAGGCATATGTGTGTAAAAAACCACTCTGTTTCACAAACAAAAGCATTTGTGCAGATTTGTAGACAAGTTGTAATAGCACAGCTGGAGTAACTCCAGGGGAATCTGTAAGAGTCTGTGCGTAATTAGCACTGCCTTTTGAATACACAATGGGAAAAAGTGAGTGAACGCCAGCAGATCAGCAAGGGGAAAAAAGTATAATCCGAAGATTTGGAATTTGGTTTAAGTACAACTACTAGCTCAGTACAATCCTGACCAAAAAAAAAGAAAGAAATTTAGTGTGTGGGAGTCCATTGCAGTTGTCTCAGTAACTGGGCAAAGCACATAGCTTTCAGAATTAGTTTGAGTACTGGAAAAAAAGGAAAATTTCCTGAAAAATTTATGCTTTCATGGAAAATGACATTTCTTAAAAAACAAGTACAATGAAAAGGTTACTGTTCTTGCAGAAAGGACCTGTGAACGTGCTGTGCTCCTCAGGCATGTTATCAAGGAGCAGCTCAGTGAGCCCACCCTCACCAGGGTGCCAGGAGCTGAGGTCACTGCTCCTTGAGCAGTGACATGCTCGTACTGAAAGAGAAGGAAAAAGAAGGACTGTTCCTTTCACGCATTTTAAAGCAAATATCTTTATAGTTTGTGCTTGTATTGTATATCTTTATTAAAAGAAAAACTCACAGCCATTTTTTTGTGTTTTCTGAAAATGATCACAGTCTTTTTCCAATTAGGTCCTCAGAAAAGAGTATGTTAAAAGACAAGCTTTTTTCCCTAATTTGTTGGGTTTTTTCCCCCCTGTGGATCACAATATTGATGGAAATATTATCGTTTGACTCATCTGTGATGCCTGCTGTCTTCTTTGGCAGGTGCTACCTTGGAGTACATCCCTCATGGCCAACTTGCAAACACACACTTAACTTCAAATTTGCGAACGCTGAAATTGGAGCAGGACACTGTGCCCACTCAGGAGGAGAGGAAGACTCCCCTGGTGGAAGCTGCTCGGGGAAGGAAGTCTTTTTCTTCTCAAGATAAAGCTCTCACTCCAATTAATCTGACGGATGATCAGCTTGCCTCAGGTCTCTATGGTAATAACTGGCTCACATTCACCTTTCATCATGCCGGTGGAGTCTGAATATGAAATACAATTAAAGAAGGTTTTCAGTATTCTCAAAAATGCAAGAAGCAGGAAAAGATGCAGCTGAGGCGAAATTCACTGTGTGACACTCTGTATCTGCAGGTGGTGGTTAGGTTTTAAATGGCAGATTGTAGTGCATTAGTGAAATACCATTTAGTGTCTTCCTAAGAAAAATGTACTGAAAGATAAAGGGTTAATAATTTAAAAAATAATTACATTTTTATGCATCTTTTACCTGTCCTTTGTATAGAGAATGGTTTAAAAGTTTTTTCAATTAATACTAAATCTAAAAGACCATCTTTGATTGAACCTACCTGTTTAATAGTTTGTTAAATATGCTGTATGTATTGTTAAACATGCTGTCTGTATTAATGTCTTCATTTTGGCAAGGAGCTGCTGCTCTCTGACTATAAGAGTACCGGATTTCAATGTTAAAAGTTTTTCACTAATAGCAGAGAAAAAAGCTTATGACTTTTCTTTAAGTTTTCTAAAGCGTCATGGAGATTGTAAGATGGGAAAATTAGGCTTAACTAGTTGTAAGATGGAAAAGTTAGCATGTTGTAAGATGGAAAAGTTAGGTTTAACTAGTTCCGGAGCTGATTTTGAAGCTGTTCTTCTGTATTTACAATGTACATGTCAAACCATGACTGTATGTATATTAGAAAACCCAGCTTCAGATGGTAAATTACAGAGAGAGAGCTGTTGAAATGCTGATGCATTCAAAGCTGGCTACAGATTTATACTGATACATATGCTTTATTTCCCTTTCTAACAGTATGTACTAATAATGAGAACACACTTAAATCTATCATGAAGAAAAGAGATGGGAAGAAGGATTTGAGCAACACCAAGAAGAACCTGCAGTTTGTTGGCATTAATGGCGGGTAAGAGACCTGTCTCCAAAACATCTGTTACTGTAGCACTTTCACAGTGGTGAGTAGAGAAGGAACCCAGGAACACATGCATAGGTTTGGCCTGTCCTTCAGGCTGAGGTGCAGCACTGAGTGTAAGCATCACAAGGAAGAATTGAATGCTGAGCTCCTCTTAATCCACTAGTGCTTGCAAGTCATATATGGCATCAGTCTTAAATATCTGTACATTAGATTGCTGATTTACCACAGGAAAGTGAAACAATCTCAGACAGCCATGAGGACATTTCTCAGGCAATGCTGTAGTAAGGAAAATTTACATGTATCTTTGGTAGCTGACAAGCACAGCAGTATATTATTAAACAATACAGCAAGAGATGCCATTGCCCTAGAATTAATTTTTCTGGGTTTGTGTTAAATATGTACAGAGACCTTCCTATACAAATACAGAAGATAGTATGGAAAATTGTCTTCTTTTAAAATATTACTTGGCCTCGCAGAATGTTGCAAAGACTTTTAAAATGGTTTCATCCAGTTGTTTATATACAGCTTTTCTAGCCCTTTCCTCAGATTAGTTTTTCTCTAGTACAAATGTTTTTTGTGCAGTATATAGCCTACATATTAGCTAAAAGTATCGTTACATATAGTGAGGGAAAGTTATCATAGGTTTGTTAGCTTCCTTGTTTATATCTGCCTAGTAAGGCAGTACAGTTTTCTCTGAACAAAGTAATTTGATTCTGGGGATAAGGCAAGGTCTGGCAAAATGTTAAGAGTTACATTTAAAAGAGATTGTTCTTCTTTCATTACACTCTGTGTACATAATACTGACAGCGTCATTTGCCAGTAACACTGAGTTCAGTGAGTAGAAGAGGTCTCTGAGGAAAAAACAGGAGGACAAAGCTTTTTGCGGGATGTTTTTCCACTAGTGCCAATGCAAGCAGGTGCTGACTGCTGCAGAATGGCACTGAGCAAGCACCTCTGCACCTGCCCGCTCTCCCCGTAGGTATGAGACCACATCCAGCGATGACTCCAGCTCCGAGGAGAGCTCCTCCTCGGATTCAGAGGAGGAGTGTGAAAGCCAGGAGTACTCATGCGACCAGCACAGAGAAGAGAAGCAGCCCACCCCCCATGCTGCGGAGGTCTGCGCTGTGGGGGCAGAGAAGGACAGTCCCCTCCCAGAGTGTGAGGCCGAGGAGGTGGAAATCAGAGAGAGGTACACTGCCCACCCTCCCCAGAGTGTGCCTCATGGGAGGCACCTCTGCCTCATGTCATGGGCTAGCTGTGTGGGCTGTGCTTGTGGAGAAAGCATCAGCCCCAGCACAGCCAGCTGCTGCCCACTTGCATCCTCCTCAAGTGGGTAGCCAGAGGCAGCTTTATGGCAAAATGACTGTGTGTGAGCAGGAAGAAGGTGTCAGAGGGTATCCTTTCCAGCATTGACTTTAAATTATTCATAACAGCAAGACCCTGGTGCCTCCCCTAGCAGAGGCTCTACCAGGTCACAACCAGCACTCGCTTGGGAGCAGGCAATGCCTTGTTAACATCCTGGTGTGTAAGCAAACAAATTAATCTTGAGCCATGCACACCAGGTCAGCTGGCTGCTGGGAGTGAATCTTGCATTTGCACCTTCCACAGCATCTCGGCCATGGCACAGTGAGATGAGGGGATACAGCACTGAGGACACTGAGATCCTGTGCTTCATGTGATATGAGATTATAGACTGTAATACACTTTCAAGCCTCCCATCACACAGTTGTTCAACAAGTCGTGTGTTAGGGTACTTTTCAAATTGCTGTGTAAGGTAGAATTTGACAGACAAGGCTGTGCTTTTTTGGCATATGGAGAGAATAAAGCAGTGAGTTTTTACTGATTCTTCATTAGCAAACAGCCAAAGGAAGTATGAACCAAGACAGTGAAAGGATATCTTACAGATAATGGGGCCAGTGTGCTAATTTGGAAGATTATGTAGGTAGAATAATAACAGTAAAAGAGCTGAAACAAAATTAATGTTATGTTTCACTGGAGAGCAGCAAGTTATCTATAATTGCCAGCTGTTAAATAAAAGAGATCCAGGAATTAATAATTAAGAGCTTGGAGGCCCTGGAGCTGTGTGTTTTTTGAAGAGCCCTGAGCTTACTTTGTACAGTACTGTAGGATAGCCTGTTGTTTTACAGGGGGCATAAAAAGATGGGCAGTCTCTCAAAAGACATCTCTAATTTATATTTACAGTAGCAAGAGGTAATTGGGAAGAAGAGCAGCAGAATAGCTTAGATAGCCAGTGTACTTAAGGAGCACATTCCTTGCAAGCTGACTGCCCTAGCAATGCCCTCTGAGGGGAAGAGTCAGGGCATGTGGCCATGTATGGCCATGGTCTGTGCAATGGTGGAGAACTTCATTCCTCTGTTAGCACTAGCAGCTGGCTTGTAATCCATGAGGGCTAAAATGCCCATCTTACACACATGAGTGTATTCGTTTTTCTGCTTTTTGGGAGAATTTTCTGGAAAACTTGCCATTATCCTCTGTTTTTCCAGATTTTAGGCAAAGATGGTTGGCCACAGCCTGGTATGACATGTGGCACAAGTCTGGACCTTATTTTTGGCCTACCATGAGTTTTGAAATTTTTCATGACAACAGAGTAAAAATTAAAGAGGAATGGAGAAAGAGAGTAAATTTCCAGAGTGGGTGGGATGAGAAAGGCTAGTTCCAGTGAATGGGAGCTGGCAAGCAGGCACCTCTTGAGCTGTTTCCCACTGCTTAATTCTGTTTCCATCACAACTATTGGCATTTCTCCTTGTCAATCAAGTAATCAAAGCACACAGCATATAAAGTGTGCTCTGCAGGCATACAGCAGTAGGTGAGAATTTCCACTAGAAGGGTTGCCAAGTCTTACAGCAGGAAAGTGATGTGTTTCCCACTCTCCTTTCCTGTTGCTTTTCCCACACTCATCTCCATTCAGTGTAGAGGGAGTGTCTGTGAGAAGAGCTGCCAGGGTGGCTTCTGTATGGTAGGAGCAGATGGCTCGCCTGGAAACTTTCATTCCCAGAGAACTATCAGGAAAACAAATGTTTCTATACTGAAATGCTAAGATAAAAACTGAGACATGCGATGTATTTTGCTGTCTCCCTCAGGTACGAGCTAAGTGAAAAGATGCTTTCTGCCTGTAACCTGCTGAGAAACAACATTGATGACCCCAAGGCATTAACCAACAAAGATGTGGTAAGCAGTATAGGTGAAAATTTTATCTTGAGATGCAATAAAAAAACTTTAGGAAGAGGCAACTTCTGGTTTTACAGGACCAGCACCACAGGTGGCTAGGCAGAAGAGGATTTCATCTTTCCTGCAAGAGTCACAAAGCTCTTTCTACCAGGACACTTTCATCCAGAGAATATACTTATGCTTTGTGTGCTTCAGTGTTGTTGTCTCAGGGCACACGCATAAAAACAGTAATATGAAAATACAGTTTCAACACACTTGTGTATTCCTCTGTTATTCCTGTGGGTTTTTTGGTTTAGTACTGGTGTGGGTAGCTCTCAGGCCTCACATTAGGAGACTTCAGCGGGTGAAGACTCTGTTGCATCCTACGAAGAAACGTCAGAGTCTGTTCTGAAACACTAGGTGATCTGCCTTCTTCTAAGCACAGGGATGCTGTTTGTCTTGTTTACTGCACTGGTGGTTTTTATCAGTGCTGCAGAGAATAAGGAAGATTGATTGTTAATACTTAACAAATACTCAAGTCTCAGGACATAAAATTGTATTTGCCTTATTGGAAATGCCTCAGATAGGGGTTGCCTGCACTACTCTATGAGGGTAATCTGAAAGCAAAGGAACACTGCTTAATTATATGAAATTGAATTTTGCATTTGTTACACTTGTGCAGTGATATAAAAGGCAACAATTTAGTGTCATTCTCTTCTACTATAGAGCATCTGCAGCTTCTTAAAGACAATCGTGTTGTCTATATGACACAGTAGTACTGTCTGTGTCCAATTCTGACATCTGTGGTCCAGGGAATGTTCTGAAGGGTTGTCTCATACAGTTGTGACACATAGTTTTTAATTCTGTGTTTATCCTTCAGGACTAGTGTAGGCATTCAAACAACAAATGCTTTAGGCCCTCTTGGAGTTGAAAGTGTCAAAAATGGCAAAACCAGATTATGATCTCTGCCTTAGAAGTGTAATTTGAATTTATGTTTTTCTTTCTTGTGCCTAAAGTGCTTTCCAACACAAGGCGTGCTTTGTAGATGGAAGCTACAGACTAATCAGCTCTTGTCCTCTGTCTGCTGATAAAGAAGTCTTGTCCAAACAGCTTAAATGTCAGTATAGCTAAGGATCTGTATGAGTTGTCCCAACCTCTTCCAGCATACTCAGCTCTTGTAGCTGCTGTTTACACCAGAAAGAGCTCTGGACTGCATCTTTTTGAATGTGATGGATTAATTGAATTTTAAAGTGTGTTGTTTATTTAATAATGTGTGTGATACCATGACTAAAAATATTTTCTTAGTGGTATTTTGCACTGAGTAGTGCCTGAAATAAATATAAAAATTGTATGTGCCAGTTTATGGCCACCTTTGCATTTCAACTCTCTATGTTTACAGAGTACGTACATCACATTATAATAGCACTGATGTAAAATACTCTGTTAATGTGTTTATTTAGTACAGATACATAGGTAGCACTGGTCTGTGTAGAATATTTTCTATTTACCAGACACAGACTACGTCTAGAGCTACTGGTGTGTTTTCACTAGAGGCTAGATAAACTTTCTGAGAGTCCTCTCTGCAAAATTGCCCTTGAATTTACTGGGTGCCTTGCAGGTGAGGGTTTATGAGAAAGATATGGTGGTTCTTCCATGTTAGAGAAAGTCTCAAAGTCAGAGCTGGTGGTGAATGTGGAAATCTTCTTGGCTCACATTGAGACCTGCTCTACCTACCTTGTCACAACAGACAAGTCACCTGGCCTAAGAGGCTCCTACTCCCCCACTTGCAATCCATACCCATGGGAAAGTTTATCCTGAATGTACAGCCTGCTCCTTCCTACTGCAACTAAAGCCAGCCAGCCTTAATGTGAAGAACAGGTTCTTCCTTTTTTTCCTGTTTTCTGCAACAAAAGTTACATGGTTTCTTTCCCCAGCGGTTCTTTTCAGCAGCGCCTCTCCAGTCCTTCCTGTCCGTCCAGTAAGTCAGATTTCCTTGACTTCTGTTCATTCTTGCTGCTTATCTTTGAAACTGTTTCAACCAAATATTTTGTGTCATTCAGTGATCAGACTAGACAAGGTAGTCCGGGTGTTGTCTTCACAGTCCTAGGCAGAGAGAAGGGACTTCATAACATGCCATGCAAGCCATAAATCTGTTTATTCCCTCCAAAACAGTATTTACCTTTTGCATTACGATGTGATGTTTGGTTCAGTTTGTAATTGTAATGATCAGTTTTTCTTCTTCAGAACTGCTGTGCAGCCAGTTCTCATATACTTTGTGCATTTGATAATTTGTGCCTCAGAACTGGGCTTATCTGACTTAGCATGTTGTTGTTTTAAGTCCAGTGAGAAAGTCTTGAGCTTATCAGTGGTTTATAAATATAGTTAAATATTTGATTGAAATCGTTACGCAAGTCTTTTTTTTTCATTCGCCAGTATTTGATAACTGTTAATTCTGGGAGTATTCTCATCCTGAAATTCTGTGCTGTTAGAGGTGAAAGTCAGGTGAAGTGAGAGGAAGTAAAAGGTGTTTTAAAGCAGACTTTAGTCAGAGGGGATGCTTCATCTTACTTGTGAACTGAATACTTTCTTCCCACATTCAACTAAAAAAGATTTGACCTGCATTGCTGACATGTGGGATGGAAAATCTTTTAAATAGATTGTACATACGAAAAATTTTCTGTCTTGGTTTCTACAGAGGTTTTGTTTAAATACCATGCAGCATGAGTGGTTTCGTGTCTCAAGTCAGAAGTCAGCTCTCCCCGAAATGGTTGGAGACTACATAACTGCTTTTGAAGAGATTTCTCCTGCTGTCCTAAGGCATATCATCAACATGGCAGATGGAAATGGAAACACAGCTCTGCATTACAGTGTCTCACATTCTAACTTTGAAATTGTAAAGCTTCTTCTGGATGCAAGTAAGTTTGCTTTATGGGTTTTTTTAAAATTATTCGTGGTTTTGCAATTGTCATGGATGAAATTCTTGATGGACTAGAGGCCAACTTCAGTCTTCTTCCAGCAGGTGTTTTAATTGTTAATAGTTATAGGGTGGCTTACTTAGGTAGTCGACAATCTTTGTTTCTAGTACTAGCTTTGGAGGTTCTTGAAGAAGTTAAAAAACCACTTAAGTAAATTATATACAGAGTTGAGATAGATAGTTAGATTCCTGACTATTGTACTGTAGTCCCAAGTTGAGCAGCACTGGTCTCCTGCAGTGTTCTCTGGAGGCAGCACAGCTGCTGCTCAGCACTCTGTAAGGTGCTGATGGAGGAAGATGCAGTGAGGTAAAAATACCATCTTAAACACACAAGCTAGTCTGGCTTTGTCCAATCTGTGCAGAAGATTTTTCTGGCCACCACATTGACTCATCCATGCTACTTTCCTGAAAAACTGGAGCAATATGGCATTCTGTCACAGAGACCATTTTCCTAATCCGTAAGCAATCTGACGCTGCTTCATGTGGTTGCTTTTGTTGCCTCATTTTTTGATCCTCTTGCAACACAGATGCAGAAAGAGTAGTGGCAAAGGGGAGACTCTGGAGTATCTGCTGCCCACATTCAGTGTGCCAGATGGCATCCAGCAGAAGGTATCACGCATTGGAATTGGTCCCAGGCTGGATGTCTAATCTGTTTAATCCTAGTTTTGCTTTCTGAGTGAAGTTTGTTTCTCCAAACAAGTTAAAAAACCTGTCACAGTTGATTGTGAAAGCTTTATTAGGCCAATGACATGTCTGGAGTGTAAGCCAAGTAATATTCATGAATCCAGAAGGGTAGCATCAGATAAACAAGGATATAAATGATACAAATCTCAGCTTTGATAACCTAGCACATGTGTCACACATGCAGAGACTTCCTCAAGAGGAAAGTGAGCACTTTGAAATCTCTGGTCCTTTTGAAGGCAGTCTGTGTTTGGGAAGAGTGAGTCACAGCAGGGGAATGCAGGGAATGTCAGGAGCGTGGTGAAACGGGGCAGGCTGGCTCTACAGCACAATGTGGTAGGAGGAAGCTGCCCCTCTGCTTCCCTAGGTGTCTCAGAGGAGAAGGAACATGCTGATCTCTTGCTGGAAATCAGGACTCCTGTACGTTATGGCAGCTAGTGTATGCCCATGAACACCAGGGGTGTTGCCTGTAAAATGTAATAATCATGACTAGTCCCACATAGGTCACTCTGAAAGAGAGAATTGCTCATGCCAGCACTTGGAAAATGTTCGCATATAGGCAGATTCCTTCAGGTTTCAACAGTCTTCCTCTGGACTGTGTCTGAATGGTCACTGTGGTCAGCTTTGCAGTGTGGTGATATCACAGGTAGATTCTTAGACCAAGAACTCTGTGCCTGTGTTTGGTGAGAAAAGTGGACAGGATGAGATGAGAGAATCCTCCATAGCATGAAGCAGAGTCACCAAGAGGACAAAGGAGAACAGTTTCTCTCAGCCATATAGAAAAGGAGCTAAATGTGACCTCAGAAAACACACTCTGCTGAAGTAGTCTAGTCAGAGTAGGAGCACACCACTTCTAAAAAGTTATTCATTACTCAGGATGTAATGCGTTTAGCAGTGTTGTGTTCTCTGGCTTCAGTGGCTTCACAGAAGTGATGTCTGAAAGAAGTATTGGTCTACTGGTTATAAGGTTTCATCACCGATGTCTATTTAACATGAAAAAAATTTGCAATATCTTACATCTGCACTCGAATTACTTCTGAAATGTTCTTTTGACTGAAGTTTGAAGAATTTTCTGAACCATTTTTGCTTGTTAAGGTATCTGTGGTGCAATTTAACCTCTAGTCTGCAGATAATGTTTATGTAAATCTGGGTCTCTGCTTTCCTTATGATGCATACACTGAAAACCCTGCTGCCCAGTAAACCAATAAGCACTGCTGAATTTCTGCAGAATTTTAGGAACAGAGACAGACTGGAGGCAAGGTTTGAACAAAAAGGGGAACTCTTGTTGGTTGCTGGCACTGGTGAGAGAACTTGCCTGTATTTGTTCCCAGAGCAGTTTTGTTCATGGTCAAATACACTGTAGAACTGGCAGTTGTCTTTAATTTAAAGGGGTGGTTTTTTTGGCAGTTCCAAAACATATTGAAGTACACTTTCAGATTTTTAAATAACACCAATTGCAGGAAAATTATTCTGAAGACACAGGCTTTGTGCTGAAGAGAAATACCTTTTCCACTGACCATGTTGCTGGACCACTTTTATTCTGGGAAGTATGCACGCCCTTGGGAGAAGAGCTTAAGGACTATGCTGATAGTGTTTCTGAATATCATGCTAAATTTCAGGCCACTTGCTTTTACAAAAGGAAAAAAATAATGCACAAATAAAGCCCTAAATGATGACATATAAAATGTCTTTGTGCTCTCTCTTGTGTTGTACACATAGTACAAAAGAATTATTTTCTTTGTCTGGCTCAAGAGCTCCTCTGTTAATTTTTTTCTTCTCCACCTTCTCTTGAATTGCATCCATTATGAAAGCAGTTGCTACTTTTTCTTTTTATAGGCTGCTGTACTGACAGTTTATTCAGTTGATTAGCACAATTACTGCTTTTTGGGTACTTGCTTTCTGAAGAAATTATGTCATCCCTCTGCAGATGTCTGTAATGTAAATCATCAGAACAAGGCTGGTTATACCCCCATCATGCTTGCTGCGCTTGCAGCTGTGGAAGCAGAGAAGGACATGAGGATAGTGGAGGAACTGTTCAGCTGTGGGGATGTGAATGCTAAAGCCAGCCAGGTCAGTTGAACGGTTCATGAGGCACAGTTCTTACTGCTGTACTCCTGTGCCTTTTTATGGTTCCTTCCATGCTCCCATCCCTGCTCTTATCAGCTCAAATGTTGCTCTCATTTGCTTTCATCATTTGTGGGATTTTTATGTATGTTTTTGATTGCTATATACAAAATGGAGCTGTGGACGAACAGTTGAGCCTCAAATCTGGACCTCTTCTAAAAATGAAGGTTGCTCATTGTGTGAAAGAACTGTTACTGAATTTTGGGTGGCATTTACAAATTCTGCAGCATTTAGCTCATTTGAATAAACTACAGGTGTCTGAAACCAGATTGGATATCTTCCATTAATTCAGTAAATAGCTGTGTGAACGTGGGATATATGATACATAAAAGGTATTTAAATAATGGCAAAATAAAGCCTTGACAGTACTGTTTAAAACAACTTCCCCCCCATAAGAAACACAGTGTCTCAAAAAAATAAAAGTGCTTGTGCTTTGTCACTGATTGTCTCTGTAGTTATTTGGGTTTTACTCTTCTCTCCATGCAGGCTGGTCAGACTGCACTGATGCTAGCTGTGAGTCATGGCCGGATAGACATGGTTAAAGCTTTACTGGCCTGTGGTGCAGATGTCAATATCCAGGATGATGAGGGCTCTACAGCTCTGATGTGCGCTAGTGAGCATGGACATGTGGAGATTGTTAAGCTTCTGCTGGCTCAGCCTGGGTGTAACAGCACCCTGGAGGACAATGTGAGTTGCCTTTCAATGCTTCTGAAATCTGCTTGGGTCAATGTCTGACTCAGAGTGCCAGAGTACCAACCACAATGAATCTTCTGCTTAATTGGTAGCAAGTGCTGTGATTATTTGGCTAGTATTTTTACTTTTCTAACAGACACACCTGGTAGCTATTTCTGTGGTTAGCTGTAGGTGTGTAGTGGTCAGAAAAGAAAAAAAACACTTGTTAGTTCATAGCTAGTTCAACACCTTTCCCGCTTACATTCCTTCCCCCTTTCAAAGGAGATTTCTAGTTTTCAGTTAGGACCTTACCTGGTGACTTAGAGCCTCATTGTGTTGCTTTTCTGTGCCTTTGGCAAAGATCAGCCCTGCAATTTTTTTTTAAACTATACTCACACTGTGCCTACACCATGACTTTTGAGACTATAGGTTCAGTCTTAGTCATGAAGCTACACTGTCCTGACAATAAACAGATACAGACTGTGACTTCAGTGCCAAGTGAGACACCTGTGTATTTCTTGTCTGCAGGCACCGTTGCAGCCTATGCTGTCAGCAGACAATTTGATCAATAGATTTCTCAAGCTTGAATACATTGACTTAGTTCATTTCTTGCTATGTTCTTGTTAACCATATTTCTTGCATGCTTTTCCTTTTTCCTATTGCTTTACCCACCGAACACTGAAACGGAGCCTGGGTTTAGGATTTGGGATGGCAGCGGGTGGTTATTTGTTGAAGCTGTTGCAGAAAGACAAGGACGTAATTTCTCTTCATTCACCCACCAGCTGCAGGGGGCAGCTCAGTTCTTTGTAGTGCTAGCGGTGTGGAACTTCTGGCCAGAGAGGAAAATGTAAGAAGACCTCAGTCTAACAAACACTTTCAGGAGCAGTCTAGATTATTGCTGCTTGGATGCTGTTAGCATTACCAGATACAAAATCAATAACTACAGTCTTTATGGGGACATGATAACTTAACTATTCCTGTGGCCAGTTTGATAGTTTCCCAAGCACAGTTTGCTGCTTATTCACAGATTTGTCTGTGCTGTGGGATTGAGATTTTGAGTATTCCCCAACCTATTCTGAGTGTCACAGTGATGCTTTTCCAGTCTGCATGATCAGTAGTAAGCTGAGCATCATCCTACTAATGTGTGCCACAGTGATTCAGCACCTCTCTTTTAAGAACTTGTGTTGACTGGAGAGTGTTAGCTGTGCATTTGTCATGCATTATATTGCACAGTAGTAGACAGCTCTTCTAGTTCCCTGTCTGTTCAGGACAATTGGATTTATGTATAATTGCTGCCTTTGGTCTGATAAGAAGACTTTCCATGTGTCCATTGTGTCCCATGCTGGACATTTCAAAACCGGTCCCAACCATTCCAATACCAGTGCTACAGCAGTGGCTGGAATGTCTGCTTCATCGCTGTGAGACATTTCAAATATTGACATTATTGTAGCAGCTTCTGTGTGCAAGAGCCAAAAGCCAGGCAGTGAACCACGCACCAAATTCATATCACAGGTTGCCTGACATCCATGTCTTTCTGGACCAAATATGGTCGAAAGGAAAATTAATAAAATACTCTTATCACTAAGTGAAAGCAGATTAGTAGAATACCCTTTGAGCTATAGCACTTTTTGCTTCTACCCTCATCAGTTGTGGTTTATGAAAGCAATAGAATCTTCTGAGAAACTAAGGTGGCAGTATTTGACTGGGAAAGTCCATTTGTTTGTATTTAGACTTCCATCAATATGAGTGCAATTTCTCTTAGTGTTGATAGGAGCTATACCACAACAATTATCATTTTAATGCAGCAATTATCATTATATCTGACCAGTGTTTTTCCCTCCCTTATCATCTCTACTTGTTACTGACATTGTCGTTTCTCTGAGACAGCCCAATCTTCTGGTCTTGCACAGCACTACATGTAACAGTACTGTGATAATAGTGTGCTCACTCTTCCACAGCAATAATCGAGACTCCTCATTTAGAGAAATTATGAGGCTTTGACAATTGGATTGCCTCATAAAACAGCAGTGCAAGGCTTAAAACAAAAGAAATTAAACAAGACTCTAAATGAACTCATCTGTATGAGCAGTAGGGCCTCCTCTTAGTAACTTCATTTCTCTGTGGGCTGATGGGGCTTTTAAGAGATCTGTTAAAGCATACAAGCACTGATTCTCTTGTTTCTTCCTTTCTTCTCTCAGGATGGCAGCACAGCACTTTCAATAGCCCTGGAAGCTGGACATAAGGACATAGCGGTTCTCCTCTATGCACACGTGAACTTTTCCAAAACCCAGTCACCGGTTAGTACACAACCTCCTGTAGGTTATGTTTTAACTTGCTGCTGTTAGACATAATAGTGAAATGTAAACAAGAAATTTACTCCCTGACAGCTGTACAGCACATGAAATTTTGACTTTTATTTGCAAGATAATTTCTGTGCTGTTAAGTGGAATGTACTTTTTTAAATACACGTTGGCTGCAGAAGGTTGAAGCCTGGCTGAGGGATAGTTCCTGCTTCTCCTCCTAATTACCATGGGGTACAGATAGCTCACTAGCAAGGTTCACTAATTCTGGCTAGTGTGCAGAGGTGCTGTTGTATTATTTTAATGATAGTTATTGACCTGGAAACTGAAACTTAGCTGTTCTAGGTGTTTTGGCAGCTATCCACCTCTCCTCTAGGCCTGACTCACTCTCCTCATAAATGGCTGCTAAAACCTCAGTGTCTGAACAATATGCACTCGCAGTTAGTGGGCTGTATGATAGCTGGCGCTTTTCTTCCTAAAATTAAAAAAAAAAAAGAAATTATCTGTACAATTAAAGGTAAGGAATTGAACAGAGTAATTCTGAGTGTTGTGTTTTCCATCCACTGGCTGGAATAATTTCTCTTTGATTAACTGTTCTTTATTCTCTTTCAGGGCACTCCTAGGCTTAGCAGAAGGACATCTCCAGGTCCCACCCACAGAGCCACATTTGAGTAGTAGTGTATAAATATCTGTAAAAAATCTCTATGCCACCTTTAAGCTGCTAAATGTTACTGTTTTACTGAGACAGATACTGAATGTAATTGTCTTGTGCCTGAACTCACCAGCAAAGTGAAAGCAGAGATCTAATGCTAAAGGTAGAAAACTGTAAACTTGAAGCAAGCATTTAGTTAAGTAGTGCTCAGTGGAGAACCTTAGCCAGAACTGTTCTCTTGCTCACATACTCATCTTTCTGTACACTGGCATAAATCTTGTTTTTCTTTGTTGTAGATTGTCCTTTCTTATGTTATGTGCAGACTAAGACTTCCAAAGCTATCCATGCAGGGGTGTCCCAGTGGCTTATTTTTAGTCATTCTAGAATATATTTACTGTGCCTAGCCTTCATCACAGTAAGCTTTTCATAAATTTCATTCCAACATGATTTTCATGTTTTTAATTACTTTGAAATTCAAAAGTTGCAGTTGCTTATGTAGTCAGTTCCGTGGATCTTGAGCTGGTGGGTGAGTGGGTAGGTATTGGGGATAGAGCCTCTTGTCAGGTCTGAAGTTCACTAAATAAGTTGTTTCTAATTGGGGATAATGTATAACTTTTTATATAAAAGATACTAGTATCTATAAAATTAACTCACACAGTATTTTCAACATTTTGTATTCCATAATAATTAAAACCTACATGAAGAATCACATGTCCTGTTACCATATTTTTATTAACTGTTTCAGTCTATAAGCTCCAAACATGTTTATTGGAGAATAAAATTAGAGGTACCAGCTGTATATTCCCCTTGAGTGTAATTGAGTGTACATCTTGGTGTGTATTTATGGAATGCTATTACCTTGTCACATTCACTTTAGTCAAGCGTATTGAAATGTTTGAAGTGCCTTAGACTCTTGCCATATTTTCAGAATAAAATTTCATTATGCTGTTTTACTCCTCTCCTGTTTTACTTGTGATTTGCCATCATCCAGAATGGCTGCACATTACAACTGCAGCAGGAAAACAAGTTAAATTGGTAAATCAAGGCAGGGAGGACAGGACAGTGCCCACATGAGGTTTTTCCTGCTGACTGGAAGAACTTTGCCCAAGATGATCTGCCTTTGCTTGTCTTGCACAGGCTGCACCCTTTGCTGTTTGGTTAAGAAGTGACCTTTCTCAGCCATGTGAAGCATCCTGGGGAGGTGTTGAAGGACTGTGTTCAAGCAGTTCACTTGAACTGAAAGGAGTTAACTGAAATAAAAGCCTTTGAGCTTTATCTTACAAGCAACCCTGTGACAACTTGGTGAAGGGGATGCTTTTTACATGGCATGGAACCAAGTCCTAAGCTAGTGCCTGTGTATCCTTGTCATTTCTGACCTACCTGATTAGACAGAAATACACCTCAGTGCCTTCCTTCAAGGGATCTGAACAGTTCCGTTACTCTCCATCCTTTGTCCTTCTCCCCCTAAGTCCTTATCAAACAGCTTTTCCTACATAGTCCCTCTGAAATAGGGACCCACTGAAGCCATTCTCACTTGGCCTACATTGACTTGGTGACTTGGCAAGCCAAGAAGTCTCTGTGGGCCGGATGTGGTTAGGCCCAGCACTGCAGGTATGGTGTGATAACCTATGCCAGACTAGTACCCAGTGCTTGGAGTGTCTCATGAGCAGAGGGTAGCTGAAATATCTCTGACAGGGGGAGACAGCATAGTGGTCCCAAATAAGCATCTCCACCCCTTGATGTCAGTCAGTTTTTACTCTTGCACCTCTCTGGCCAACTTTTCTTCTCACTCGTCACTTAGCATCTGTTAATGTGTGGATGCTCTCTCACCTGGATCCTACAGGCTAGGTATAGAGGCACATCACCCAGCAAGCCAAATTACTGTGAAAAGTAAGGTCTTCCCTCTGACACAAGACTGACAGCAAAGAGCAGCAGCAGCTGCCAAAAATAACAAACAAAAAACCCCCCAAAACAGACCAAAAAACCCCACACAAAACAAAACCAAAAAAACCCCCACACCACCAGAAAAATGCCCCTCACTTTGCCATCTCTTAGGAGTCAGTGGGTGCAGGTTGTCCTGCATAGCAAGGCGCTGCACACAAGGGTCCACCCAATAACCTGAGGTTGTGTCACATGTCCTACACAACAACAGTGCAAGCTTCCCAGTGAATTCCTCATTCACTTAGGATCTGGGTGATTTTATCATTAAACAGAGTTAGTGCAAGTTGGATCTCCCTCGTTTGGGCATGGCAAGAATTGCTTTTGAGTCTTTTTCAGATCTGTTGAACTGACATCTCCTGCCCCAGATTGAACAACTGTCTGGAAAGCAAAGTCAAGATAAGCTGTTCTTGTCTCCATGAGTTTAAAATACTCACAGGGCTAGAGATAAACAAATCAAGCTGAAGACGTGAAGAAAATGGATGACTGCTCTAATCCTTCTCCAGAATTTAATGTAATTTTATAGAAAATCCAGTTCACTTAATTAATACATGCTTGCCTGTATCTCATGGATTAAATTCTTGTCCAGCAGAGAGACATGCTGCCAGGACAGAGTTTGGACAACAAAGAGGATTCTAATTTTGGTTTTACCAAGAATATAATTTTTATTTACCACTGGGTTGACCAAAACTAGACTACTTGTGCTTTTTTAAGGGAGTTAGTGATCATACAGTTAACTCTGGCTTTATCTCATTACAGTAGTTTTAGGTTATCTTTAGAGGAGCAGGGATTGGACTTTATGTGTCTCTTCTAAACTGAGATATGCTGTGATTCTGTGACACTGTGATGGCAGTTTTAAAGCATGTAGATTATGCTCCAAAGTCTGACTTTGATAAAGAGTATGCTAAGCCATCCAATAATGTACTCTTCAGTAGTGCCACTGTATTGCTGTAGGAAATAGGTTAATTAGTAACATGTCTAATAGGTCTTTGCCCCAAAAGTAGTTTTTAAACTATGATCTCTGTTGCTGTGCTACTGAGCTTCATTTGCACATGATATTTGTACATACTGTAGCCTAACCCCCTCTTTGTACATAATGGAGCTAAAAAAAGAATGTGAAATGTCCATGAATAATGGCTTTCCACAGCAGAGGGCCATGACTGTTATTTTCCATGTCGTAACAGATTTCTGTCTCTCCCTCCACAAATCAATGGGCATCCTGGGCATGATGGGATTCCTGGATGTGCAGCTATCATAGAAGTGTTTAAAACAATTAGTCCAGTAGTTTAGGTGAATAATGACACAGGGAGAATCACTAAATGTACTTAAATACTTTTTTTCTTACCTGCAACAAACATATAAGGACAGTAATGTGGAATAAACATTCCTTCCTTTTTTTCTTTTGTTTTCTCCCCCCAATCCTGAATACAATTGGTATATCAGAAATTAAAACATTTACTAAGCTACAGAAATCTGTGGAGGAATCTGACCACTGTAACACCATACAAGTGTCAGACTATGTAACTTGGAGTGCCTGGATTTATTTAGGTGCCATTTTCCTGGTAAGCAAAAGAAACTAACTGTCTAGAGCTTCAGAAAATGTTAGGTGAGGCTGTGGGCTCTGCATTTCTGTGCAATGTTCAGTTTCACCCCAAAACCTCATTTTCCTGGGCTAAAATGCCTTGTTAAAGAAAAGTGACCCCAGTTTTAGTTGTATGGTGAAGTAGGCTATAGTGGTATGCCATATCAGGAAGATTGCCAAAGGAACCAAAATTTTGGACATGTTAGTGAATATAGGTGAAAAGTACAAAATTAACTTGACTATTTTACTAAAGTCAGTGAATGTCATTTCTGGCTTAAAATTCTATTAGGGTAGACTTAATGAATTCAGCACTTTAAAAAGAAAAAGTACAAATAAGAATAATTACTTCCTTTCAAATTTTGTTCTCTTAAATGGTTCTGCCAGCTCCAAGAGGTGAAACCTGAAGCAGTTAATCTGTGGAGGTTGGGCCCTTCCCCAGGAAATAGTTAAGAGGTTCCCAAAAGTGTTTGCATCCACTGATGCCCTCTGCAAGCCAACTTTAATTCCACCTACTAATGCTGGATGGCATTTATCACCAGTGCTGGGATTAAGGGGTTTACCATGCATACCAGCTCTGACCTGAGTTCCCCCTTTACACTCTCACTGGCATTTGTTTTTCAGGTTAGATGATGATTGACTCTCAGTATATACACATGTGATGTCATCACCTTTGAACTCTGACTGTCAGTGAATATATAAGAGATTGGCACCTTTTCAAGATTGTGAAATATGTCACTGTCTTTTTCCAGTTACATTGTCATACATTAAGTGATTCTGTCACTTGAAAGGTGAGAGTTACTGGTATGGAGTTTTACATTATGGAAATTAGCCAACAAAATATTCATCTAAAATCAATGACTGAGGAAAACATTTTTTGCAAGACATACTTTCAGAGGTTTTATCTTCTTGATACAGCTGGAAGAACTCAAGTTATTCTAAAAATAGCTTTTTAGTCCATTTCTCCTGGTGTCTCATACTTTTGGCTGAGACGTCTGTCTGTTAGAAGTCCAGTTCAACCATGGTGTGAATTAATGCAAACCTTGGCGTCAATCCCTGACACACAGGACTAGCTGTTTCCTGGAATGGAAGCAGCCCAAACATTACAGGCATCTTCCTGCCTTTGAAAGGCACCAGCAAAGCTGGCCAAAACAGCATTCCTGCTCTTACTGCAGCTGCAGACAACTCTCCTCAGTGGGCTCTGTGCCTGTATGCAGGCCTGTAAACTTCATCCCTTCCTGCTCTTCTGTGGGCACCCAGGATGGGTTAACTACAAACATTTCCTCACTAAAAAGAGATGTTTTCAGTTGTTCGGTTCATATGGTGATACTTGGGCCTGTCTCTGAAGGCCTGATGTGGGACAAGGGACAGAAGTAAGGGGCCAAGGAGCACTGTTGGAAGACCTGCAAGGAGGATTTTGCATTAAATGTTTTTAGAAATGGCCACAGTGAGATTAGAGGAAAGGGCTACCCAGTTTCAGGTTTGTTTTGTATTTTGGAATTGTGGAAGAATTAGCCATTACTAGTCACAGTTTAATGCAATGCCTGGGGAATTCAATTTAAAAATTACTTCACTTTGGCCATAGTATCTTTGTACACACATACACTGAACAGAAGTGCCTGGTTAAAGCTGAGCCATCTGGTTGGTTTTAGTTCCTGTAACATCATCCAGTGCATCAGTACCTTGAGTACCACAGGACAGTAAAGTGCTGTTGAAGGAGCTGAAGAATTGCATGCTACTTGCACAAATATTTGGGAACCTTTCTCTAAGAAACTAATCAGGAAATGCTAAGAAGATTTTGTTGGCGTTTTTTCTGTTTTTCAAAGATGATTCTAACAACTTCTTCAAGTTATTTGCAAAAGAGTACATCTGTTTTACTGCCAGGTTGTTAGGCAACAAAAACAAGGCACATAAGTTATGCTCAAAGTATATTGTCTTACAGTTGTATACATCTGTGGTGGGTTGGTCCTGGCTGAACATCAGATGCCCACCAAAACAACTCAGTCAATCCCCTCCTCTGATGGTCAGAGAGAAAGAGAAAAGTCTGGTGTGTTGAGATAAGGACAGGGAGAGATCACGCACCAGTTACTGTCACAGGCAAAACAGAGAGATTAGTTTAATTTACTGACAATCAAGTCAGAGCAGAATAATAAGGAAATAACTCTCAAATCTTTAAACACCTTCCCTCTCCCCTCCCTTCTTCCCTCGCCAAAGTTTTCTGTTGAATTCTCTGCCTCCTCCCCACCAGTGACACAGGAGGACTGGAATGAGGGTTGTATTTAGTCCATTAAGTTGCTTCCACTGCTTTTCCTTCTGCTTTTGTTGCTCCAGCATGGGACCTGTTCTGTGGCAGACAGTCCTCCCCAAATTCTCCACGATTAATCCTTCCAATAGGCTGCAGTTGTTCACTCCAGAGTGGGTTTCCCACAGGGTCACAAGTTCTGCCAACAAACTGCTCCAGCATGGGCTCTCTCTCCATGATACACAGGTCCTGCCAAGAGACTGCTCCATAGTGGGCTTCCAACAGGGTCCACAGCTTCCACCTGCTCTGCCATGGGGTCCTACACAGGCTGGAGGTGGATCTTGACTCCACTGTCACCTCCATGGGCTGCAAGGGCACAGCTTCCTCACCAATGGTCTGCACCAGGGGCTGCAGGGGAATCTCAGCTCCAGTACCTTGAGCACCTCCTCCCTGTCCTTCTCCACTTACTTTGGTGTTTGCAGAGCTGTTTCTCTCAAATGTTCTCACTCATCTCTTCCAGCTGCTGTTGCTGAGCAGCTTTTACCCTTTATTATACATATTGTGCTTGAACAGCTATCACTGTTACTGATGGGCTCGGGCTTGGCTATCAGTGGGTCCATCTTAGAGCCAGCTGGCACTGGCTCGGTTGGATGTTGGGGAAGTCTGGCATCTTGTCACGCTGCTAGCACCCCTGCTACCCAAACCTGGCCATATGAATCCAGTACAACAAACCTTTGTCAATATATCAGATGGCTCCTTAATGAATTCTCAGAACTTCTGTTCTAAGTGTTCTATTTCCTTAACTGTTTTAAATTCTTCCCATTGAAAAAAAAAAAGGAAATAGTTTGTTTCCACACACCAAAACCCCCCCACCCTGTGCATAATCCCTGAAGAGATCTCAGGAATGAGAGGGTCATTAGGGAAAACAGGAGTCTTTAGGTAGTTGATGCCTGCTGTGAGTGCTTCATCTGGAGCCTTAAAGCAAATGAGGCACTGCAGGCAAGCTTGATTCACCTTTCTTTTTCATTTTATCCACCAGTGCTTTGGTGCTTTGCTGCTTCTCCCTCTGCCACTGGGCAACTGGTAGCCATTCCTCTTGAGAACCATGGCCGTGCATGTTTCGTTAGCCAACACCAGAAAAAATAGACTGGCTTTTAAAATATTTCTTGCAATACAAAACTGCCCTTCAAGGACTTCTATGCAGAGACCTGTAAATAAGGGCCTCATTATACTTAAGCAGAGTATGATTAAATACATTCAGCTATGAATGACAAACCTCAATGTCCATGTACTCTAAACATTACATTCATTTGCAGTATTATTATTTAGATAGCATGAGGGGTAACATTTTTTTCAAAGCTGTGTATGTGCTTAGAAATCTCTAAGAGCTGATCTGAATGTGAGTAGCAAAGAGGTATTTCTAAGAGATGTATTGGTAATTTTTTTCAGCTTTTCATTTAATGGCTTTAGCACTGCTGCAGAAACATTCCTTGCTGCATTCTCTAGAGCTTTGTCTAGCTGCAGAGTAGCTCGTGCTCCACCAGTAATATTGACCTTAGTCACTGAGCACACATTATTTTCACCAAGATGAAGACATGAGATTCCATTTCATGAGATTTCACTTGCCATGGCGGAACAGATAGACGAGGGAAGATCCTCCTCTACTTCCTGACTATGGTATCACACCTTTCTTTGAGGCATTAAAAGCCACCTGCTGTGTCTGGCAGTCATCCTGCAGCACCCCTGCATTGCTTTTGGGCATTTTCTGGGGCTAGAAAGGCAACTTTTCTCCAGTCCCAAGGGTGAGTGAGACTTGGAGTCAGACAGTTACAATCCCTTGGAACTGAGCAGGCAGGCGCTGGCCCTGGAAATGGCTTGCCCTCACTCCACCACCATGCACTCATTCTTGCAAATTTATCATGAGAATTTTCCAGTCCAACCAGATACATCTGTTCAGAGGCCCTTTATTGTGGTGGCTTAATCTGCATCACCAGCCTAGCAGGAGGAGCAAGAAGCATGTTAATGCCTTCTGCAGTGGAAGCTGATTTGGGAGATTTGTGAGCAGAACAGCTGTACAAAGAGATTGGGAGAGATTAGAAACATATCATGACAAAATGAGGCTCATTTTAGCAAAACCAGATTGAAGTAACTGAGGAAAAAGATTATGAATTTGTGGGCACGATAGAAAGTTGGAAATCTGTAATGCTGAAAGAGAACCTGCCAGAGAGCTGCTTAAACAAGAACTGGCAGTGTAATGAGAACAAAAAAAAAAAAAAAAAAAGGGTCTGTGCATTTTTTGTCCATTTCAGATGGAGAAGAGGCACCTGACACTGGAATATGTACTGCAACTTGACACCATTTACAGTCACAGTGCTCCAGCAGACAGGTCCAAAGTCTGCCACTCTCAACAGAACAAACAACAGCTGCTAAAAAGTAGAAAGCTCAAAAAAAGAGGAAGAAGTTTAAAACGTTTTGTTTTGATAAGAGATAAATCCTGTAAATAAGGAATTTAGAACGTCTCACATTATATGAGTGCTGAAATAATAAGCCATGTGGATGGTTTGCAAAGAGACAGGCAAAATATAGAGAAAGTTCTTTAGATTCATTCTGCAAAAACAGGTTTTAGTTCTTGGTAAATTTGGGTGAGTTTTTAAATGAATATTGAGTTTGTTTCCATTTTTGTCTCATATAGTAACTGCTTATTTTGGCACACAACTCATATTTGGTCAGAATACAGTCAAGAATTAAAAACAAAGAAGAGATATATTTATATGAAAATGGGTATGTGTATGAGAAAACATGCTATAGATATGACTGTGAATGCCTCCTTTAAGCTGGGTGAACAAAATCCAGTGCCTTCCCACTGTGCCCTGTAGATCTGATGGACAGCCCAGCTGCAACCTATCAGATGCTGGCTGTTCCCCCACCTCGTCTGCCACAGCCTCCCCCGTGACTTTTCTGTGGAGTGGGGAGACCTCTGCAGACAGGATAAATCCAACATTGCTGCAGGCGTGCAGAGGGAGACAACTAGATTCTCTGACACAGCAGGTAGTTACAGAGTTTTGTTGGGGTTTTGTTTATGTGTTTCTTTTTGGGGTTGGGGTTTTCTGATTGGTTGAGTTGGAGTTCTGTTGTTTGTTTTAGTATTTGGGTATTGTTTCATTTATTCTTTCTCTTTTAAAAATCCCCTTTCAACTACTGACATATCAGGACTGCATGTATAACCTGATATATGCAAATTTTGGTCTTAACTATTTTCTAATTGAATGCTGAATTAGTAGTCCACTGCTTTCTACCAAATTTTGTGCAAAGAGACCAAGCGGTATTCTCATAAGATCTGGTGTCAGGAGATGGAAAAATGTTGTACCCTGTAGCCCAGAACTACCTTTGGAAGGAGGGATAAGCATTGTAAAACGGCTGCTAACAGAAATGTAAGCTCCACAGACAGAAAAAGAAACCCCGCCATACAACCCTGTGCTAAACCACAAGACTTCTGCAGCTCTTCTCCCAAGTCAACATGGAAGAAGTTCAGGAAGGAGCCTGACTTTACCGTCTAAGAAATCTCTGGTTTCTCTTGCATGGAACTAGTCTACCCAAGAGGTAGACTAGGATGGCTACTCAGGCTCTGAGATCTATCTCTGCTCTGAAACTTTTTCCAACTGCAGAAAGGTTTGTATATTATTCTCCTCAAGTGTGCAAGAAAATAGGTTATTCAAAGGCAGGAACAAACCTGAAAAACAGGCTATCACCTACCATGGACCTGAACAGGGCTTCCAACAGTCTGCTGCTGGCATGCCCTCTCACTGAGAAACATGAAAACAAGCTGAGCTGGGTATGCTTCTCCAACACATAAATACTTGAGCTGAGGAACTAGCTATTCCAAACAATTCATCCTTAAATATAATACAGACTGCCTGAAAGTACCTGAAGTAAGGAAACTAATGAGTCACACATCATTATGAGGTTGAGTTTCCTACTACTTCAATAGCATCCAAACATAACTAAGTGTGCAGAAGTCATTCCTTCTGTCCCCTGATAAGAAAACAGTTGTATTAATCAGTCTTTTAATGCTACTCTGAATTTCAGTGTTCTGCTGTGGCCCTTTACCACCATCACCGGTCCCCTTCCAAAGTATGATTAACAGTGCAATCTCACATGACTTGGTTCGGACAATCAGTTATTTTGACCATCTTAGGAAGTTTATCAGTGCCCCCTAGAAGTTAATATTGACAATAACAATTATTTTAGATATCTTTTTGAATAGGAATAAAAGACAAGTACAACACATTCTTTGTTAATAACATTGCCACCCTTGATAACAGCTCCTACTTTAACAATATCATTATTGTAACCAAGTAAGTATTCTTTTTGAAAAAAAAAAGAAAAATGTATACGTTTGTCTGTATGTGTAATTTTCCCTTTATTCCTCAAATTTGTTTTGAAAAAAGACAGGAGGGGTCTCACTGCAGCACATAAGAATAAACAGCTACTCAAAGTTGGCATGCGCTCTTCACCCAGAGGGAAAAAACATCAGCATAAAAAAACATCAGATGGGCCATAAAGCAAAGTGAGTATCCAGGCAGGTATTTAAGGTATGTATCATTCAGACAGTAGAACACAGTGAGTCCTGCAGAGAGGCATTATGGCCTATTATGTTTATAATAGAAACTCAGGCAATAGTAGAGGTGTACCCTACTTACGTTAGGTGCCCAATGAACAATCTTCTTAGATGTCATTATTGTGAATTCACAGAAACTGCCATCCAGTGAAAGGGCAATCTCCATGCCTTGGTTTCTTGAAAACAGGTAAGAGAAAATAATGACTTAAACAACCATGCAGAAAAGATACTCTTTGTTCTCAGCCTCATCATGTGCTATCTGTTACAATTTCAAACTCTGAGGATATTTAACAATATTTTACTCACACAATGTGAGTATTTTCATGCACTTGGCTGGGATGACTGAGCTGGGCTCAGAACACCTTTATTCTGGCATCTGCAAATGGCCCTGTTTGCATATGAATGATAGAAAATTAAGGTGTCTAATTAGTTTTTATGCAACGTTTCCTTCACCTTTCAAGGTATCTCAGTGTCAAGACAAAGCCAGCCTAATTAAAATTAATCGCTTGACAATTGAACTAATTTGTAACAGCTGTCATCTTCCTTACCTGCTTCTCACCAATAGTATAAGAGGAACTCTTAATTACCAAATGTGCATATACGATGTACAGAGATCATCAACCCCAACACTGCTGACTGAGACACAAGGGGTAGAAGGAAATTGTTGTCTGAGGAAGCCAACTAAGTGCCCTGATTATCTGTACCTTGATAGCACTAAGTAAAGCTTTACTTGATACATTTCCTGGGACCCAGATCTCCCATCTGAACTGTATTCCTAGCGTGGAGGTGGGATGGACACACAGACCTTTGAAGGGGGAAAGACCCAAGGCACTGCTGTAGCGTTTGGGGACCACCTCTGAACTTCCCAATTGCTCTGGGGGCTCTGTGGTATGGAGACTGGAATGGGAGAGGCTCTAGGGGAAGAGAGGCTGGCTGACAGCAAAGAAGAAAGCCTCTTTCCCATGCTAGGGGACACAAAAGCTCAGCAGCTCACATCTGATCATTTCACAGCATGGCTGATTAAGTAACAGTCATTTGACTTTGATTAAAATATTTGGAAAAGCTCAGTTGTTTCTGACACCCTTCCCCACTCACTGGATCTGAAAGGCTCCCTACAGGAAACAGCAAGAAATGGGGGAAGAGCAGCACAATATTTTGCTCTCAAGCATGTGTACTACACTCACTGATTTTAATGGGAGGTCTTACAGAATGCTCCCCCGAGAGCAGTATATCATGTATATGATTGTAAAATATATTTATTTAGGATTAAGGAAAAAGATGGAAATAAATCAGAAGGAGATATTGTAACAATAACTTTGCTTTTACTGAGCATCAGAATTAGGAGCAACAAATAAAAAATGGATAGTAAATTGACATAGGAAAACCTACCCCTTCCCTTACTTCAGCTTACTTACCATCCCTCAAAAATACAGAGTTTCAACAGTTTTAAGTTTATGAAGATCAAAAATGCAACATAATAAAAACTTGCACCATTTAGAGAAGGCATAGATAATAAAGCAAGTGCTTTATAATTTGCAGTGATCTATTTCTTCCTTTACATACCAATTAGCTTGCCCAGTGAAGTGGAAATTTAACTGTATCCATGAAAACATTAAAGACCATAAATTAAAAAGTAGCAATTAATTGTGTTGCCTATTTTTAAGATGTTGAAGCTTAGTTTTTCATATTCTGGCAGTCTATCAAACTCAGCTCCATTACAGATGTCTTAGAGCTGAATTGATGATGATATTCAGAAGTAAGGGCATTCTCTTCAGTAGTCCTACCCTGATGAAGGAGCTCAAATGTATAGATGGCTCATGGGACTCTATCATTCTTACTGTGTGAATTAGGAATGTTAGAAATGTCAGCTTAATGAGTCATGCAACAGTCTTCAATGTTCTAAGTCACTGGATCCAATTAATTTTCAAGTGTGCTTAAAATGAACAATGAATACTGAGAAGAAGCAGTTCACTGGTTTTCTCCACACTCACTTTTTAACTTCTATTTTATACGTTGGACCTAATAATGCTTTCAAATAGCTATCCAAGTCAATTATTAACAATGATTGAAATTTCCAAGGAGCTGACAGTGTTTTTTCTTCAGCCTTTACATCTGCAATGAAATTATTCCAACTTGCATGAAAAAATGAGGAAAGGAAGAATGGAGGTGTTAGTGTAAAAAATGGTAATTTTTCCCCCCTTCTTTATGCGTATTTTTAGTAAAACTAGTCAGAGTGAAAACATGATAAACATGTACATTTTTAAAATATCTCCATTCTATTTGCTTCACTGAACTTGAAAACTGCTTTGGTTTTGTATTATATTTGGCATAATGTAACAACATGAATTTTGTTTCCAGTGAATCCTGTTTTTATTGAGCAGTGTGGGCCAACCTCATTGGCTGGGCTCCCAGCCATGAAGGGGAAGAGCCATTTGTTGTAACAGGCAAGGTTTTCTTTATTTTTATGTTAGTAATTTTTACCATAGCCTGGACCATTAAACTCTAGATTCTGATTAGTGTGTATCTTGCAAACAAACATTTCTGCTTAGGTACCCATTGCTGGTGGCTCTTCTCAGTTGTGGCTCACCTAAAGTAATTGATGAGAAGGTTCTCTTTCCCTATGCTTACTGGGAGAATACCAGTAAGTGGAGTGTGAATAAACATGCTGCTTCAGAGGCCATTAAGGCTTCTCACCAGCTATGGCAGGCCTGTTCTTCACCTTTGAATACACGTGATGCTGTTCCCTGCCCCCTGCCAACATTCCTTCTTGCAGAAGACTCTTTGTAGAAGGGTCCCCTTCTACATCTTACCTTCCCAGTGGGTATGGATTTGTTCCAGGAGGAAAGAATGTGAACTGAGGATGCTGAAGAGTGTACACAATTTGTCCCACCTTGCTAACAACCAGTGATCTTTGTAAGTGGAGACGGGCACAGCAGCTTTTTCACTGTTGGCAAGCTGTGGACCACCACCCCAAGTACTCTTCTTACCCCCGCTGAGGAAAGGCAGCAAAGAGCCAAATGGTGGCAGCACTATATATTGCTTTAGTTGTTCGCTCAGTGAGAGTGGAGCCCTGGGCACCAGAGGAAAAAAACCAAAAAATGAAAAAACAAAGCAAAAAAAAACCCAAACAAAAACAAACAAACAAAAAAACCCAAACAAACAAAAAAACCCAAACCAAAACAAAAAAACCCCAAAAACAAACAAACCAACCAAAAAAACCCCAAAAAAACCCAAAAGACCCCCAAACCAACAAACAAACCCCCAAAAACCAAACAAACAAAAAAACCCCAACCAAAACAAAACAAAAACCAAATCCACAACAACAACAACAAAAAATCCCCAATACACAAAACAAAAAAAACCCCAAACAACCAGACAAAAAACCCTAAAGGAAAAAGGAGTTTGAGGAAAAGAGAACATAGCAGCACACTGAAACTCCAGATCCCTAAATGCCCATGCCATAGAAATATTTTTGGAGCAAGGAAGACTGAAGCACTTAAAATCTTAGGTCTGAATTAAAGATTCAGCTTCACTGAAATGACTTTTACCAAAAGCCATCAGATTTCACTGATCTGGAGTAGTGTTCCTGGTGCCAATACTCTGTATATCATCAGAGAAATGTCTGAGAGAGCAGCTGTAAGGACAGCTTTAAAATCTAGTAAATACTGAGCATTTCAAGGCAAGGTTTGTGTTCAGATATATGGCCAATAAGAAAATCTTTCCTTTTGTTGTGGTGCTGGCAGTTCGAGACCTGCAGGTAGTATAACCTGAAAACAGAAACTGTTAGAAACATAAATATAGAGGTGGGGGGAAAAAATAACCCAAAGACCTATACACTGCCAGAAAGCATCAAGAAAATCCTCTGCTTCAAATACAGAACTTTGTCTGAAGGACTGTGTTTTAAGAGCCAAGTGACAAAACTTCAGCTTCTCTCTAAGTTAAAGAAGGATTAAAATAAAGAATGAATGAGAACGGCAAACATGTACAAATAAAAATAAAAAAATAGCACAGCTTATTTATGCCACCTACTGGATTTTTCTTGAAGTATCTTTTCAAGTGTTTTATGTGTCTGTCACTCCAGCAAATACACTTGCATGGGAGACTACTCATTCAAGTAAAGCAGCTGAAATCCAGCTGATGACACATGAGTAAATGCATGTACAGACTGACATAGCTGGAGGAGTAGAGAGGAGGGTAGCTCTACACCTGTGTATTCTGCTAAGCTGATGGCTTTAGGGCAGCCCAGACACCCAAAGCTGCAAGCAAGCATTAAAGTTCAACACTGAGGAGCTTCCCAGCTCCTATCAGTGCCTCAAGGAATGTGCTGGCATGGTTTCCCTCCTTTGCTTGACTCCCTCTGGCTGTCTTTGATATTTTGTTCAGAATGTCCAGAGTGTGTTTATGGACATGTTGATGTTTCCAGACAATGCAGACTGGCAGTGTGCATGCTTTATCTTCTATCCCTCACCACTCGTGTCGCTGAGGCTCTTTGGGGAGTCCATAACCAGCCCTAGGGATACAGTCTATGAAATTATCAGTCACAGTCAAAAAATATCTCAAAAACTCTCTGATTTGACCCACTGACAAAAACAAAAAAAAAATAAACAACCCACAAAACAAAAATTAAACAGAATCAAGTCTAGCAGATCCTAAAATGAAATCCACTCAACTGCACTGATTTCTGGGAAATTGAAGGTCTTCACTTTCCAGGCAACAGTGTTAGAATTAAACCCTATTTAATTTGTCATCTCTCCACTGGCTTGCTGAGTCATACCAAATGTGCTGGTAGGATCAGGTTGTGCTCACATCTGACCCTCAGAATGATAGTCTTGTTAGCAAATAAAATATTTTTGCCAGGTTCAGTGGATCAGCCAAAGGCATGCAAAGGACAGATGATCACTAAGAGATGACATTAGGGACTTTAAAGAAAAAGGTAATTTAAAGGGCAACTATCATATATCTATTAAGACAAAAGAAAAAAAAAAACAAAAATGTATTTTGATTGTTATTTTTGTAATCAGAAATATTAATTACAGTTATTTGCAAAGGTGATGGTAAACTGCAGTAATTTTAAGTCACTGACATCATCACTGGACAGACTTGAACCAGATTTGCCCAGACATTAATTAAATGAATGACAAAATTTCCTGAAGACTTGCAGTGAAGTTATTATGATTTGTCTTAGGACTAATGCAGTTTATGACCATCTCCTATTGCTTCATTACTCCACATATGACAAATTCAGAAGTGTGGTGTCAACCTCACCATACACCCATTAAAAAAACTGGAGAAAAACATTGCACTCTAAACCATACTCAAAGTCTGATTTGAGCTAGCAAATCTAAAACAATTAATTTTAAATGATTGATCAGGTACTTTAAGGCATCTAAATATTTTGGTGATATTCATCCAAAACGCAAAATACCAGACAGGTACTAACAACATTAATATTTTGTTCTGTATGGTATGTTCTGTAACATTATAATTGTTATAAAGATAATAAAGATCTGTGTAGTTAGCCTGAAAGGCAGTAGTAGAAAATACTAATTATGTGAAAGAGTGATGAATGAATGTTCTTCTTGGAACTGTTGCATTTTTTGCATCCTGTACTTCATCTCTGAGGTTGGCTGTCCCACTTAGTTTCTAGTGAAAAGCCTGCTTTATGTGCTGTCCTTCTCTCTTATCTTTTCTCCTTTTCCACTCGTGCAGTCATTTCTGATTTTCTTCTATCTCTGTTGGGTTTATTTTATTTTGCCGTTTTTTGTCTTTTGATTTAGCCTCCTTTCATCTACTTTTTAATCTGCATTTTCAGTTGGCTTAAGATAATTTGTAGGGGAGCTCCTGGAAATATTTCTCTGTGTGTGCTCCACCATGCAATGAACTTCACAAACTGGATATTCAAGGCTTGCTCCCTTCAAAATTTTGGAAACTGTTCAATGCCCATATAACTTGAGAAGATCTCAACTGGTTTCATTCAGGGAGGAATTTTATATTTTGATATCCGAAGCTTACATTGTTCACCTTAAATATTAGTGATATGCACCACTATATGTAAAGGCAAATCCTAATTTTGTTCCTCTAAAGATCATCTTCTTCTGTCTTGTGGGAAAATGTGTAGATACTGACATCAGAAATGTCAATCCCAGAAAAGTAGATGCAAGGGAAAAGTTTCAGTTTCTGTGAGCTGAATGATGGTCACACCAAGCCCACACAGCTTGTGCTCAGCCTTCACTTGAGCACCATCTGACTGGTTGCGATTGGAGCTTAACAGGAGTGTTTGAATGAAGTATCTCTCTGGAGAATGAGAAGTGCCACAAATGTCTCCAATCTTGCACCATGAAGAAACAAGTTCTTTAAATGTAATTTATTAAAAGCTAATGTAAAGCATCAAGCAGCAAGGATCTGGGGCTTTCTTCAGGTTAAGATAGGCACTCATTGTTTCCAGCATGGGGGCTCAGTCTGAGCAGAATTAGCTTGGAGTTAGCTGATCACAAAGAGAGAGATGCCTTTCTTGGCTTCTTCTAGCAGAAATAAATTTCTACCTACTGTAACTTACTGCCATCTGATATGCTGAGTCATGAAGCTGGGGTTATAGAAATCTTTATGCAATCTTTATAAATCAGCCTCACATAATCTGAGGTGCTTTCTGCTTCATCTCTGTTGACTCACTCATTTGACAGTTGTCATTCATCTTAGATTGAGATGTAATTTAATAGTTTCATTTCAGCATGAAGATAGCGTCATCTAAAGTTGAGCCCAGAAAGATTTAAAGGTGTAACAGAGGAAATATTAATACTGTAAATAATATCTGTAGAGCTGCATGTGTTTATAAATCACATAGTGCCAAGTTGGAAGGGCGGCCTATGTAAAGAAGAAAAAAGCATCTTTGCTTGTCTTCCCCTGCAGAGTTCAGCCACTCTGTCACCCACACCAGCTCCAGAGGTGATGGCAACCGACTTATCATGGTACTCTCACTCACCCTTATACCTGCTGGTATCACCTGCCCACACAGATATTGACCAAGATGTCTTTATACACATTGCACGATACGAGTGCGAGGTGATGCGTTAAGGGAGGATGGAGTCCAGCAAGACGCCAGCAGCCCCACGACAGAGCAGCTGGGCTGCGGCAACTGAGGCGTCTTAATCGGCGTCTCACCTCTCCCTGGGCCAGGCCACGTTGATCGCCTGCCCAAACCTGACCTGCCCAACCCAGGCGACCACTGGGCCCAAACACGGCCTCTCCGGATCGACTGCGCCTTGCTGTCGCACACCTCGTCCAGCATCACCACCATGAACACGGCCTGCGCTGGCCGCTGCGGCGCACGGAGGGTGGGCAGAGGCCGCAGGACGGCCGCGGAGCAGCCTCCGACCGGGGGCCAGGGCATCCTGTCGTGCGGAACCTGAGCCGAGCCCCCGCGGCACCTCCGGCCGCCAGGCCGCCGCGGCCCCGCGCCCTCCATCTGACGGGGACCGGCCTGGACGGGGCCCGCCTTTCCCGCCGCAGGCCGGCCTGGTGGGGGAGGGAGGAGCGCGAAGGGAAGGGTGGCCGCTCCCTCGGGGTAGCGAGGATTTCGCGGCCACGGACCCCCCGGAGCAGGAGTGGGGGAGGCGCGGCAGGAGGAGCGACGCCCGCCTGGTGCTGCCCGCCAAAACGCGCGGGGTGGCGGGACGGGACGGGGCAGAAGCGCGCAGGCTGCTCTCACAGCTGCCCCCCGCCTGCTGCGATGCCCAGTGACACCCCGGCCTTCAGCAAGCCCTCGGACGTCGCGGGCCCGGGGGACAAGGCGAACAGCTTCGGGAAGGCAGCGGCCCCCATGGCGGCCGCCCCGGCGGACAGCGGCGCCGCTGCAGCGGGGAAGAAGCGGCCGCGACTGCCCAAGTGTGCCCGCTGCCGCAACCACGGCTACTCCTCGCCGCTGAAGGGGCACAAGCGCTTCTGCATGTGGCGGGACTGCCAGTGCAACAAGTGCAGCCTAATCGCCGAGCGCCAGCGCGTCATGGCAGCGCAGGTGAGCTGTGTCCGAGCCGGGTGTGCTTCGCGCCCGGGGGGTCGGGGCCGAGCGGCCGCGCCGAGATGCGGTGCGCTGCGAGACCGCAGCCGCGGGTAGCCTCGCCCCGGGCAGGAGCCAGGAGTTACTTCCTGTGTTAGTGAGACTTGTCACCGTATTTCTCGCAAATTATTAATTTTTGGCGTTCCATAAGAAATCGGAGATGCCCCGAAGGCGCGGAGGATTGCAGTCAGGGCGAGCGGCAGCGGTGAGCGGTCAGCTGCACCGGCCGGGCACGGCCCAGCGCCGCTCCCCGGGCCGGGTACAGCCCGGGCCTGTGGACAGCTCCCGGGGGGCTGTGGAACCTGCATGGAGCAGGAGCTAAGCTACCCTCAGTGCCGTTTTCCCGCTTGCTTTTAACTAGAAAATGAATAATCTAGCCAACAAATTGCTTGTCGGGAATATTTTGTGCTGGTGTTTTTTTTTACTCGGTGTAAACTACGTTTCCTAGTGCTGGTGGCTTCAGTTGAGCTCATTTCTAACTTTTTGGGGGGATTTTTTTAAACGGTGTTGTTAGAAATTTTGCATGTAGCAGTTCCTCACATAGCTGTGCAGGTGCATCAACGAGGGCTCCGTATTCTGAGGCTAAGAACATAAACGGTATGCAGTTCAGAGTGGGAATAACGTTTTCGTTGGGTCGTCCCGCTAAAGTCACCATTCTGGAGGTGTAAATACAGGGCTTTATTAACCCTTGTGATCTTTATCTTGCCAACTTTAATAAGGGGGGTCCTGGGCGTGTACTGGAGCGGCTGCTGGAGTAGTTGAGCTCTGCGAGGGGCATTTTACGCCCTCGTTAGTGCAAACGATCACCTGCCAGCAAGTAATTGACGAGGCTTTTCAGCTCCTGGTGCGAGTGAAGGTACATAACCAGACCCACCCATCAGCTTGCAATTGCTGTCTGCTCAGAGATTCGTGATACCGGATAAGATGTGTGTCGGGCTGACAGGTTTTAAAAACCTAAGCAGCGCTAGATTAAATCCAGATTAAATCCCCGTTTTTTTTTTTGTTTTTTTTTTTTTTTTTTAATTTTGTTATTCAGTGCAGGTATATAAAACGTCCTCAGAACTCAATGGGAGTAAGTTTTCGTTCATTTAAACAATTCCTCCTTTGTTGGTGGTATGGCAGTCCAGAAATTGTTGTTATGCCCAAGTACATTGACTTACTCTGCTTGGTGTGAACCTTGGAAAAATAAACGTGACTTGCTTTTCTGTCTGCCTCGGGGAAGGGAGCACAAAGTGAAGTGTTCCCCGTGCAAAGTGCCCCGTGGGCACAGAATCTTGCTGCTCAGCTGCTTCTGTCAGGCAGTGGGTGCCTCCTGCTAGCAGGCGCCAGTGATGGTCCTCCTGGGGGTGTTCCCTTCCCTGCCGAGTATTTGAAAGTAGCTTTGAAAGCCTCCCTTGCTAAACCTTATCTGTGTAGGAGTTACACATTGAAAGTCTGTCTTTCCCCGTTTTGATATATTTCTGCAGTAAGCCCCTTGATGCTGGTGGAATTTTACAGGTCAAGGTTACTGGCTTGTGAAGTTGAAGTTCCAGTGGTGTTTGCAAGTCTGCACCTTCTGTACGGGATGTTTCTTATTGCAAAGGCTAATATTAACTAACATGATTATAAATCTGTATTAGGAAGAAGTGTGGCTGTTGAACATGAAAATGTAGGGAAGTCCTGTCCCAGATACCCAGGAGAATTTCCTGCAAGAAATGTCCATGATCCCAGTCTGTAACCTGGAACAAATTTCCAAGGTTCAAGTAAAGATGCAAATCAGTCCCCTCACAAGTAGCAGGTATGTAGCTGTAGCAGTGTCATATATACTCCCCAGACATAAATGGCATGGGTGTTAAATTGATCTACTAGTTCGGATGAGGCAGAAGGGGCTGTCTGCAAGCAATGAATATGGTTTGTTTGCACCCATATCCAGACTGTGTAGTGCCTATAGGCTTGGCCAGTGCCAATTAGGCTTTGGAACATTGTCAGTATTGGGAAAGAAATGGGAAGCTCCAGCTTCTCCAGACTTGCCCAGCTCTCTTCAATGTGTGTGATGCTGTCTGAGATGCTTGCAGGATGGCACCCTACATTTGCCGTGCTTCTTCCATAATGGTTCTCTCTGTACAGTGTACTGTATGCTGAAATTTAATTGAAGAACAACATTTCCAGCAAAGAGCCAGCAGGGAACCTAGCAGGCCTGGATAGAGCAGCAGATTGCAGGTACAAGCCCTCATGAAAAGCTGCTTTATATTGATAAGAGGCACAGCAGAACCCTGCAAGCAGACTAACTTCTTAATCCCAGCAGCTGTGTATCAGCAGAGAGGAGGGTAGTGACTACACTTTTCACAGTGTGCTTGTCCCAAGAGCAGCTGTGTTGTGGGAGTGTAGTCAGCTGCAACACGTGTTCATCTGGCCTCAGTGGGGGAAGATCTGTTTGTCACCAGCATTTTGTAGGCTTGTTCATTTGTGCTTGTACGCAAAAATGTGTTGGTTTTTGCTTTATATACTTCTCTACCCATTGGCTGGATTGTACAAAGGGCCTAGAGAGTAAGTCGGGTGAGGAGTAGCTGAGAGAACTGACTTTGTCTAGCCTGGAGAAAAGGGGGCTCAGGAGAGACCTTCTGCAACTGTCTGAAAGGAAGTTGTGGGTTGGCCTCTTCTTCCAGGCAGTCAGTCAGTAGGGACAGGACGAGAGGAAATGGGCGCAGGCTGGGCCAGGGGAGGTTCAGGTTGGCATCAGGAAGAACGGAAAGAATTGTCAAGTACTGAAACCAGGAACCGTCCCTGGAGGTGTTCAAGAAACAACTGGACCTGGCAGTTAGTGGTGTAGTTTCTTTGACATGGTGGTGTTTGGTTGAAAACTGGACTCAGTGCTCTTGGAGGTCTTTTCCAGCCTTAGTGATTCCTACTACTCTATAGTAGGAATAGTGAAAAAACAGCTTTGAATCAGAGTCATTCATTGCTGCCAGTATAAATTGTGCTCAAAATCACAGAGCGTACTCTATGTCTTGTCTTTTATTCCTAGGTTGCCCTAAGAAGACAGCAAGCTCAGGAAGAGGAACTGGGAATCAGCCACCCAGTGCCCCTGCCCAGTGTCCCTGAGACGTTTGTTAAGAAGAACAGTGGTGGCAGCTCTTGCCTCTCGCTGGAAAGCAGCAGCCCAATGCACTCGACAGGTACAGCCATGACAACAGCCAGTACACCACCAGGTAAGGTGCTGGGAGAGCGGTGCTCACGGCCGAGGGCCATGGCCAGCTCTGCTTATGCCCACTGTTGATGCCTGTTCCCTCTTTGCAGTGACAGGGTTATGGAGAGTCCTCTCCCCAACAACATTGTACTTTTGGTACAGTTAGCAGAAGGGAAGGATCCAGTATCAGTCTTTAATATTTTATTTGATTATTTTTACTTGAAAATCAAAATTTCTTACACACGGACTGGTGCCGAATATAAAATTCTATAGGGTGTGTGATTGCAAGTAGAGAATTATGGGAAGCTTTTGTCCTTTTTCCCAAAACATGTATTCCTACTACAGTCATAATAAATGGGTTTTGGCTGCCTATGTAGCTTCTTAAAAATTCAAGAGTTTCTACAACTGTAGAGAAGCCAAGTACATAGGTAACGTTATTGACCTCAGCACCAGAGATCTGCCAGCCTTACAAAACTCGATGTGGTGGCACATTGGTTCTATGTGGCGTGGTGTGATGAACTATGAAAGAGTGAATTAACATGGTTTCTGCCAGGGTCCACTCTGGCTAGCTATAGACTCTTGCCCACGCAATACTTCATAGACAAAGGTAAAAAATTGAGAAGCGCTCTTCTCCACATGGGAGACATTCTCCTTTATTCCAAGAGACATGTCAAGTGGACAAACCCATGGGAGAAAGAGGGTGTTCCCTGGTTGCAGGGGACTTTCAGACCCCGGAGATGGGGACAGAGGGAGAGGTCCATAGCCAATGAGGATACCAGTGAGGAGTGGCGAGGGGAGGTTCTCTTCACTCAGGAAGAGACCACCAGGGGTTACTGGAGTGGGTGAGGGAAAGACCTTGTGATGGGGAAAGGGATAACAAACCATGTGAAATAGCATAAGCTATTCAGTGCAATATAAAAACTACTCTGTGCAAATTCCCAATCACCCACTGTAAAAGAACAACTAAATAAACTAGTGCAACACAACAAAAGAGTGATGCAGTCCTTTTCTTTCACTACAGTTACTGTATTGCATTTAACACTTGTAAAAAAAACCCAAAAAAAAAAACGAACAAGAAGAAACAGTATTTATCTTACCTGTATATTCAGTAAAATCATGGCTAGGCAAGTGAAGACTCTAGGCAAAATGTTTTTTCCTATGCAAATTGCTTTTTCCCTTTTCTAACTATGCCTGACAGATACAGTGATTGAATACGTAGAAGAAAGGAGCTGGTGTAATTGATTTCTTGTGTATAGACAGAAGACAGCAAACAAATACAGATAAAATGAAAAGGAAGTTTTATTCATTTTTAATAATCTACACATGCCAGTAATACAGGTATACTTGCCAGATAGAAAGGTAATTCTAAAGTGGGCAATGCCTTGCATTAATTAATAAAAAGACAGTGCATGTTTGTGTCTGTCAAGTGAGTCTGTTCTGTTTTGCAGGCCATTAAAAGTATGTCAGATGGATTTGTTGGATCTAGTGCAGACAGGCAGTTTCAGACCATTGTAGAGGAATTTTGTTGGGAAGCTTTTAAAAGAACTGCTTAATAAAGCAATAAATAGCTTTTTATTAGCTTTTTTTGTTTTCATTATGTTAGTGTCACCTTTGAATTGATGCAGTTACTCCTTTCATATTTGCATTACTGCATGCTTTGTCTATAGGCATGGAAAAAGCTGGCTAAAGATTAAAGTAGTATATTCAGTAATATATAGAGATTGTGGTAACTCAGGAGAACAAGAAGATCCTTGCTTGTACAGAAAGGCCAAAGAATGAAATAATTTTACTGTTGACAAAACTGGCATAAATTTTAATGTTTTTAAAATGACAGTATTTAATTTATTAATCCCATTTTAATAATTATTCGTTAATTTAATTGAATTATAGTATTTTAATGAAAAGCATTGACCAAACAGGCTTAAAGCAATTCACAAGCTTGAATAAGTATTTGAAAACATAAAAATACCTAATTTTAAAGTATTTTGAATTGTTCAACTATTTTTGGTCAGAGCAGTCATCTTTCTTACAATGAGCAATTTAAATACATTGTTTCTCAAGCATTTTACTAAATAACTAACTGTTGTTATTTGTGTCCAAATAAATAACTGTTTGTGAGTGACAACATTTGAAATACACAGCTTCATCTCCAGAAAGAAGATGTGATTCAAGTCAAGAATCAAGACAGCATCAACCTTGTTCACCAGAAATGGAAGCATCTGAGACTAGGAAATCAGATTCATAGTTTTGCTTTTGGGCACCTAAGTAGTAACAGACATTGTGCTTAGCTCAGAGGTGACTACACTGCATAAATAAAGTTACGTCCCTAATAGTTTGGTAGGTTCATCTGCTGAAAACAGTGTAAGTACTCATGGGATTTGACTTTACACCAGTGACTGTCTGCTGGCTCTGAAGCTGAAGGTTGCTGTGCATTTATCCAGATCTGTGGGGTGGTTTGTCAGGTGTTTGAGTATCGGCTTTGGTGAGGAATATAGCCTAAATATTCCCATGCTTTTCTTTTTAGCATATAACAATCTTTTTTACAGATGAAAAAGTTCCACGTGGCATAAGTTCTGTCTTTAGATGTTGGATTGTTTCAGGACCAGATACTTGATGGATTCTTGTATTGCTGTTTTATGATTTTATTAGTACCCTAAACTGCAAGCAAATGAGAGACCCCATTGGAGCAAGTGTCATTGTCTCAGGTTGGTAGGCTGAGGTGCTGATTTTTCAAGAACTTACAGTAATTATTAAAGGAAGCAGGGAAAGTGAAACCCTTCATGGCAAGGGGAGTCCGCAGTTCCCTGCAAGCCCCAGGGGAAGTGGTGGCTTCTGGGAGTACAGTGTGTCCTGTATGATTCACATTAGATTGGGCAAGAGGTGATTTTGACAGCAGTAATTCTGTTCCTTCTCTAAGGTTTTTGGCTTATGAGCACATTTCTTCTCTCGGACTCCCATCACATGGAGCATTGTTTCCCAGCAGAGGAGTGATGTGTGAAGGAGTCACACAAATCAGACATAGTGCCAGAGAGAGAGTCATTGCTTGCTGTATCCATTTTATTAGCAGATCAGAAATAGTATGACTGTTTCTGATACCAGAGGCAGTTTTTCAGATCCCGTTGTGACATGCTTTTTTTGAAAAGGGAAAAATGAATTATCATGGTCAGAGGTGTTTGAACATTAACCATGTCAGGCATGTTTACTTTGGTTGGAGTGTATGTTCCCACTAAAAAAGTAAACTGGGAATTTGTAGGGTAGTTGGAAGGGAGCAGACCATGTTCTCAGGGCATTAGTAGAATGTCTTACAGACTGAATTTGTTGTTCTTGTGCATTTCCCCTTAAAAAGTTGTCGACTGCTGAAAGAAAAGGCCATTTAATTGTACAGAGTAGCAAAAGTCGTTATTTTAGAGCATTTGATGTAGTTGTCCTCCCTTCTGTAGGATAGGTATATCTTGTTAGGTTAACAGATATGCAGAATATAGGAAAGATTATGGTGAAGCATGTACAATGTGCTTTTCAGACATTCTCATAACATCTGTGTTCTTCACTGGTTTGTGTCAATTTAGAGCCTCTGCCATTTTGATATTTAGCAGTCACGGAGGTCAGAGAGGCGAGGCAGATGAGGTCACTAAACACCTTGGGATTTACTGAAAAAAAGAAAGCTGCTCGTACTGAATGAAGGAGAATGCATTTTCAGCTTTGCTTCATTATATTTGATCCTTGTCACAGACTAAGGTTCATGTTTGGCATTTGGCAGTGGAGTGGCTGCATGATACATCACCAGATGACTGGAAGTGCTGGAGAGCACCCCTTATTTCTGCTGCTCTGCACTCTCGTTGGCCCAGTTTAGAAGCATCCAGTATAGATGGGGCTGCTGTGTGATGCAAAATGCCAGCTCCTGGTCCTATGCTCTGTTGTGGTCATTCCCCTGTTGTATTTCCAATGATGGCAGTGTTAAGGTGCTTTCCTAGTATCAATGGTTTTCAAACATAATTTTCAAGAATTGTGAATAGTAAGCTTGTATTTGTTATTTCCCTTTGTTACATTTATTATGTTTGACAGAAACAAAATAGTATTCTTTTTTTTTTTCTCTAAGAAGCTGCTGTCTTCACTTTGAAACTCTTTGACAAATAGAAGGGGTTTTATCTACTCATAAATACAGACCATAGTGGGGTCAGCACTAATAGAATGCCTAATGTGTGATGGTACTAGGATTCCTTTGAATTTATAGTGCCCTAGCTGTCTGCAAAAACCCCACCATGCCTTCTTTACTCTTCCTTTACTTTCTTGATCACTGTGTTGTGATTTCAAAAATTGATGCCAGATCTTGCAGCTGTTGTGCTGCATAGGTGATGAGTTTAAAAAAAACCAGTTGTTATAATGGAAAAACAGCATAGCCTGGTTTAAAAAAGTGAGAAATTTTCTTTTTGAAAGAAAGCTCTTTAACAGTATTTATAGTATAGTGTAATGTGCTGTCAAAATTTCAGTTTCATCAAAGAAGTCTCATTTTAGTCAACTGATCATGTGGAGCTCCTGTGGCCATTTCACTGTGAGAGTGCTTGGGCCTTGAAACAGGTTATCCAGAGAGGTTCTGGAGTCTCCATATTTGGGGAGACTCAGAACTTGGCTGGATGGTGTATAAGCAACATGATCCACCTGGGAAGCTGGCTCTGATTTGGGTAAAGTTTGAGCCAGCTGGTCTCCAAAGATCCTTTCCAAGCTAGACTGTTTTGTGAATCTCTGAAATTTCTACTTGCTTGCATTGACATTAAATCAACATACTTAAATTTGAAGTTCAGTCAGCCTCAATACTGATAAGCATTTGCAAGCCTGTGAAAGAAATCTTAACTCTTTTGACCCAGCAATACTCGATGGTAGATTTTTTTTTTAAACAAACAGTTGGCATTGTGGGGATTGAAAGGTGGTGGAAGGGATTGATAGTTCAGGTGGTGGCAGCCTCAACAAGGCTGGCAGTGAGAAGGCAGCATTAGCTGCTTTGCCTGCCTGTGCTAGGACTAACATAATGGCTGCATGCCTTCGGAGACCTTGGTGGGTCTGCAGTGGTTTTCGATCCATCCTCCTGCTCTTCACTTTTCTCCTGATCTCCTCACTACTTTCTAAGGATGATTTTCTCCTGCTGCACCCATGGCTGCTTCTTTACCAGTTTTAGTTGCTGGCTGCCTCTTGGTCCTGCCAACATCCTTCCATTGCTTCCTCGTGCTTTTACCTGGCTTCTCTCACAGTCAACAAATCTCTTTAAAAAGTGAGGACTGCAGTTAAACATGACTTCTCTTTACTGGATTGTAACAAGCACAGAGAGAAGTTCTTTGTCCTTCACCTATGAATAACTAATCCATCATCATCGTCATCTGGTTTTCTCCAGTTCATTGCAGTTAAGGTGAGAGGAAAAGAATCACATTTGCTTGTGTCTCTTGTAAGAGTTTGTGGATTTCTTACCCCTCCTGGAATGACAAGATTTCCACAGCACAAGTTGTCTTGGGAAGTAGTTGCTGGAAGTGGTCTTCTGCCTGTGTAGTAGTTTTCTTAGTTACTAAATCTCTTTCAAGCTTGACTAAGTAAATATTACAGGAGCTTTGAACAATCTTCCCTTGATTTAGGATATAATTGATCCTGAATAGGCATTTTTAATCCCAGGCTGATACAAGTATGCAATGAACAAAGCACTCCACAGTGTGGTGACCATGGCTTCATAATTTTCAATTCCTATCAAAATAACATGTTTCACTCAGAGTTATGGAAGGAGTTGGTTGTGAAACAAGAAGGAGTGGGCATTTCAGCTTCTCTCTGCTTTTTTGGGTTCACTGTACTTGGGAAAATGGTAGAGGAATTCTGAGCATCTCATTATAAAAGGACATAGATAAATCTGAAAGGATAGAGGGAAGGGTGACAAAAGTGATGCATTGCTTGTAGAAAAGGAGACTAAGGGTGGATATAAACAGTCTATAAATATTTGAGAGGTAATAATATGGAGGAGGGGGAGGGATTATTTACAGTGCTTGAGACAGCATAACAAGGAGCAACGGCTTGAAACTAAAAAAGGCAAAATTAAATTAGACACTAGACACTTTTTTTCCTAACGAGTAGTGCAATTAGCAACAGAGTGACCTGCATAAGGACAAGGGGGTAAGTGAAGCGTAATCAGGAGAGGTGTTTAAGAGTGTGTTAGATTATGATCTCAAGTGATTAATATGGGGGTAAACTCTGATCAATGTGCAGGTTAAAGTAGATGACGGAAATCTCCTACAGCTTTGTCATCTCTTATATGATTCATTGCCTCTAGCCGTTCTTTGACTGTGTTAAATAAATCATAATGTTACAGGGTTCTGCATCCCTGATTAGATGTTTCCAGTCCATTCTCCAGTTCACTTGCAAAGTTTGCAGTTTTCCTGCTTCTCTTTTCAAGCAGTATTCGCTACTGCAGCTTTGCAAACACACATGTGTGCAGGTGCCTGTGTTTTAACTGAGCTAATGTTTGAAGTGTTGTACATATCCATTCAGTGAGGCACTGACTCTCATCAAAAGGTTGGTATTGCAGTTGTATTGGTGAAACAAGGTAGAGCTAACAGCAGTTCTCAAAATGTCTGAATTAAGAAGTTTTTATTTTTCCTGTCAGGCTTTCAGTCCTGCGTGATGCTTCACTGGAAGTGTAAAAACAAATAGAATTATAAACAGATTTGGAAAATCCTCAGAGAATATTGTTTTTCTTTTTCTGTGCAAGTGGTATTCTGAACATTGTCTAGGGCTGTCTTCACCAGAGGCAGAGACTGGGGAGAGGTTTCTGCAGCATGCCAGGGAAGCAAGGGTGCCAGGGACCAGTCATGACCTACTCCAACTTCCTTACTTTGAGAGAGAAAGGCTGCTCAGTCCTAAGATAGAGGCAAAGCACAGAAACCTCAGCAGTTACTTCTGTCCTTTCCTCACATTTCGGAAGAGATTTTTTCTCCCCCAGAAGGATTTTCAGTAGAACTTTTTTTTTTAGGGTTTTTACTTCATTTTCAAAACTACTTCACCACAGGGCTGTCTGTGTTTTCAGCATCTTGCTGTCCCAAGTTTTTTCACACCACATGAGGTTTCCAGACATATATCTGTGGTTATAGCAAGATAGCAGCCGAGTGGTGTTTGCTTTGTGCTGGACAGACTTTGCTCTGTACAGTGTCCTAGCACCAGATTTCCTTCCCACCTAATACCTTAGGGCTGGTCAGCACATCCAGTTGTTCCTTTTGCCTTGGAAGCTCTTCCTCTGTAACACTGGCATTTGCATATGTGCATTCAGATTTAGAGAGTTATCTGTGCCAGATTGTGCTTTTCATTTGTTATTATGAATACTGAGATAAGTAATGGAGCAGAAGCAGAAAATGTACTAGGAGTTTCTAAGAATTTACTATCCATGAGCACATTATTCACTATCTGCAGCTAATCTCTTGTTCCTTTCTGTGTCCTTGAAACAGTTATTATAACTTCTCTGAATGTGTGGGGCTCTTTGTTTTAAAGAAAAGATATAAGTAAGGAGTGAAGGAGTACTGCACGCTTCCCTGGCTGAGCACTGATTTGATTTCTTGCTTCTCTTTTTGTTTCACATGCTTTGTTGTACCTTGAAGACTGCTTTCATTTGCTTAATTTATCAAATAACTTCCTATTTCAGCCTGTTCAACCATTTTCCATTTACAGTAGATTTGTCACTTAATAACATGAGAACTAAAATGCAGTTTTGAAGGTTTGTTTTGTAGGAATGCCTTTTCATATGCTTCTACTCATTCCTCTGCTTTATTGAACTTTACTAAACTTTCTTCTGAGTTTGAGTACCTGCTAGTCTTAATCAGGATTGTGAACAGCTCCTTTACTTAAATAACAAACACTGTTCGTGCACATCTGTCTTGTGTTTTCTTGAAGAACTTGCAGAGAGTTAGTTAAATACTGAGTTTGACTTCCTTTGCAATGAGAATGGATGTCTGATTATTTGGTTTTTAATTCCTGTCTCCAGTCTTTATTTGTATTATTTTATTGCTTACAGGTTAGGCCACTATTTGCTTATTTGGATGTCTATAGTAATGGACACAACTGAACCTCAGCAGATGCTAAGCCACTGTAGTTCCTGTCACTGTGCTTTTCTGTCGGTTATGCATGAACACCATTCCTTAGTGATCAGTTTCCATTTGCATTGAAGCCAGTTATGTGAGTGCAAATGTTGTTGCACCCATGCAACACTGGCAATCATGCACAAAAGTTACGCACATTTGTGTGATTCTTGTTCTCTTGTTCAGGTCTGCTGGATGTCTGCAGTGCTTTGTCACTACTCCTGCTTTTAGTTTTTGCATCACATACTAGGTAGAGTTAAAAAGCCCTCCTGTTATTTCCAGTTGGTCTGTTGTAGAAACTTTTGGGTTTCTGTCATGATAATAGCTTACAACCACGTATGGGCTCCAGCTAATTCCAACCATTGTCCTACTCCCTTTATTATTTTTAGTGTGAGGCATAGTGATTTTAACCTAGTCATATTTCCTCCAAGGTCTCCTATCTCAGACACTTGTGAAGCTTTCCCTCCCTTCTAATGTTTTCTTTGATCTCTCATTAATGACTTAAATCCCTTTAGATTTAATCCACACCGAGTTTCTTTCTCCTGCTCTGAATTTGCTTCTTTGCCCATGCAGGTGTTTGGGCTGTTTTCCATCATTGTCCAGAAATCTGTTTTTCTTTCCTAATTTCCTATAATTTTTAATTTCTTCCTCTGTTTTTTAAAAATTGTGATTTTACTTTTGTTTCCATTACTCACTTTAGTAGCATATTGGATTTGATAGCATGAACACAAAGAGTTAACTATTTGTAAATTTCCTTCTCAAATTGGATATCTCGAGTAATAACATATAGACATAGATATGCACACACAGTAGTCATACTCCAGCTTTTATACTGAGGATTGAAAATGGTCCTTGTTCTCATGCCCTTAATTTCTGAAGCACTTATTTTATTGGTCCTGATCCTGTTAGCTATCACACATGTGTCGTGGTTTGACATGCTAATAACTTCAGATTTGTAAATAATCCTGTTGTTACAGTTCAGTGTGGACAAACGTATGCTGAGCATTAAAATAGTGCCTACCACCTTCACAGAGTCAAAGCCATATTAAAAGATTTTGAATGTATTTTATTTACCAAAGCCATTCATATTTTTTCCACTTAAGATTTGAATATGATCACTATAGCTGTGTTATAGTGAACAAAAGTGCAAGAAAAGAAAGAACAAGCATTAACCCCCCAGCTCACATAAAAAGATCAACTACTCTGCTATAGTCAGTGACAGAGACATTGAAAGTTGAATTTGCTGCCATAGATATCTTACTGAAGGCCTGAAGCTTAAATTAATTGTGGAATTGAAATATTATTTTCTGTAGGTTTTATTTCTACTACTGTATTTAGGAGGATTGTTAAGTTGCATGCTAAATGTTTGCAGCAGATCATTTTTATTAAGTGTACACTAAATGTGAACAAAATGTTCCTTCTCCAGTTCTACTGAAATCAGGCATATTTCAGCTGTTAGCTGGATCTGCACTGGGGCTGTGTGTGGGGCTGAGAAATTTACTATGCCAGGCTGCAGTCTTCTGGATGAAATTGCTCTCTCCTTGTGTTTTGGGGTTTTTTTTCTTTGCACAAATTACATTTTCTTTTTTAAAATACAGGTTTGTGTGAAGATTAAAATTAACCAAAAATCTTGAAATTTAAAGGGTTTTTGAATTGTGTTAGAAACACATATACAGAGTTAGCAATAATTTTACCCATTATGGAATAATAACTCTACATATGGAAGATGGGAATAAACATTCAGTAATTTTTTTCTGGTCCTTACTTTACAAAAAGGCATGTAGTATTATAGCTTTATATGGAGATGGTGACATTCCAGTTCCAACAGGAACTAAAATCAGCAGGACTGGACAACTCAATATGCAATATTAAGAAGAAAAAATAAAAGAACAGTAATTTGGCTGAGGATATGGGAAGTCTCCCTTACTGGAAATATCCCAGAACTGCCTGGACACAATAGTGTACAATGTCTTGTAGGATGACCCTGCTTGAGCAGGGTTGGTGGGCCAGATGACTCCCTGCCATCCCTTCCAACCTGACCCACTCTGTGATTTCCAGTAAGTCTTCTAACCCTGAGAATGTTCCTAAATCTTGAAAGAAAGATGATGTCATGCCAGTGTTTCAATAAATGTGGGTGTGGTAGGGTATGTGGCTGCAAATCTATCAGCTTGACATCACTTTTTTGAAAATAGTGGAACAATCCACAGAAAAATAAAATATGCAAGAAAGGGAGAAATGCAGCTGTCAAATGATGTTCACACAGCATAGATTAACAGAAGTTTATGGGTAAAAATTCTGTCAAGTTGGTAATCTTACATAGTTACAAAATTGTTTGGTGAAGTTACATACTCATGCAGTCACAAATCCTGTAGGGCATTGGATTTTTGTATCACCTGGCATCTTGGTTAGAAACCTGAACTGACAGAAAATCATTGTTTCTGGAGGCATCTCACAGGGACGTGCTCTTTGCTGTAGTCATCTCACTGGTATCTTGGAAAGAAAACTGGCATCATCACAGGTTGTGCTGGTATGTAATGGAAAGGTACATGTACTGGCAAGCACTGCAGAAGATAAAAGTGCAGTGCAGGGAGACTTAGTTAGATGATGGTCACATAAAAGCAAAAGCTGTTTTAACCATATGAGAAGTGAAAAATTAAGAAGTCCATCCAAAAGAAACACTGTTGCTGCACAGCTGGTGATCCTGGGGGATACCTGTGCTGAATGTTAGTGGTTCCGGGTGAAAGAGGATGAACTGGCACAGTCCTTCTAGGCAGGTATGTGGTTGGGGGAGCTGGTGGGGTGGTCATGAAACTAGTGCTAGTGGGACTCCTGCCCTGAGAATATGGTACATACCAGAAAGTGGGCTCAAAATGAGTATTGGAAGGGAGGGCATCATTAAATCAAAACCAGTGTAAAGTTAGGAGAGGGGACAAGGGAAGTAGTCTTGTTTCCCTGTTCATACTGTTGTCTAGGTTTCTCATTATAGCTAGTGGTGGGGATGTAGCAATGGTCTGGACCCACACATCTGGACTTTAACTTGGAAGAGCTCAGGGAGGAGACAAAGAAATTGTTGAAAGACCAGAGAACATGTACTGAAGTGAAAGCAGTTTATTTTACACTTTAGTGATCTCCTTAGATAACCGTTATTTGATCTCCAATATGATTGTTCTGATTGCTTGTGCCTTTGCCAGACTATGCCAGCTCCAGTTAAAGTTTTCTGTGTTATTTAATGGAGTAAGTTTGGTGTTGTGAACAGCAGCAGCATTGGGGATGCAAAATCCTGTGAATTCACCATAAGTTTCAAGAAGGCCTATAGGAAATAAGCTTAGTTCTGAGGTCTCCTAACTTTCCCTGAAATGTGTTGTCCTCTTTGCATGACATTTATCATAGAGTGTTTCTTTCTGGCAAGTTTTATCCTTTTTAAAATCTGTTGTCCCACTTAGAACTGGTTTAGCTCTTCAGAAGTAGAACTAGGTAAATGCCATTTTGCTCAAAGACCACTCTGCAGTTATTTTCTCCCTTTTCTAGAAGGGAGAAAAAAACAATACTGGTTTCTTCCAGGTGAAATTGAATTCTTCCAGTCAGTTAGCCCTTGAGAAGCATGCCTTGTACTCATAGACATTGCTGCCATTATGCCAGCTCCTCACTGATAATGCTGTCTGAACTCAACGGTCCAGCAGCTGCACCTAGCAAGGAATTTTTCATGACACCCATACAGTTTTCAGACCCACTGCAGGAAAGCTGCAATGACTGATTGTTTTGTCTTGCTGTGGTGGGAGGAGGTGAAAAGCAAATGGTAGGAGTTGGGAGGTGATAAGGCATGGCCGCGATAAAGAGGTGGAATAGATTGGTCCTTGTACACTCCAGTTTCAGGGAAGAGGCCAGAGGCCTGCAAGAGGCTCAGAATTGCTACACCACACACTTTGGGGTTTGTTTTAAATGTGTATTCCTGCTTTGAGAAGAATTAATGTATATTTCTGGTTTGGGTTGGAGAGGTACTGGGTTGTCAGTAAGGTGTTTTGGCTATTCTTAACCTGGAGACATAGCTGCTGTTAGCCCACGTAACTGATATAGCTGGTACTTGCTATTTTTCTGTCTCTAACAGGTGTTAGAGCGCAGCTCCATACCCAGGGCTGTCTGGGAAGGTAGTCTGAACAGAAAGGAAAAAGAACCACCAGATTTCACGTTTGAGCTCAACGTAGCCATAACAATAGCCATAACATTGGCAGTTGATGGAGAGAGGAAGAGACACAGTTTCCTGAAAAGCTTTCCGGCCAAAACAATTTGGAGTGCTCCAGATCTGGCTTTCAATAGGAGAAAGAGCCCTTACATCTCAGAAACCAGGTTCCAAGCATGATCTCCCTTTCTGCTCTGTGGACCCTGCTTGTTGCCTGTGTTTGCTGGATCATCTTGGTTGCAGAGTGGTCTCCACCTCCCCACTTGCCTGAGAGGCAGCACAGAGTGAAGGGCCAGAGATCTGCAAACTGCAGAGAAACACAGAAAGGTTTTACCTTCACAGCAGTGCCTTGAGTAGCTACCTCTTAGCATTTGAATTCAGGATTACTTTTAGGAATCCGGGGTCTCCTGATTCAGTCTTCTTTTAAAGGGAGAAGGCTTTCACTGACAGATTTGAAAGGCATGATTCTCCATACCTTGTGCTACAGCAATTCATACTGTTCACTTTTAGTACAAAGTACCTGATCCTTGATGTTTCCTTCTATTTGTCATGATAGAAGAGTGTCTCAGATTTCCTGATTCCTGGGAAGTTTATATATTTAACGACATAGTTCAAAAGCACCAAAACCTCTTTTTTGTACTACAGTTTCTTAAGTCATAATTTCATCAGTATGTCTTTGCAGATAGAGATGTGAGTTGAGAGTTTTATGCATACAAGCACCTAAACAAGAGGTTTTAGGATAAAGCAGTCTCTGGAGTATATTGATAAATAGGGAACTAAGTGGAAGACAAAAGTCAGGCTAACAGGGCATTATCTCTCCTGTTTTCTTGAGTGCCCTGCTCTGTCACCTCCAGTTCTGGTGCCCTTAGGAAGAAGAGGGGCATAGTAAATGGACTTATAGTGCAGTGAAGCTCTTAGCCAAAGCAGGTAGTGCTGGGATGCTGATCACTGCCTGGTCCTTTTCTGGGAGCTTTGAGGGTAATGTAGACAAAACCCTGGTTTTTTGCACATTCACATCAGTGTACATAAAAGACAATCTCTGTGAATGTCATAGTGGACCAAATTTGTCTGTCAAGAACCTATACTGCATTAACCAAAGCTGTGAGTGGGGAATGGGGTGGTTTGTGTTCTGCATAGTAAAGGAGCAGTAAATGGACTTCCTGAAAAGAGCAGGGATCAGCAGGTTACAAAGCTGTGAAAACAAGATGAAACAGACTCTGTGGAGAAAGAGGAAAGAGAAAAGGTGGCAGAAGAGAGCAGCTGGGGTCTCATCTTCAGAGGCTGATGTTCCGGTTTAGCTTCTTGTTGCTGTCATGCTTCTTAAATTCCCACTGAGTGACTCCAGCCTTTTTCCTTTCCCTTCCTTCTGTTGCTAGAGGGATTTCTTTTCCTCTTCTTACTTGATCTAAAGCAGGGAGTGAGAATAGGGAAGATGTTAATTAGTAATATTTTGTACGGTATCACTATGCAAGGTACAAATAATAAATCACATGGTACATGCTTAGACAATTTATTGCTGGCTTTTGTATATGCTGTGACAAGTGCTTGAAAGGTCAAAAAAGCTTCCTTAACAAATTTGATAAGATAATGCAGTGAGCTGTAACATCATGAAGTCCTGGGGGCCATAGACCAGAATAGAAGAAATAATTATGCATGGTAATGGGTAATTACAGATAATGGCCTTTTTTGGGGGTGGCAGAAAATTACACAACCCCACAGCCTTGCCTGAAATGAACATTGTCTAGCACATTAACTTTATATCAAGTTAAAAGTTGAATGCTGGAACCAAAGATAATCCACAACTTCTAATGGGAAGAGAGCAGAAATACTCCTCTCAAAGATGGAGCATGCATGTGGGTTTTGTACCCTGGGAGGCAGCGTTTCTCAGCAGAAAGCAATAGTGCCAGCTTTCTTTGACATCTGAAATAGCTCTGTCATGATTGTGTGGTGGGAGAAACACATTGTACCAGAGTTTCTGATTATGATGTTAGGGAGTGATTTCACACTGGCCTTGTTCAAGGCTACTGTCCAACCTCAAAGCCAGATACGAATTGAACTAAACTAATGCATTGCACTACTTAATATTGCTAAACCAGCTAATAGGAGTGTGTCAATGCTTTATGTACTGAGCAAGGAGAAATTGTCAGATACAAGATTCTTTTGAGATATGAAGGCAGGTGTTTCCTGACCGAATAATTTTTTCTGTGTGTTTTAATGGTGTAGCTGTCCCTGCTGCAGAAGCTGGGTTGCAGGAAGTATTAAAAGTGGTGAAAACAGTCACTCTAAATTGAAAACTGCAGGAAATGTAAACTTACCACTAGTTCAGCTTGCTCACTGGGCAGTGCTTACCTGCTTGTTGAGTCACTATGTTATTCGAGTACTCCCAGTTCTGTATTTTCAACAGCGGAGCTGTGTATGTGCAGAGTCTCTGTAGGCATAGAAAAAATAATAAATGTGAACCATTGGTTTATATAAGAACACATGCCAGTAAATGGGGGCAGTGAAATTCTCATGATTGCCACAATGCATATGCCAATCCCTTTTCTGAAATTCCCAACTAATCCAGTCTAATGCCACATGACTAAATTGAACCATGCTACAGCATGCTCCCAGACATGGAAATGTGGCTCTGCTATCCTGATTTATAAAACAGTTGCTGGTGTGCACCTGTCACAAGTAAGGTGACTAATAATATCCCCCATATTTCTCTGTGGGTTCCCAATGGGCACTTTGGTGCTACCACCCTGTTTTACTTGCTCAAAAAGTCTAATAGTTGGGACTCTTATGTCATTTGACCTCATATCAGAGGCTTACCCGCACATACTTAAATTACCTTTGCCAGCACATAATAAGATGTAAAACTGGCCTTTAACAGTACCAGTAGGAATAGAAAATAGTCTATGCTTTTATGCAGCCTTTAAACTTCAGTGTTTTTACTTCTCAGTATATAACCTTAAAAATACATTTGCATCTGTGAGAAAGAGATGATGATGGAAATTCCTGTAAATCACCTGGTCTTTCTCCTTTCTTCTCCCAAATGATCTATATACTGGCCTCTGTGTTGATTTTGCCATGCATATCCGTAATTTGTGTAAATCACCATAGCTTTATTGAAGTAAATGGTCTGAGACTGGTTTACATTACCTAAGGACTGGACCAGTGTTTTTCACTGTGCTCTGCTAAGCAAAGGCAGGAGCCCATCATAGGTTACTGAATGTAAAAGATATATATGTGTAACTGACCCCTAGTACTCACCTTGTTTAAAAGAAAATACCAGCCACCCTGAAATGAATTACTGGTTAACTACTATTAATATGCCATAGAGTCGGAGAGTCGTCTACAACACTGAAAGATCCATACCAGTATTTATTGTGCATCATATTGATCTTCTATGAAACAGTGGGCCATATTTCAAACTGTGTACATAGTGCAAAAAGGTAGCATCAGTTCTCTATGGGACTTATTAAAGACGTAGAACTTAAGAGATCCAAGGGCACAGCTGCATGAAGAGGTACTGTTGTCTTTGCTGCAAAAGTGTTGCTCGTGGATGAAGAGCCTGTGATGGCCTACATAGTAGACTTGGTATTCTGAAATCTGAGTGAGAATTTAAACTGCTTTCTTTTTTTGTTACTGTTACTCTATTTTCTGTATATCCTTGTACAGGCTCAGTCCCATTCTTTATCATGTTGTGTTTGCAACTTCCGAAATATTAAATTTGTGTGTAACAGTGAGGGAAAGGCCCAGGTGCCCTTCCTACTTTTTCCGTCTGGAGAGTGAAGACAGCCAAGGCATAAGCCTAGCTCCTGCAGCAAAGCTCATATTTTTAAGTGCATGTGGAGGGGCAGAGTAGGAGCTTGACAGTGCAGTAGGGGTTACTTCTTGAGAGCTTTTCCTCTCAAAAATTTCACCCTGATATGCAGGTGTTGTAATGCTGCAAGCTTTAAGACAAGGGAGAATCCTCTTCTTGCCAGGAGAGCCATTCAAATGTATTGAATTTGGAAGAAAGAAAGAAATCTGCTGAAAGCTGCTTCTTTAACCTTGGTGTTCTCTGCTTGCTGGCAGAAAACAATCACAGTCACAGGCTGACAGCCTTCCTTGAGAAGAACACTTACTTGGTTGAGTGGCTGGAGGCATGGCTGTAGGAAGGTTCAGCCAGTAGGTAGGAGTCTACCCGTACAGGTATGGGCCAAGGACCAACCAGAGTTACCCCAGCTAGATAGTTATAGATGATGATTCCTACAGATCTGTCCTTCCACATTTAGAAGTGTGGTGTCTCGTTGGATTTAGGGAAAATTAACTATTCTGGCTGTATTTCCGATAGTGTCACAGGAGTCCTAGTTCTTCAAGGAGCTGGGAGTGTCTTTCCCTTCTTTTGAACTTTACCTTTCCCTTTGCTCCTATTTTTTGTTGTTAATCTGCTGGGCACATGTCTGTAGAGTGGCCCTGTGGCTCAGAATAGTTGTATGCCAGAGATGTTACAAGGACCATGGATTTCATAACTCTGGGTTTATAAGGGAAAAAAATGTCCCAGGTTGCTTATGCTTGGGGATTTATGCATATGGGTGCCTGAGCCAGCTCTGCAGACCAGCTTTGGACATAGCAGCTGATAGTAGTGTAAGGACTTGGAGCATGGAGTGATGGCTTAAAGAAAGCAGAGAACACTTCTGCTGCGTTTTAACAGCCCTGAACTCTGATTCACTGATGTGAATAAGAATCACATTCTGCAGCTACATAAAAGAAAATGCGGGACAAGTCAAGCCTTTTGCACTGCTGGTGCCAAATGATGGTAGCCCAAACCACAGATAGATAAAAGAAGGATTGAAAAGCTTTTTTTTTTTATCCTTCTCCTTAATACAGCAGAATACTGCCACTGCTGCTCTTCAGGAGGGAGCTGTACCACTAACAGCTGCCGGAATGTCACAGAAGCAGCAGGAATATCAGGAATGGTTGTGAGATTTGGTGGATAGCTATGGGTAGCTATCTGTTCCAGCCTAACCCATCTTGTCCCATCTTAGGAAGTGTAGCGCATAAGACCTTTCCAAAGGTTGCAACAAAACCTCTTACTTTCTCCCCCTCTTCCTTTTAGCTGCTGGCACCCAGGGTGACTGATCTCTCCTGTGTATTAGAGAATAAGAATCACAGAATAATTTAGATTGGAAAAGCCTTGTTAAGATAATTGAGTCCAGCCTTTTACCCATCACCACCTTGTCAACTTGACCACAGCACCTAGTGTCACATCCAGTCATTCCTTGATACCCTCCAGAAATGGTGATTTTACCACCTCTCTGAGCAGCCCATTCCAGTGCTTAACAACCTTTTCCACGGAGTTCTTTCTGATGTCCAGTATGAACCTCCATTGGCATTCTGCCACTTTGTACCCGGGGAAAGAGTCCAAACCCTACCTGGCTACAACCTACTTTGCGGTAGTTGTAGAGAGTGGTAAGGTCCCGCTGAGCCTCCCTTACTCCTGCTTGAACAACCCCAGTCACTCCTCATGGGACAAGTGTTGCAGAACCTTTCCCTACTCCTGTTCTTCTCTGGACATGCTCCAGCACCTCAGTGTCTTCCTTGGAGTAAGTGGCCCAGCTGAATACAGTGCTCACAAGGTGTGGCCTCACCAGCTCCAAGTACAGGGGACAATCCCTGCCCTGCTCCTGCTGGCCACACCATTGCTGGTCCAGGCCAGGATGCCATTGGCCTTCTTGGCCACCTGGGCCCTGCTGGCTCATGTTCAGCTGCTGTCAGCAGCACCCCCAGCTCCTTTTCCTGTGGCAGCTTTGCAGCCACTCTGCCCCAGCCTGTGGCACTGCCTGGGGTTGCTGTGACCCCAGGGCAGGAGCCAGCACTGGCCTTGTTGAACCTCACACCACTGGCCTTGGCCCATGGATCCAGCCTGTCCAGATCCCTCTGCAGAGCCTTCCTGCCCTCCAGCAGATCAGAACTCCTGCTTGACTTAGTGTTGTCTGTGAACTGACTGAAGATAATCTTGATCCTCTCATCCGGATCATGCAGGTGTAAAAATACCTCATCTTCCTGGTGCTAGTATTTTTAATAGGGAGTAGTAGCCCTTCTAATGATGCATTGTAAATTGCAAGACACTGCAGAGATTTTAGAAGAAATTGTGCATTTGTGCAACATAATATAGCCTTGTGAGAAGTTCAGCAGGTGACTGCCTTGCATGTCTCTGTCATCTGAAATCTATATCCCAGCAAGGAATGTGTTGGAGGATTTTAGTTTTGCCTTCTATGTTGCAACATTTAAAGCAGAGCAATTGGAATGCAGCTTTATTTGAGAGGTAAATTTAGGGAGGGGAGTCAAGCTTGCGCTGTGTCTGTGGTCTAAGTTCTGATTTTATCAGATGCAGACAAAAGGATCTATGAGTCTTGCCTAGAAGCAGAATAATAACAATTTAAAAAATTATAGAAATGAAAGTACAGAAACTGTGAAAAGTCTTCTGTGGCATTGGAGGCACTTCTGTTTTGTGTGGAAATTTGAGAAATACTCCAGATAAACAAGGCCAGCTAACATGGGTCTGCAGAAAAATCAGGTGCAGGAGGCATAAAACAGTCATTGCTAATAAATAGTTCATTGGTGTCAACAGAATGGCAGCAAGAACTGAATGGGGGCACTGTGTAATTTAGTGATCTGGAAGGAGATGATCCATGATTGCAGAAAGCTTTTATTATAGCTGAAGAAGTGAAACACAATTGTATTGTAAATAGCAATAATGGGTAAAACTGATGATTGATCTAATATGCAGCTAATACACAGGACTGTGGATGTTGTTACTATGACACTGAGAGGCTGTTCCACAGGTAAGTAACCAAGATACCAGGTACATCAAGAGAAAGATCCAGAACAAACTAGACCTGCCCAAAATGTCTCTTAGGGCTGTTATTTCCTATGTGCCTGTTGCCCATGCTGCTTCATGTCCATACCAATAACTCTTGGGAGTTCATCTGTATGCTTTAAACCACATAGTTTTCTTCTCTACAAAACAGTTGGACAACATCATGGGGAGAAGAGTAGCTTCTTACAAAGAACTGGTACAAGGCAGGGTCACAGACATGAAAACTAGAGCCAGATATGGAGGGATCTGGATGTTTCCTTTTTTTCCCTTGTAAAAGTGCATATAAGATTGTGGCAGTTTTTTGTTGTGTCTGGCTTGGCAATGTAACTGATGCCAAGAGAGAGAGCTTGGGTATGCAGTAGTACCAACAAGCACCTTCTATTTTTCAAGCTTGCAAGTACTGCAAGGCCCTGGTTGACAGTGTAGTGGGGAAATCATGGCTTCTCATTGTCTGAGAAGCATCCCCGTCTTCGGAATGACAGGGAGGCATACCTTGCCTGTGGGGAGTGCAGCCAGCTAACCCCTGATCTGGAGGCAGTCCAGAGTGGATGCAGCAAGTCACAAGCAATACTTTTCTCCTCCTCCTCTTCCTCCTCTTTTGCCAGTGGTTGGGGGATCTTGTTCTGCTCTGTGATTTTCTAGGTATGGGAGCTAAATTTGGGTATGAAGGCTCGGCAAGGATTGAGGACAATACTGCTCACAGGTAGCATGTGGGTTCCTTGGACACCTTGGCTATTCCTGTAGTATTTTGCCCACTGAAACTTCTCTTGCCTTGTGGCTGTTTGCCCTTCCTAGAGGCATGTTCAGAAGGTGTCCTCTCACCTTGAGGACACTGGCTGGGAGGAGTCATTCTGTAGCATTCTGTAGATCCTCTCTGCTTCTAGAGAGTTACAAGAGACTTGGCACACTGTTACAGCTTAAAAAGTTGTAGGGGACTGCAAAGTTAGGCGATGTAAATCATTGTCCCCACCATTGACACTGATTGAAGATTCAGAGCATTGTCTTAACCTGCAGTTGGTTTTGTCTGCTGGTTTGCAGTCTGTGGTGTGTGTAGGTGGCATCGTGGACTGTGAGTAGTTGTTGGTCCGCTTGAGTTTCCACCGAACACTCAGCCATGTTTAGCTTTCAGCTCCTACTTCTTCTTATTTACCACTCTCTCTCCAGCCTTTGGGAGGAGTAGTAGCTCATTAGAAGGTGAAACATAATGTTCTTTTTTTTTTCTTTTCCAGAGGGACGGATGCTCATTCAGGACATCCCTTCCATCCCCAGCAGAGGGCACTTGGAGAGCACATCTGAGTTGGTTGTGGACTCCGCCTACTACAGCAGTTTTTACCAGCCTTCTCTGTATCCTTGTTATAACAACCTGTACAACTACTCCCAGTACCAGATGGCAGTGGCCAGTGAGCCTTCCTCAAGTGAGACAGGGGGTACAATTGTAGGGTCAGCCATGAAGAACAGCCTTCGAAGTCTCCCAGCAACATACATGCCGAGCCAGTCAGGAAAACAGTGGCAGGTATGATCTCCGCCTTGCTGGTTTCATGGCTGTGCAAAACCAGAATCATATTCCGGGATGGCATTAGGACCTGTTTTAAGAAAGTCAGACAAAAATGGGTGGTTGCAATGCAGCATAACGAAAGTAATTACATAGTTGGATATTAATAATGGTATGGATATATTGCCACAAGCACAAACGGTACAAACTTGATTTTATCTTCTATGTGACAGTACATTATGAATTGTGTTCCAGAAAAAAGAGTCCAACTCAATTGCCCAGCATAACATCTTGGGAGTCTAAGGTGTAATTTCTGGGAGGCTTTGCTCTTCAGAAGCATGGGTTTTTCCATGTTTCACATCCAAGGTGCCAAAGTGACCTGGGAGATAGGCTGTTGTCCAGTGGTTTGATTGCAGTCTATTGAATGTGACGTGGCATATTGCTAGTTATGTGTTCTGGCAATGGCAGCTCCAGAGCTTGTGATTTTTACACATGTAGTTCAGGTTTCAGGCAGTACCTGAGAGGTTCAAACCAGAGCTCTATGTACTTTGTTAGGACAAAAAGCAAATCAAGCCCTCTCACTCTAGGACTTGATAATTGTAGCCTCCAATTCAGTATCAGGCAGAAACTGGAAAAGGGAAAATCTGCTAATATGGGGGATTCTTGGCAAAGTGGAAACATTTCAGTGACTCTGGGACTGTTTGGTTTTGGACAGAGATGCTTTTTCTGTCTGAGACTGAACTGGTAAGGCTGTACCCTCTGCGTCTGTGTATGCCTGTGTCCCTTGTGTAAGGACAGGAGAGGGCAGACCTCTTCTGTGGAGCATCAAGACAGGGCAGGCTGCTTCTGCAAAGGCTGTGTTGTGAAACCACTCAACAGTGAAATGTCCACCGAAACCTCCTTGTGTAAGTGAACAGATAGGTCATCCTGTTTGCTGACAGGGAGTTTCTCTAGCCAGGTCTTTCTGGCACAGGGACCAGCTCTGAAAGGGCATTTTAATTTTTGATACCAGGGAGCTGAAACTAATGCCAGAGTGATTGCAATTACTGTAGCACTTGCCACTATTCCGCGTCCCTTTTTCTGCTGTGAGTTCAGCAGTAGGGGATAAAGAGCTATCTCCCGTCCTTCTGCAGTGCAAGTCCATGCCATAAGAGCTTTCTTCTCTTAGTGTGTTGATACATGAAGGTACACCTTTCCAGTTGGTGGCATCCTCTCCAGCTGATGAGTTCAATCACCAGGCCAAGGGAAAAATTAGTCAAGGCGACTTACAGGATTTTGTGCATGGTAATGGGGTGAGGTGAGAAGTGCTTTTTCAACTTTTTCATTTTGGTTGATTGGGTTAGCCTGGTATAGCAGAGTATTTCATATAGAAGGTTACTTCTCAAGCATCTGCAGGACTTGGCTTGCTGATGCATGGAGACACACAACACAACAATCACAACACAAACGAAGGGTGGCAACATTTGCCTTGTGAAAATAACGTTCTTGCAGGTTGCTAGTCCCACACTTCACCTAGCACATGGTGTTCGAGGAAGAGTTACGTGAGTATCTTAAAACATGTTAAACCTTAGAATGAAGATGTAGTGTCTCCACAGTTGTGTTGTCAGGTACTGTAATGTATATAGAAAGCCTTGGCTTAGAAAGTCTGTGTCTCACTTGCGAGATCACCTGCTGCTTGTGGAACCTTTGACACCCCTTAAAGAAATTAAAACAACTGTGTGGTTTCCGTAATTCTTCTCTTCAGGCCCTACAGAAACTAACTTCTGCTTAAGTGCCATTCAAATTAGTGAGATGTTGAAGAGGTAAGTAAGGAAAAAACTACATGGTTTAAGTCAAAAAGGACGGTTTTCTTTCCACCTTTGAGTAGGCTCAAAGCTGTGAATGTCTCTTGTGGGATATGCCACATTATTCCATTCACCTTTATGTGAATTTAATTGTCTACCACATCTAAGATTTTAATTTTTCCAGAGCAGACCTTTGGGATCCCTCAGTGCTGTTTTAGTTGCATGTCCAGGCAGTGAGAATAAAGGTGCTGCTTTTTGCCTGCAGAATTGATGTCTCCCCAGCTTCTAAATGTCCTGAAACCAGGATCAACTTCTTCCCTGCCGCAGGGCAGGGTGTAGTTCAAGGTCAATGTTTTGTAACTTAAAAGCTGTTTTTCAGACTGATCTACAAATAGGATAGTTATTGCTGGAAGAGTTCTGCGTCTTGGAGTTTGCGTACTCTTAAAACAGCATAAAATTGCACAAATAATGATAAGTTTTAGTGAGAGGCTAGAAAACATTTGATGGCAGTGGGTACAGTGATGCTGAGGTTGTAAAACCCTGTGTGGCACTGAAGATGGTTTATTTTTAGAGGAATAAGGTCTCAATTGCTGCACGTGGTTTTACATAAATTCTGCGTACGCGGGTTACCAGCAAGGGAACATCACAGAAATAGAAATAAATGGAGTATGAATAACTAATGAGCTTTTCTGTCAAGCGCAGTAAGGAATTAAAGGAGAGTTTCATTCAAAGCATGATCCTCAAAGAGGAATCAGACCTTGCTTACATTCAGGAGGTTTGGCTGGCAAACCTGTGTGTGCTTACCCTCCTCAGAGAAACACATAGCTGTTACCTACACTGGGACTTCTGCTGGGCTGCTTGTACTGACTGAATTTATTTTTTACATGTACAGGCTTTATTAAACCAGACTCCAGTACAAGTGCTTTTTCTTGCCTAACTTCTATGGCTGTTAACTGTTTTGATCTGTTAACTGTTTTTTCTTTGCCAGAATCATAGCTCAGCAGTGCCTGCTGTAACCAAATTAGGTTACAGCAGGCAGCTTGCTAAGGTGTGAGCTCACAGGAGGGTTTCTTTTATGGTAGAAGTCACTGTGCTCACTGGAAGGTAGTCTAGTATAAGCTGGGTAGACAAGATACCTGGCTTTTCCAGGCTCACTTGGTGAAGGCTCACAGATCCTAGATTAACTTCAACCACACAGGGAGAATTGCATATTTAACTTCTGGATTAAGACAAGGCCTTGAGCAGCCCAGCTGTCTGCTGTTTCAGAATTTAGGGAGCAAGAGAGAATAGCCAGGGAGGAAACATGTGAGTGTGTGTGGGATGAAATGAGGATTAATGCATCATTGAGCATTGGCAAATAAACTGAATCACTGAATCTTTAATGTAGATTAATGTCAGATTTCATTAGTCTTTGTTCTTTGCAGAGGCTGGCATGCTCGAGTGGATTCATAAAGGTGCAAATATTTTATGTATTTCTCTGTAGGTTTTCCTCATCTATATACAGTCACACCAGAAGTTGTATCCATCACGATTTGATAAGCATAATGAAGATTATTGTTTTGGTTGACTCTCCTTTGGTCATTTATATTCTGCTGCTCCTTCCAGCGCTAAGGCAGATAATCACATATGTCTAGTGTTGCACCTGAGGAAGAGACAAGCCTAGGTTGGTAGGAAATGTAGCAGATTTGGTGGTTACTGTACCTCTCCTTTTCCTCCAGTCCTGTGTCAGCATCTAGACTCTCCCTTGAAGCTCTTATAGTTGCTTTTTACAATGGGAATTTGTGTGCATTCCATCCAATTCCATCTAACTAACAGTAAAATCAGTTTGCCAACATCAGTACTGCATGTCAGAGGGGGATGGTGTACTTGAAAGTTGGTGCTTCTGAAACTTCTCTCACTGCAATGGGAAAATATGGGGTGATTGCAGTCTTTTCTATCACAGCAAAAGTAAAGCCTTGTTGGACGTATCTGAATCAGACTTGATTTTCAAAGCTGACAAACTGCTGCCAACAGTGATCCACAACACAAGTCTAATCTGGAGTCGTTGTGAGTCAACATCATCCCCCAAAAATGTTAAAACTTCTGGTTCATACAGCTAAACTGTTAAAAATTGGCAAGATGCAGAATGTGCCCCCACACCTTGGGACCGGTGGCTGCTTTTTCTTTGGTATTCTGGTAGCTCCAGGAATCCTGCTCCTGGGAAAGGTTAAGGCTGGTGGACATTTGAGACACATTTCAGAACTTCAGCTTCCTTTTCCTTTTCCTTTCCTTCCCAGAACTTCCCTTCCCATTGTTGGCAAACCAGTGTTCTCATTTTCAGAATCTCAACTTTTTTTCTTCTTTCCTTACACCAGTTTAGAACAAAAATAACTTGTGAGAAATTTTGACTTGCTTTCTAGCAAGTGGGATTTACATATACCATCTGTAAAGTATTTAGTATTGCTGATGTAGGAAACTGATTTTTAAGGATTTCTTAGAAGTAGCAAAGATTTCATAGAAGTACTAAACTTGGAAAAATTCTCTTTTACTAAATACAGAAGAATGTGGCTGTGACAGGACAGCTGGGAAGTTGAAGAATAGCCACTTGCTAGTAAAAAAAAGATGTCTCTTTTCAGCTTCTTCCACCTACTTCTGTTTTCTGGCCCAGGTTTTCCTCCAAAAAGCCTGTCTCTCATAGAAATTGCAGTCTTACTCTCCAGAAGTCAGTGTGAAATGTGTGCATGTGTGTGTAAATATATACACATTGTGCAAGTCACCCAAGACAGTCCCAATTTTATGTGTAAGCAGTGAATTATGTACTGTATTCATAACATACCCTTCACACTACAGATTTATGCTAAAAGTATCCTAATGTTTCTGACAGCTCATGTGTGACATGAATGCAATCCATATTTCTTGGAGGAGCTAATCTAAGTGGTTTATTTTCCAATACTGCTGATAGGGCTATATCTCTAGGTGTCACTGCAGTTGAGATTCTGATGGTAACATATTGTTTATGGGTCACTGCCTTTGTCTAAAAGAATAGGTTGGAACAGAATAGCAAAGGTTAATTAAGTTTGTCTATCAAGGAGGGACAGATATAGATGTGTCTTGTATTTTCTGTGCTAGAATCAAAGTAAGTCAAGGCAGGGTATCATAGACTCATTTTTTCTTTTTTCTGGAAAACATGCTTAGCTGGTTTTAGGAATGAAACACCTTGGGCAGTATGAGTGCAACAGTAGTTGTGAGTGGTCAGCACATGAGAAGTAACATTGCAAGGTGGAACAGTAGCAGCAAACCTGGTTTATAACTGCAGAAACTGAGGCAGGGAAGTGTCAAATAACTTGCCACAGTCACACAGCTCACAGATGACAGGGGAGATTACTGATGCCTGAATTTCCATTTCATTGCCCAGTGGCAACGAAACCAACCTGTGAATTCTGTTGTTTGCAAGCAGTGACACAAATGCAATTTTATGCCCACTAAAATTGACTTTAAGATCAAGACAGAAGGAGGAGACCATGTTAAACTTTCAATTTTCTCTGATATTTCCATAATTACTGAGATTTGTAAGTTGCTGCTGAGTCATGGGCAAAATAAAAGGGTGGAAATCCTGGGTAAAGTGATTTGGCCCAGATCATGTGGCACACCAGTGGCAGAGCTGAAGGATTGCACTGTGTTGCTTATACATTTTTGCAGGCTTTGTCACCCAGGAATAGCATCCATGGCCTCATCCTGTTTGTCTTTCTTGGAAACAAGCTCCATAGTTGGGATCAGCTGCAAAGCGTGAAGATAACACTGGCTGGCACACAAAGAGGTTGTGTCTGGCAGCTTCTGCAAATAAAAGAATTACATAGGTGGTGTTTTGCTAAACAAATATCTGGGAAGAGCAGAATAAGTTTCTAATCTCTGAGGCTAGAGAGATGAGTCACCACTTGGTGCCTGCTTTGACACCTTCCTGTTTCTGGTTTGGCCACCTTCTCTCCTCAGCTCTTTTTCTATGAAGAAGATATGTAGAAATTATGCAGATGCTACCAGAAGCTTGGGAAGAGGCACTGGGCTTTATGTGCTCTTCCACCAGCTGTTGAGAAAGGCTTTTTACAGGAATGGTCTGATGCAAGAGCATTTTCCTCATGTTTTCCCTGGATTTTGCTATGTATGCTGTCACTGTTGGACATAGCTGGAGGGCTGCACTGACCATTTTGCTCAGTGATGACCAAGTCCTGTTTCCAGCTTATCTGTGCAAGGGCAAACTGTAGCTGCCTCTCAGTTCCTCACAGTGGCTTTTCAAGGCACAGGGAAAGAATTGCCAATGCACTCGTGGCCTTCCAATCAGACCATATTTATTTGTTCATGAATTGTAAGCATCTCACCATTGCTTGCAGTATATCTTTTAAAACATTACTGAGTGTGTGCTGTGTTGTACAATTTAGGGGAACCTGTAAATGTTGCATAGGCCAACTCTGCTGCTGTGATGATATGTGTCTCCCACTAAAGTCTGTGAGCTGCTTGGTGAATGCTGCAGCTGGAGCAGAGCACAAGCACTGTGTGGCTGGAAGGGAAGCAACTTAGGAGCTCAGGATGCTCTCTGCAGAGACTAATGCATGCTTTTCCCTTCCACAGCTCTTGCTCACCTAAAATATGCCTTGTTCTTTTGGCATGTAGCCTTGCAGTGATACAAACCAGAGTGGTTTGTGGGATTGTCCCAGCTCATTCCTGTCTCAGCTGTGTTGTAGGGATGGAAGGGGCAAGGGAGGCAGGAAACACCAGAAGGCCAGGCATTCTCCTCCTGTGATCCATGCATGACCCCAGCATTCCCCCTGGACAGAACTAGCGCAGGATCCCAAACCTGGTACCTGACTAGCATTTTGAAAGCTGAACTGCCCCAGGATGAAAATAATCTGAATATTCAAAGGTCTCCCCAAGGCTGTCTTGATCTCCTTTCTTGGCCCCCAAAAACCTGCAAGGATTCCACAGAGCTGCAGGAGTTAATACAGACCAAATGTCCCTTCTCATGAGATACAGGTCTTTTATGCCCCCTTTTTAATGCAGCACTAAGGTCAAGAATTTTTACAACTGGTTGGTTTTTTTATTGTTACTGTAAAATAAGATTGCTAAGCACTGTAAAAAGGAAACCTTACAGTTCAGATTTACTGTGGTGTAGATTCTAAATAGTTTGATAAAAGAAAAAGGCTTTTGGATTTTCTTCAGTGGTTACATGGCATATTCTTTGCAGAGCCAAGCCTCTGGGTGTTGGTCAAACTGTGGTTCATAGACTTGGTGTGGGTAATAAGATTATAAAACATGTCTCTTGCTAGTCAGCTACCACACACTAATAATAATAGTAGTAGTAATTCATTGCATCTAGGGATTTTAGGTGAGTTGTTTTTTTAAGAAATTGAGAAAACCCCTAAAAAAAGTGTTGAAAGGAGGTGGATCACTGCATCCACTCTACAGGGAGGGGAAATGTGCGCATGATTGAGTTTGTGCCAGGGAGTGATCCCTCCATTTTGCTACAGCTGACATAATCTGTCTCCTGCAGGCAGCCTTTTCTTGGTTGTATGTGTGCACACATGGCCTTGCGTAAGGGGGAGAAGAGGAGATGTGAGGTCTGTGGATGCTGCCCTGCCCCACCAAGGAAAGGAAAACTGTGTGCAACACAGCAGACAGAGAATAGTTGCCTAACTTTTTTTTCCCCAGTACTTCCAGAGCTGGTGAGTTTTGCAAGTGTGCAGATTCAAAATGCCCTTTGGACTGTGCTTTTGGGCAGTTTGTATTGCACAGAGGCACTGTTTTGTTGAGGGAGTCTTGTTTCCAAAAAGGAGAGTGCCCTTTGTCAGAAGTGAAGCAATGTCAGTGGTTGAGTTCAGACTTCCTCAGGATGACTCATTAAATTTTTGAAGAGCAATTTACTGTTTACTCTGGATGAAAATTCAGTGTATGTTGAACTTTTTCTGCATGCGAAGGTAGAAAAACAAAAATTTTAAGTATTGCTTTAATTTATAAGAGAAAAGCTCTTAACTTTCACAGGCTAAAAGCAAGTCCCTCAGTACATGTGTAAGTATATGCAAGGGTGCTGCTGTCAGAAATCAGGCAGAAGTGCACTTTGCTTCCTGTAAATAGCCACCATTCTCTCTCTGTATACCTAATCTCACTAAAAACATGCCTCAGAGAGCACCAACAGGATTTTATGTGGCTTGCGCCCCATTATTTGCAGCTAAGCATATGAAAATGAATATGGCATTCTTACAGGGAATTCCCCTTGGAAAACAAGGGGTGACTGCATTGTGGAGTGGTTCTGGGAGGTGCTGGTGGCTCCTACTGCTAGGACCAGATGCTGTAGGTGTGCTGGCTTGGGGCACCCGTCTGGGACAGCAGGTGTGTGCCCAGCCTCCCCTGCTCCCTGGCTCTGAGCTTTGCAGCCTGGGAAGGGCTGGGGGGCAGGGCTCCAGGGACCCAAGGGAGCCACAGTGGAGCAGGCAGACCAGAGGTGGGACCTAGCTGAAAAGGCTGTCAGGCATGTCTGCTTACAGACGTTGTGTAATCGCATAGCTGGATGTGCATTATTGTTGGCACTGCTACTATCATAACCAGTGCAAAACTTTGACAGTTTGTCTCTGCCTAGAAGCTTTCCATCTTTCAGTCACTCATATCCCAGCATACTTAGAGAAACCAGCTAGTCTTACCTTTCCTGTTGAGAATGTTAATTCTGTTAATCTTGTTTTGGCAGCATTTTTGGAGCACGGAGGCCATGTTGCATTTAGGGCTTTGTAACAAATAATAGTAAGTTGTTAGTTCTTTCATAAAACACAAATTTAAGAAAGCATTACCACACCTCTGAGGAGATCAGTTTGGATGATATCAGGGCATTGGAGTAGAAAAAACTTTGATTTCTGAGTGTTGCCACTTTGCTGCAATCTGTAGAAGGGAAAAGGGATATCCGATTGATGCTGTGATGACATGGCAGACCTGCTGGCTGGTGTCCAGTTGTGGCTTCGCAACCAGCTTCTTGTGTCTAAACACAGCTTGGTTTTTGTTCAGTAAAAGAAAATATTTTTCCCATCTTACGGTATTGTAAGAAAAACAGTGTGCTTGTGTTCGGGTGTGTCACTGCTCAATGCCATGGAGCACATCTTGTGAGAATCGATTGATAGGACTATCCTCCTTAGCCACTCAGTCAGGTCCCTGGCAGAGCAGTTATCAGCAGTCTGAGATGGGTTAGTCTTTGAAGAGGTGTAGAAGCTGGATGGACACTTCACTTCTGACACTGGTCAGGTGTATACACTTGCATGTGCCATAAGCTGGGGACTTGGCAGGAAGCTGCTTGCAGTGAAGGATACTTGCTTGTGTGCCAGATGCATCTCTATCTGGAGTAAGGTAAAACAGCCATAGGTGTGCTGCTGCTGCTGCTGCTGGGTCACATCTCACACCACACCATCTGTAGCTGGTCAATGTGGGCAGACTGTGAAGCCACCCAATCAAAAACCCAAGGCTAGCATGTCAGAATTTCACTTCCCATGCACCCACTGTGACCTCCTTCAAAGCCGTGGAGGGGTGGGGGTGAGGGATAGCAGGGTGCCCCCATGGCACTGGGGCTTTGCTTTCACAGGCTGCTGTTGCATTTCTCTGTCCTGACAGGTGAAGGGCATGGAGAGACACCACGCCGTCAGCCCCCAGTACCGCATGTGTTCCTACTACCCCCCTGCCTCCTACCTGGGACAGGGGGTTGGCGCTCCCATGTGCCTCCCCCAAATCCTGACCCCTGAGGACATCCCCTCCTCCTCGGAGTCAAAAGCGAGAGGTAAGTGCACCTGCTGGGGCGCGTGGCACCACCATGCTTTGGACCTACACCCAGGAGGTGTGGGTTGCTGCTGGGAAGGAAGCTAAGCATCATCACACAGCTGTTTAAAGATAGTGGCTGACTTTGGGAAGGCTTGTAGTGATGGTGTACAGTCATACAGTCTTGCACTTTAGAGGCCTCATGGTTCAGGAGTCAAATCACTTGTTACCTTCTGCACTTAGGTATGTCTTTTAAGTTGTGCAGCTCTTGAGGTGCTGTCTTTGGTGCTTACCACCAGACTCCCTCACAGGAGTAAATAATCTGTGCTTCAACCTCAGAATTACCTTTCTTCACAGAAATACTGTGATTTTTTTCACAGGCCTCCCACTGAGCCTTTTCCATCCTTTCTGAACCACAAGTGGGAGCTACTTCTGCATCCCAACCATATAATGAAGCCCTTTGCAGACTTGCTTTTGTTTTCTTTTTTCAAGCTCATCATACCATGTTACTTAATTTAAAACTACTGCAGATGAATCTTTCTTTTCATATTGTGTTTCAGGCTCTCCTAAGGATTACTGTAATCCTCAGTAAGTTCCAGCACTGGTGGATTTACCCCATGGTTTAGACAGTGTTTCTCACACTTCCTTGTTCCCTTACTCCCATAGAAGACAGGCGTTAACATGGCTCTGCTGGAGTAATCCAACTCCACTGAGCTGCCTCTCCATCACTGAATCAGATCAGTAACTGATGCTGGAGAAATAAGAGAAACAGAGAACAAGATCTTGACATTCTCCAGCA